>NC_059362.1:17105286-17427401 GCF_019703515.2 Myxocyprinus asiaticus
TGGACTGTGGACTCTAAACTGAGACTGGATTACCCTCTTTTTATATAGGACTTTTTAAAGTTTAGAGTCTTTTTAAAAAAACAGAGGTTGGACTCAAGTTCTCTTTTTTGGTTTTGGAAGAGCCTCTGATCCATGGAGCTCATCTTGATGTGGAATGTCAGAATACACCAGTATTAATGCATGTGTTACACTCCACAAAACGTTCAAATTGTGACAAGTGGATGTTGCTGGGGCTAATTTCAGCAATATACAAGCTATGACTGCCCATTTAAAACAACATTCTGTGCGACAAGTTAAAAAGGTCATGGACTTGTTGAAAGATAATTTGAACGATGAGGAGAAAGGGTTGTTGGTGGACTTTTATCATGGAAAGTTCATCCCAAATAACTTGGAACCCTTTCCTAGAATTGGATTGACACCAGATTTTAAAGGACTAAGTGGGTCACTCAATACTTTAGAAGGAGATGAAAAAAATAGATATGAAAGTGTTGTGTGAAGGTTCTAAATAAAAATGTGCTTAAGAACAGGATTGATACTGTATGGAAGGAAAAACTGGGGGTTGAAAATTATGTTAAACCAGTTTGGAGGATATTATACAAACCACCTGTTTTGAAAAGATCGGGAGATTTGCAGTGGAGGATTCTACATGGTGCTGTAAGCAGTAAATGCTTTAATTTCTGTGATTAATCCAATTGTTCAAATGCATGTCCTTTTTGTAAAATAATCGAAACAGTTTTTTATTGTTATATGAAGTGTGCAAGGTTATCTGTTTTGTTTAATTTATTTGAAGCTTGAAACTTGATTTGAAGTTTGTTTGGGGAAGAATTTTCTGTTCAGAGTTTTATTTTTGGTCCTAGATATAAATATAAACAGATCATTAAATGTCAGTTATTAAATTTCCTCTCTCAAGTGTCTCAAAGTAAATTAGCCATTTATGTATGTAGAAAGAAAATGCTGGTGAGTGATACAAGGCAGGATTTATTACTGTTGTTCAAAGGGTTGGTAAAAAGTAGAATTTTGACAGACTGTGATGTTTTTTGTTTTTTTTTTTACAACAATGGGGTTACAGAGATGTTTTATGTCAAGTGGTTGATGGAACACTATTTTTTTCACTTCTTCTACAGTGATGTTAGTTTGAAAGCAAATGTGGGAATTTGATTGTACTTATATGATATGTAAATTGGTTTCTATTATTTTTGGGAGCATAAAGACGTATTTTAATAATGTTGTGGTTAAAAAAATCTCTCTCTCTCTCTTTATCTCTGCAGGAGCAGTTATTGTTTCCAAATTTAAAAAGTTTTTTTTTTATGGGTAGATTTATACCACGTGGATTTGCCGTGGCGTCTTTACCCACTAAATATATAGCGGTATTAACTTCTCTGTTTCTAGAATTTTTAAACCCACAGGTGCATATATTGCATCACTGAGTTTTATTCAGACTGGACAGGTTTGCATAAATTCATTGATGCAGTTGGGTATGTGATCATTTAACCGGCATCATGGCAGTTTTTCAAAAATGTTGCACAGTGAATCTTGATAAAATGTATTTCCCCCACATGTGCATTTGCAGAGTGTCTTGTTCTTGGCCTTAGGCTATGGCAGTGTTGTGCTCTGGGGTATAAAGCAGTTTAAAGCATGGCTTGGCAGAGTTCTGCTTCCCCTAGAGGGTCTTTCTGTTTGACTGCCAACTCTAAATCATACACAGCACAGCCCCAAAGACCCTCTGTTTGTTATTTCAAGGGAATTGATGGCCGTTAGCGTGGACATGGATCACTCCCTGTGCGTGTCTGTGTGTGTTTGTATGACTGATATCAGCATCAAAACAGGCAAAACTGTATGTGATGAAAAGTGAGTGATTATTGCCTAGGGCTCCACAATTAATTTAGTAAATAATTTAGATCACAATTAACTTATCGTGAAAAGTGTAAATTACATCATTCCATTTAAGTGTACTCCCGTCAGACTGGTCTTGTTTTAGCTACAGTAGGTCGAAAGTTCTTTAGCTGAAATCGGTCTGTGCTTACCGAAATGCAAACCACTGCCCCCAGTGGCCGAAGGTGGAAGTGTTGTTGACACAAAAACGAGTTGTAAAGCAAGCTGTATGTTTAGTTGTAAAAAATGTAATATATACTCACTGAGCACTTTATTAGGAACACCTGTACACCTACTTATTCATGTGATTATCTAATCAGCCAATCGTGTGTCAGCGATGCAATGCATAAAATCATTCAGATACGGGTAAGGAGCTTCGGTTAATGTTCACATCAACCATAAGAATGGGGAAAAAATTTGATCTCAGTGATTTCGACTGTAACATGATTGTTGTTGCCAGACGAGCTGGTTTGAATATTTCTGTATCTGCTGATCTCCTGGGATTTTCACACACAACAGTCTCTAGAGTTTACTCAGTTTTGTGGACAGAAACACCTTGTTGATGAGCAAGGTCAACCGAGAATGGCCAGACTGGTTCGAGCTGACAGAAAGGCTATGGTAACTCAGATAACCACTCAGTACAATTGTAGTGAGCAGAATAGCATTTCAGAATGCAAAAAACATCAAACCTGAGGTACCTGTAGATGGGCTACAACAGTAGAAGACCACATCTGGCACGTTATTTGGACCATAGTGTTCCTAATAAAGTGCTAAGTGAATGTATGTCAACAGGAACTCCCTAACCCAAACACCAACCCTAAACCTAACCGTCAGTGGAGTGAAAATGTAATCATAGAGTGAAAATGCAATCTCTGAATCACCATCATCATTGATCATGTGAATGAGATTACTTCCTGGTTTTCCTGGGACCAGACCCCATGTCTGTGAGCCAGAAGCCTCACAGGAAATTTTAATTGATGCAGAAATGTCTAATGGGAGATGGCGCTCGTCAGTAACTTTGCAGAATGGCGTCGATTTCAGGGTAATGGAACAGTCAGTAGCAATATGTTGGTTTCCTGTGTGATCATTCTGCTCCCACTGCATAATGTTTTCTATTTACACCTTGGAATTTTTGCTGTGGTTGTGCATTGTCTTGATTTACTAATGTATAAGACAGCAATAAAGTCATTCTGGAACACAGTTCTTATCTTGTTTTGGATGTATAGGCTACATAAAGAACATGTTGTGCAGATACCCAACACAAAATAAGTATTTTATTTAAATATTTTATTAAAATCAAAATTGATTGCAATTACAATATCAAGGGAAATGATTCTCAATTATGATTGTTTACATAATCGTGCAGCCCTATTATTGCCCAATGTTTTTCAATAAAATAATGGTAAATCCTAACTTTTCTTCAAAATAATAACAAAGTATTGCACAACTGTTTAATTAAAACCTGAGCAGTAATTTGATGACTAATGATTGGACATCAATCATAAGAGCTCATAGCTTATATTGAGCATGTGCCCTCAACGTGCACTGACCCCTCTCTAGACCTCATGCTTTCTCCAATTCCTGTTAATAACCACTACAAACATCAGCCTGAGGACAGGGAGGGACGCCAGGGTCAGATAACGGTTCTGTACTGTTTACATACACGGTACTGTATATGATCTGTAAATATGAGGGGGAGGGTTCATCCTTACTGCCCCCACTAACCCAAACCATGTGTGAGAGGACAGACCTCCTCTCAAGAACGTCAATCAACAAGCCAGGGGAGCTGAGATCATAACGTGGACTGGCAGAGGATCCTTCAGTCATGGACACACACAAACACACGTTAGCTTGAGCATGCACAAAGACATACACATAAGTACAACATTTACCTAGAAACAGACACTCTTAAAGCATGTTCACACACAGAGAGCATAGTCAGATATTCAGGTACTATGGGAAAGACACAGAGTTATTCTTAGGGGGTCTATAGCAGATGTCATGCACTGGGTTCTGGGGGCTTGTGTGGAGAATGTTTGGATTAGTAGCTGAAGAGATGTGAACTGGAGCACGGCAGCAACACCAGTGTTGGGGAAGCTACTTTGAAACTATAGCTTCCAAAGCTTTTTTTTATTTTTATTTTTTGCTTAAAATTGACTAATAATTTAAATGCTAAATGATATCCAGAGTGATTTGATTATGACGATTTAAAAAAAAAAAAAAAAATTGATGTCAATGAAGGGATAATTAAAGATTTTTTGAGAAGCACTGTGCTACACAGTTAACTATATTCATTATAATGAATGTCATATATATATATATATATATATATATATATATATATATATATATATATATATATATATATATACACAACATGGCAAGAAATGTAAAATATGCATTGTAATAGAGAAGCAAGTTAGATATTTGTTTAATTGTTATTTAAATATTACAGCCTAGATCAGTGGTTGTCCATACAGCACCTTTAATTCATCTTTATAGTAGTTGTATTTTCTTTTTTAAAGCTGGACAGCCCTGCTCACCATAAACTGTTGTTGTAGAATAGAGCTGTGTAAAGATCTATTTCTCATGTTCCAATAATATTTTTTTTTTTTTTTAAATCATACAGGTTTGTAATAATGTAAGGGTGAGAAAATTACAGAATTATAATTTTTAGGTGAACGACTACTATAAAAGAAAATGGCTGCTGTTCATGAACCCTGGTCTCTTTTGAAAGAAGACACTTAGCAGATTGTTGTACAAAATTTAGAATTAAATTATAAAGAACATAGTTCAAGTTCACATTTATATTTAAATACTTGCAAATAATATTTGTGTGTGTGTGTGTGTGTGTGTGTGTGTGTGTGTATATGTGTGTATATATATATATATATATATATATATATATATATATATATATATATATATATATACTCCGATCAGCCACAACATTAAAACCACCTGCCTAATATTGTGTCGATCCCTCTCGTGCCACCAAAACAGCTCTGACCCGCATGTCGGAATAGCATTCTGTGATGATATTCTTCTCACCACAATTGTACAGAGCGGTTGTCTGAGTTACCGTAGACTTTGTCCGTTCGAACCAGTCTGGCCATCCTCTGTTGACCTCTCTCATCAACAAGGCATTTCCGTCCACAGAACTGCTGCTCACTGGATGTTTTTTGGCACCAATTGGATTCAATTCTAGAGACTGAAAATCCCAGGAGATCAGCAGTTATAGAAATACTCAAACCAGCCCATCTGGCACCAACAATCATTACCCGGTCGAAATCACTGACATTTTTCCACATTCTGATGGTTGATGTGAACATTAACTCCTGGCCCGTATCTGCACGATTTTATGCACTGTGAGTCCCGCCTTCTTTAATTTGATTGGTCATCTTAAACGACATTGATGAGCAGTATTAAACTAAAAAGCGTGTTAAAAATTAAACTTGGTTTAACCATTATGTAATCCCTGCAACAATTTAATGACATTTAGACATCGGTGCATAATGGACTGCAACAGAACAGCAATAAGAATATAAATTATTGGGGGGGGGTGCAATTTGGCCATATCTGATTATTGGAGGGGACTAGTACCCCTCAATGTACATTGTGGTTACGGCCATGCTTATGAGAAAGATGACTGTTTAGGACAGTGTGTTTGAACATTGCTCTGTTGTAAAGCTGCGAGCAAAACACGATGTGACAAAAATGCGATCTTATCATCTGATAGTCATATATTTAAATACAATGACATTCCCTTATGAAAATTAATGATGGTTGTACTACAGTAACCATAGTTAATCATATTATTTGTAGTAAAACCATAATAACCACAAAATTATCCACGGTTACTACAGTCATGGTTACTATAATATTACTATAGTAAACCATGGTTAATTTTTGTAAGCGATTAACAAATAGGGTGACAACATAAAATTAAACATAAATGTATACTTTATATACAATTATAAAACTATAAAAGACCCTTTTTTATATTACTGAATCAAAATATACAAACAGCAGCAATAACCTAAATATTTCGCTTTAAAAAAGAAGAGAAAATCCCTTCAAGGCTACACGGGGCACAGATGAATCTGTGAATAATTTCTGTGAACTTGTTCATTTACATGAACTGCCGAAAGAACCGACTCACTTAAATGAATCTGAGTTCTCAACGCTAAATATAAGGGAATCGTTTTAACCAGTTCATGAACTGTCTGGAAGAACTGATTTACTTAAATTATTTTGTTTTCTGTTTGGAGAGAGAGAGGACGGTTTAGGTGAGAGTGTTTGATTACTCTGTCGGCTTCATTACTGTGTTTACAATATCTGACAAATGTTGATTTGTGATGCTACAGTGCCACATGGAAAATATAGCTTTTTATAAAAAAATCTACATGTGGAGCGGGATGTGGTCGTGTGTCTGTCATTCTCTGATAGGGGTCTCCTCCACCCCTGGCAGTGGCCCTGACTGCTCCAGGTGGTTGGCTAGGAGCCCCTCGCGGTCGGCGGCCGTTCCTCCGCTCTCAGGCGGCCGGGCTCCTCCATCCCCCGGCGGATGGCCGAGGTTGCTCCGTTGGGGGAGATGGTAGTGGTGAGGACTCTACTACGGCGCATCCCTCCTCCTTCCCGGATTGCGGCACCAGTGTAACGAAGTAAAAGGGAAAGGAGGAGGCGAGAACCCGCTTAACAATATAAATAATATTTTAATAATAAACTTAAGCAAAAAGACAAACAAACACACAAACACAGGTGTTGGGCAGCTGCCCATAAGTCTCTCTCTCTCTATGTCGCACTGCCGTCTCTGGTCGTCTTTATCTCTCTTGGGCTTAATCAGCCTAATAGGGGCCGGGTGTGCAGAATCATGGCCCGGCCCCGCCCTCCGCCCTGCCACACTGTCCTTCATAAATTCACAGTATGCCCACCTCTTCATACACTACCAAACAACTGGTTAAAATTGATTGTTTTTAAATGATGCATTAGAGTAAAAGTGTTTCAAAATCATAATATAGCTGTGTGTGAGAAATAGAGTGAAAAATACGTGTTTATAAAGCCATAATTAACCGTTGTAGTTGTTGTTGTGCCTCTACTGTTAATTTCACCAGAAATGAGGATCACAGATACACATATGAAGACACTGAATATGACAAATTGTAATTGTCCATAATTATCCATCTCTGATGGCAGCATAATCTTTCATTGCTAATAAGGCCTTCAATTCGTCAAATCAATGTGGATGCTAATGATTATGTAACATTGTCCTATGACCAAAGGGTGAGCACTATGTTATTCTTTCATTCTGGCATAAATGTAAGTTGATTTTTCTGAGCATCGGTGGGACAGATGTGGCAATCCACACAACATCCTCCCAAAGACTCTGTGATCTTATTGGATCCATGCAGTGTGAGTCATGTAAATCAGACTGGAGTTGACTGTTCCTGTAAAAAAGCTTTATGTTTGGATTAGCAGGGCACATAGTGAGTTCACAGAGAAGAATGTTTCTGCTTAAGAACCATCCACAGTTAGATGTAAATCAAGAGGAGTATATGTGTGTGAACATATTTTTAACTAAGTGAGACAAAGGTATCCATAACTGCTACATTTACTGCATGAGGCCACAAACATATACATTTATAAATTATTGTTTAATGTGTTTAAATAGGACTTCCAACAATTAATTTGATCCAGAGACTGAAAAAATCAATATTAAAGAATGGCAGCTTCGGTAAACAGTTAAAGGAATAGCTCACCCAGCATGAAAAACTTGTCTTCATTTACTCATCTTCATGTCATTCCAAACCTGTTTGACTGTCTTTCTTCTGTGGAGCACAAAAGATGTTGCACAGAATGTTCTATGAAAGTAAATGTAACATTTCGCCTACCATCTCCTTCTGTGTTTCACAGAAGAAATAAAGTTATACAGGTTTGGAACAACATAACAATAGTGTACGATGACAGATTTCACTTGTGGGTGAACTATCCCTTTAAAACTAAAATCATTCAAAATGTATTAAAGTTGGAATATTTAAGTCTGTGTCTGAGTTGGTAAAAGAGAGAAAAATAGAAACAAAAACAAAACAGAGAAGGAAGAAAGAGAGCTTCAGGTTTTTATGCTTTGCTGGTTACTAATTTAAGGTCCAAGATTTAAGACATACAGTTTAACACACTCTTCTAAGTTTAAAAGCTTTACATTCTGTCATGTGCTTAATTTTACAATGGCATAAGTTAAAATCTTGTTCAAGTATTTAAGAGGAGTCTGTCCCAATGGCACCATAACCTAAGTGGGGGGTACAGTTCAAGAGCATGATTTAGTAGAGCTAAGTTTTTCTGTAAGTTGTAATATTATTGCAGATACTTTGAGCCTCAAGTGGCAATCCAGCAAATGAACTGGAGACCTATCTCTTTTCTTAATAGCTAGTATGCCAGCCTCCTACTTAGTGGGCTGTGAGTTTAAAGAAATGCACATTTAAAACAGAAGAAGTTGAATCAGTGAACACAGGTCACATCAACTCACACCTGTATAAAGTTTAAAAAAATCTCTTACCCCAGTGTAGTGTGCAGAGAGAATTATAATTAAGCCATTTGTAGGTTGATTGCCCCGAAAAGTGTTAACAATGTGACGCTATCAAAACAGTGCTCTGTTTCTTTGAGCATTCAGACCAGGGGTGCATTTCTCAAAAGCATCGTTAGCCAACTATGATCGCAAGTTCCATCGTTACCAACATAGTTCAATGATTTGGTGTTTCCCGAAATCGTAGTTCCAACAAACATTGGCAAACTGCATAGCAAAGTTGTGTGGTTAGAACTACAGCTCTTTACCTGTGGTTAGAAGCATTGTTCCTTGTTAGTTTGATGTATGGACATCATTTGACTTCACTGAGGCTTCTATATCTTTTAATACATGCTGTTTCTTTCACTCTGTCAACACTGACCACATTTACATGCACTTAAGGTAACTGCTTATTCCGAGGTTTTGCAGAAAGTGGCGTTCTGAAACGTCACATAAACACGAATGCAGCCATTTAAGGGATTAAAGGCTGTTGAGAAAAAGTGCTTTATCACACACAGTTTCTGTCGGAAAACACGGCTTTTGTGTGTTTATGTTAATGCATAAGTGGCATTTATATGTTTTTGAAGAGTACGCATGTGCGTATGTGCTCAAGTGCGTCTGGGGAACCCCAAAGTGTGATGCAGAGGAAACCCATCTATTGCAACATATGTATCTACACAGTGCACTCAGCTTTTCTGTCTTCAGCAGCTTTCTCACAGTAAACAGCTTTGTGGTGTATGTGTAAATAAGCTTTTATAATTTAATATTTGCTGAAATTATTACTCCACCCCCTGCGTAACATCATTAATGAAAACTCCATGTTGTTGAAACAACGTGGTTCGAGCGATGGATGTGCGACATAGTTACTACGGTTTCGGGAAACAGTCGTAACTAGCTAGTTAATTTCTCCAACAATGTATCATACTATGGTGGTTGAGCAGTGAGTCGTATGGAAACGCACCTCTGCCCGGCAACTCTTTCTTAACCAGTGGTACGAGTTCTGGGTGGGAATATCTGTCCCTCGACCAATGGAAGACATAATTTTGTGTTCAGGAAGCCTGTTTGCACAGCCATTATTTTTGCAATTCCGTTTGGTGCCACTAGGAGCACAGAATTTACACATTTCACCACTATCGTCTGATTACATATTTAAAAATATGGTAACAAGACTTGTCTCCCCTTCAACAGCTTCAATGTAGTAAGTAACTTTTTGTTAGTAACTTGTAGTTTAGCTAACTACTAAAGCTTGTTTGACTAGTTTAATTACTTTAAATTAGTGTATGAGCAGATTGTGAAGCTATAGCTTCAAAAAGGTCAGCTGTGTAACCTGAATTATTGCACAGATCACTGTAAACATGCAATACAATATTCAACTTGTACATATATACAGAAATATAACACTAAACAATATTTTTAGGTTTATTTAATTCTATTTCACCTAAAAAAAGAACTTCAAAGAGTAGTTTGATCCCCCATTTACCTGTTATTTTTGAATTGGCAGACTGGATTGAGATTTACAGCACTTGAGGTCTATGATGAACCACACACTGTTGGCAGCAGTCTGACCCAGCAGAGGCAGCAGATGGTATGGTTGAACCTCCGGCCCCTGTGGGGAGGATGGGAGTCCAGGTAAGCCTACCACACCTGGAGGATGTCCTGTCAGACGATGTAAAACAACAGGTTGACGTCACTTGAGCACTCCTGTATTTTTCAAATTGTCTATAATCCAAACAGAAGACTTCTGTATATAGTACTGAATGTATTAATAACATCTGTCTTTTAAAAGGGAGGAATTCTCAGGGTGGGATTTTGATAAGACTGGGCAAGGCTAAATTCCTGTGCCTTACCCTGATGTTATACAATTATGGGTGGCATTGAGGAAGAAGTACAAGATATGAAAAACATGCATTAGATCACCATTGTGAATTATTCAGATGAGGATTAAGGGAGACAGAGGCTATTTGTCACACGGGGTAGTTGTCACAAGGGCTATATCTCACTAACAATGTTTTGAGTCAGAAGTCAGATTATGCAAATGGTTGTTTTCTCTAGCAGTGGTTTTGTATGTTGTTTAAAAAACCAACTGTCTTAAATTAGGATATATTTTGTGAATTCTGTCCTAACTAAACTAAATTAAAATATCATCATATTTTTTTCCTATAGCTATTGGGTAAACAAGATAAATGTTTTTCATAAATATCAGGTCAGGGCAAGTTTTCACATGTGTTGTACATGTTAAACATTTATACAATTTATGAATTGCAATATTTGTTTTTGAAAGTTAAATTTTTGGTGTTTTGTTAATTGATTTGTGTTCCATAATCATTTCAGTATAAACATTTTGTTGAAAAGCCTATAATAAATAGGCTGTATAATGGCAGCTTACCCCATATAGTTTGACAGCATACCTTGCTGGGCCATGTTGTTTTAAATGTGCTGCATCTTTTTTTTTCTTCTTCTTTTTTTTTTTTTTTCAAGGCACAAATGGTGAATCCCCTATTTTGGATTTTGCTATCTTCTAAAGATATACGTTATTTTGTGCCATAATATCCAGATGAGACAAAGATGCAATTTTAAGCACATTTGATCAAAATAAACAATGAACGAAACAGAACAATAGTGATTGGAACAGTCTAATGTTTCTGTCATTTATTTGCCTTTGTTCAAAATGATCAGAGAAATGTTTGTTTGTGGTAAGAGATAGAGATGGATTGGTCTGTGTTAAAACCAGATTTATGGAGGAAATAGAAAGAGATGAAAGTAGTGAAAGAGAAAAAGACAGAATAAAGCTACACAAAATATCCTTACCAGATGCTGTTTTTTGAGTTGTTTCTTTTAGAGTCCTAGAATGGTGATGTTTGTTTCTCTTGATCTTGGTCCAGACTTCCAGTGCCAAGCAACTCTTCCAGAACCAGGTAGATTTCTGCTCAGTAAATCATCTGGAGAACATACACTTTACAAGCATCTTCTGTGTATTGTTCACATAAATACTATTAATTATTCCATTACTTTGATGAGTGTGTGGATTTAATTTAGAAGATTAATGATGTTACAACATAGAACATAGCTTTGGACTCATTAAATACACTTGGGCTATATCTCAGTAACTATATGGTTTTGATTTAAAAGTCGAATTTCACAAATGCATGTTTTCTCTAGCAGTGATTTTGTATGATGTTTTAAAACACATTAAAAACTCTCTTTCTATCACCTCTTTATTTCTCTTTAACCCATTATTCACATTCTCATTCAATTTTACACAACTACAAGTATCTCTGAAGTTATTCTTTCATGTTTACACTTGTGGACATGTTGCCCAGCTTGGCCAGACTGCAATCAGCTCTTTGGGTAGATATGTTCTGTGTTTGTCTATGTGAATTCGTGTTTGCTTTTTTCACTCTGTCACATCATGTGCCATAATGGTACTGCTGGAGGGTACAGAGAGGACATATGAGGGTCAAACCTTCTTCCCCACCACCTCTGTACCCCCCTCTCTGCTTTGGTTCCCTTATATTCTTACACTTTCAACCTCTCCTCTTTAAGTCAACAGAAGTGATTTTGTTCAAATCTGATCTTTTCAAATCCACACTGCCCACATTTTGTAAGTGATAAAATGAGATCCAGTCAAAATCTGGTATATCTACATGTTGCCTTAGTAATGACTGAAGGGGCAGCACGTTGTTAAGAGATCTTCTCATACAACAACTGAGAGTATGTGTCAGTGTGGCAAGAGGATGGAAAACTGGAAATGTTGCCTCTTCTCATGTCAATCATGATATATCCTCAATAGCTCTGTCCAAATTCACTCATGTTCACTGAAGAGTTCGGACTGAAAATAATTCCCATTTTCTTTTTTTAAATCAAATTTTTATTGGCTTTCAAACCACATACAAATTTGGTTTAGATTAAATTTTGGACAAATTTCATGTTTTCATGTTTTTTGTGCAGGCTACAAACAACTCAAAATACATGGATAAGTAATAAAAACAAAGCCTCTGTCTCTCCCTCCATCTCTCAGCCGTTAACTTCTATATTTATCCTTGTCAAACTGTTTAAAATCTACCTCCCCACCTTAACCTAAACCTAATGTAACAAAAAACAAACAAAAAAACAATTGATGGAGCAACCACGTCATTTTGTGGTGCTTCTATGACTCTTTCGTTCACGTGTTGACTCGTGTGCTTTTCAGGACTTGTACCCTGGTCATTAACATTGCAATGCAATATCAGTTAAAGGGATAGTTCACCCAAAAATGAAAATTCAGTCATTGTTTACTCTCCCCTATGACTTTCTCTTTACACAAAGGGAGAAGCTGTGAAAATGTATTTAGCTCTGTGATGTCATACAGTTGCAGTTTATGGTGACCACCTCTTCAAGCTTCAAAAAAGATGCAAAAGTATATTCAGAAATCTAAAAAATTATTGTATGCAACTCATGTCTTGTTCTGAAGGCATACGATAAGGTTTGGTGAGAAACAAACCAAAATCTAATGTATTATTTAGTGAAAATCTTGACCGACCGTTGCTCTCCTGTGCACGTTCATGAGAGTGCACGAGAGCTGTTATGCTGTTATGCTGAATGGGGCGTTCAAGCGAAAAATCATTTGGTTTATCTAAAAAAGGTCCGCCACTGCGTTAGTAACAACAGAACACAACAAAGCAGAAAACCGGATTTTCAAAACATGTCTGAAGAGTTTGAATTTGAAGCATTTTTTTTTTTATGCATTTCTATGACCAGCCTTATTTGTTTAAACTGGAGTACTCAATCAAAATCAACAAAATAATCAATTCGATTTCAGTTTGTTTCTCACCACACCTTATTGTATTTCTTCAGAACAAGGCATGAGTCGCATACAATAATTTATTAGACTTCTGAATAATAGTTTTGCGCCCTTTTTGTAGCTTGAAGAGGTGGTCACCATAAACTGCCATTGTATGACATCACTGGGCACAAAATGTTTTCAATGTTTCTCCTTTTGTGTTAAGAAAAAGAAATAAAGTCATAAGGTTAAATAACCACACGGGGGTGAGTAAATATTGACTGAATTTTCATTTTTGGGTGAACTATCCCTTTAAGATTACTGCACAATTTGATTACAGACAAATAAGCTTGGAAATGTAGTTGCTTATGTAGGCAAATGTTAAAATGTATCATCTTACATTCAAGAGTTATACAAAAGGTATTGAGATGTCATAAGATAGAATTGTGTGAAAAACAGGGCAAAAAGTAAGTGTCTATGAACTCATAATTTGCTGTTTTACTTGGGATTTATTTTATGTATTTATTCATTGTAGGCAACAACAGTATTAATTGCTAAAACATTCTGGTGAGTTCAACAAATATTAGCATAGAGAAGATTGTAAAAATAAGAAGTTCCTAAAAACAAGATTTCATCATATCCTCAGACAAATATATTTACAAAAAAAGTAGTGTCTTCCAGTCTTGAAACGTGTTTGTTTTATTTATAGACTTTGTATTGCCCACAAAAACTGTTTAATCTCAAAAGGAAGGTGTTTCCAAGGAAATGTGAGTGCCACTGTGGTGCCATACTGACTGCTAACTCTTTCCAGCACTGCAGTGTCAGTGGAAATTACCAGCATCTCTCACACATATTTAGACACACGCTTGCACACTTTGGGTCATCTTTAAATAGCGTGTGACAGACGCTGATCTCTTTGGGAGCGGTGTGGGGGCTCTGGCTGTCTAGAAATTGAATTTCCTGCTGTTCTCCGGTTTCTCCCAGTCCGGATCTGCGAGAGCAACATTTGGATCATGCCAGGGAGCGGATGGGCCAGGAGTAGGCAGGAAATCTCTTGAAGCAAGGGGGTCGGATGGAGTGACGATACCACTCCTGAGCAGGAATCAGGAAAAATGGAATTTGTTTTATAGTTTTGCCAAACTGTTTTTCCTCTTCACCCATGCAGTCGCTGCGGTTGGTTATCCTACCTGTACCTCTCCCTGATGGGTTTACTCATAAATGTCTAAGTACTTATGGAAATCAGAACACTTATTACTGTTACTACTCCTGTAAATTCATAATAAATTACATTTTCATTTTACACCTGTCTGTCTGAACCATTCCCATTAAAACCCTTCCAAAAGTTATCATTGTTACCATAGTTTCCAACAAAATACCATAGTTACTAGAGTTAATGTAAAAAAAAACATAATAAATTAATATGGGATCTCCTCCAAACAGTGGAAAAGTAACTTTGTACTGTAGTAACTATGCCTGTGGCCTACATACATTCCTCATACAGAAAATTATAATAAAATCACACATTGAAAATAAAAGATATATAAATACAATAGAGTGTATTGTAAAGATAAATGAAAATTAATAATAGTAGCAAATATTTTTCATCTTAAAAACCATAGCTCTGCCATTTGTACAAATATAATATTCCTAGAATTAGGAATGGGATTCCTATTGCTGACATTGTTAATAATTTTCCTCTGTAAACATGGTTCAGTGAAAGAGAAAAAGTACTGGAGTTACGGGAATCAAATAGAGTTACTTGCCATTTGGCAAAGGAACTTCAGCATAAGACATGGTTTCATTTGTTTTGTTAGAATGATAATCTGATTATGCTTGCTGACGCTTCAAGAGAAGTCACAAATCAAACGGCATTAACAGTCTAAATTTCTTTTGCGACTCATGTCTTTGTACAAATTTTAGATCATAATATCTAATTTAATAGTCACTGTTACAACTGAGCCTGTTACAGCAATTGTAAAACAAATCAATTATATTAACCCACTGTACAGTTGTGCTCAAAAGTTTGCATACCCTGGCAGAAATTGTGAAATTTTGGCATTGATTTTGAAAATATGACTGATCATGCAAAAAAGATTTTATTTAAGGGTAGTGATCATATGAAGCCATTTATTATCACATAGTTGTTTGGCTCCTTTTTAAATCATAATGATAACAGAAATCACCCAAATGGCCCTGATCAAAAGTTTACATACCCTTGAATGTTTGGCCTTGTTACAGACACACAAGGTGACACACACAGATTTAAATGGCAATTAAAGGTTAATTTCCCACACCTGTGGCTTTTTAAATTACAATTAGTGTCTGTGTATAAATAGTCAATCAGTTAGCTCTCACATGGATGCACTGAGCAGGCTAGATACTGAGCCATGGGGAGCAGAAAAGAATTCTCAAAAGACCTGCATAACAAGGTAATGAAACTTTATAAAGATGGAAAAGGATATAAAAAGATATCCAAACCCTTGAAAATGCCAGTCAGTACTGTTCAATCACTTAATAAGAAGTGGAAAATTTGGGGATCTCTTGATACTAAGCCAAGGTCTGGTAGACCAAGAAAGATTTCAGCCACAACTGCCAGAAGAATTGTTCAGGATACAAAGAAAAACCCACAGGTAACCTCAGGAGAAATACAGGCTGCTCTGGAAAAAGATGGTGTGGTCGTTTCAAGGAGCACAATACGATGATACTTGAACAGAAATGAGCTGCATGGTCGAGTTGCCAGAAAGAAGCTTTTACTGTGCCAATGCCACAAAAAATCCTGGTTACAATATGCCCGACAACACCTTGACACACCTCACAGCTTCTGGCACACTGCAATTTGGAGTGACGAGACCAAAATAGAGCTTTATGGTCACAACCATAAGTGCTATGTATGGAGAGGGGTCAACAAGGCCTATAGTGAAAAGAATACCATCCCCACTGTGAAGCATGGTGGTGGCTCACTGATGTTTTGGGGGTGTCTGAGCTCTAAAGGCACGGGGAATCTTGTGAAAATCGATGGCAAGATGAATGCAGCATGTTATCAGAAAATACTGGCAGACAATTTGCATTCTTCTGCACGAAAGCTGCGCATGGGACGCTCTTGGACTTTCCAGCATGACAATAACCCTAAGCACAAGGCCAAGTTGACCCTCCAGTGGTTACAGCAGAAAAAGTTGAAGGTTCTAGAGTGGCCATCACAGTCTCCTGACCTTAATATCATCGAGCCACTCTGGGGAGATCTCAAATGTGTGGTTCATGCAAGACGACCAAAGACTTTGCATGACCTGGAGGCATTTTGCCAAGACGAATGGGCAGCTATACCACTTGCAAGAATTTGGGGCCTCATAGACAACTATTACAAAAGACTGCACGCTGTCATTGATGCTAAAGGGGGCAATACACAGTATTAAGAACTAAGGGTATGCAGACTTTTGAACAATAAAAATTGCTACTTTTTATTGTTGCCATGTTTTGTTTTATGATTGTGCAATTCTGTTATAACCTACAGTTGAATATGAATCCCATAAGAAATAAAAGAAATATGTTTTTCCTGCTCACTCATGTTTTCTTTAAAAATGGTACATATATTACCAATTCTCCAAGGGTATGCAAACTTTTGAGCACAACTGTATATCAAATTAACACACACCTCATTGCTATAATTCTTATTGATATTGATATTATTGATAATAATATTTTCTCATTTATATTGTACTAATATTTTTAGCTGTCAGGAATAATATGTGTTTAAGCAGAAGTCTTTGTGGGACCTATACAGTACAATTATTTGAAAGGAATTGAATCTTTAAAGGATTAGTTCACCCAAAAATTAAAATTCAGCCATTGTTTACTCACCCCTGTGTTGTTATAATCCCATTGACTTTCTTTCTTTCGTTTTCTTAACACAAAGGGAGAAATTGTGAAAAAAATACAAATAAAATTGTGCTCAGTGATGTCACACAATGGCAGTTTATGGTGACTACCTCTTCAAGCGTCAAAAGGACACAAAAGTATAATTCAGAAGTCTGATAAATTATTCCACGAGACTCCATGACATTGTTATGAAAGGATACGATAAGGTTTGGTATGAAACAAACTGAAATCTGATGTATTATTTAGTAAAAATGTTCACTGACCATTGGTCTCCTGTGTAGTAAAAACCTGAAAATTCCACCAGCGGTGAGGTCTTAAAAAAAAAAAAAAAAAAAAGAAAATTATGTCATTATTTCATATTTCATCCTCATGCAGAAAATGATCACACATTGAAAATAAAAGATATATAAATACAATAGAGTGTATTGTAAAGATAAATGAAAATTAATAATTGTAGCAAATATTTTTCATATTAAAAGACCATAGCTCTGCCATTTGTACAAATATAATATTCCTAGAATTAGGAATGGGATTCCTGCTGCTGACATTGTTAATAATTTTCCTCTGAACACATGGTTCAGTGAAAGAGAAAAAGTACTGGAGTTACAGGAATCAAATAGAGTTACTTGCCATTTGGCTGAGAAACTTCAGCATAAGACATGGTTTAATTTGTTTTGTTAGAATGATAATCTGATTATGCTTGCTGACGCTTCAAGAGACGTCACAAATCAAATGGCATTAACAGTCGAAACTTCTATTGCGACTCATGTCTTTGTACAAATTTTACCTCAATGGAAAATATACCTTCATAAATTGATCCAGGATGAATAAAGAATTTTCCAGAACTCCATGTGGCAGCATATATGTGGAAAATCTGAAAATATGTCATGATAAATCACAATGTGTCGTCTTGTTTTTGTGATGCTGTGGGTTTAAACAAATATAAGCTACACATGAGTCCAAATGAGTCTGCCAGACTGAATTGAAGGCTATTGATCATTGGTGAAGTGCTCCTATACCTCAAATGTAATGAATTTTGATAATATAACACTACGACAACACCTAAAAAACTTCAAATAAATGGCCAAAGTGTAGTGTTCTGCTGTAGTGTATCCATGCTGTATAAGTGATTTATTAATCCTATTTATTCTTTACTTTGCTATTGTTAATGTAGGCTATGTATACAATATGTAATATGGGGAGCACCGTCTCATAAATTTTGAGGAGGGGCTTATTGAACAGATTCAAATTGTATTCATTATTTAGTGATAAACTTCTCTTCCAGTTAGCTGTTGATCCTCTTATGGAATCTGAACATACAAAAAAATTGGTCTTGATTCGATAAGCCTAAGTGGTCGTAAAAAAAGAAAAAAGACACCTTTGGTATTCATAGTCAAAACTGATCGATCATTGAAAATGAATGGGAAAGACCAAAAAAAAAAAAAAAAAAACAACAAAAAAAAAACATTTAACCATCAAATACAATCAATAAATCAGCCACAAAGCAGAAAAAAAAAGAAAAAAACAGACAGAAATTACAGGGTGAGACTCTAAAACATCCTAAGTGCAAAACATACACACCCACTTACACACACAGACAGAAATTACAGGGTGAGACTCTAAAACATCCTCAGTGCAAAACATACACACACGCACACACTCGCACACACAAATAAACTGGTGAGACTTTAACACAATGCTGTTTTTTTTTTTTTTACATTTGTCAAATAAAAACCAATAAGTCAGCTACAATGGTAAACATACACACTCAGAAATTAAGGGTTGATATGATAAGACAATCACAATGCATAACACACATACACACAGAACCAGGGCATCAATAAATGGAGCTCTACAGCAATCATTTGGTCATTGTTGGCATTACAAGTCATCTGTTGTTTGGTTGCTGATGACAGAAATCTGACACACTAACATGCATACACACACACACACACACACACACTCACACACATGTTTGCAAAATATTTTTACTATAGAAAGTTTGAAATTACAAAATGTTTACTCTGATTCTTCTGTTTTATACTCAAATTGAATTTTCAGAATTTTCGAGTTAATTTCTGTTTCTCTACATTATTATGCATTTACTTTTAGTTATTACATTTTTATAATTTTTTATAATTTAACATAATTTTTTACATTTTACAATATTTTATAAATAAATTATTGGTAGAAAAATGCTTTTTCAGCATCTTCTCTTTGTAACACCATGGTCAGGTTTGATGACAAGCATAATGACAAAAACTGTCACTTCAAATTAATTTTAAAAAGCTAAACTTTGACAAATAATTGAATGTTAATGTCTAAATATATATCCAAATGCAAATCTGGTGATAAAATATAAAATTAGGTTACAACAAGTCATCAGACTACACAGTAGGTGGCTACAGCCATGATATTTATATTTTGTTCACCAGATGGCAGCAATCTGCCTCCAATTTGTCACATTCTCATATTTTCTTCATGTTTCAACTTATAGAAGTGTAGGTTCTGAATTTTTTTTAAATAAAATCAAAAAATGTGCTTATGTGTATATGCAAATGAATGGTGAAATTTGAAATTTATGTACATGTAAATAAGATCAAAATATCATAAAATCTCAAAAGAAATGCATACTTTTGTTTTTTTTTTACTTCAGGGAAGAAAACATTGTTTAAAAAAGGGTTACACATCTAAACCTTCCAGTCATAAATGATCATGAAAGCCAAAGGAAAGTGCAGTTTTTGAATACCACAGGAGGGTTAACCACTGCAACCAGATCAGTGAGTCTAAAATATTAAATATAAGTCTAAATATAAGTAGCTGTTAACCACTGCAACTGGATTAAATGTGAGAAACCAGATCAGTCTGATTCATGAACAAACCATTCAGACTAGTTTTGTGAACTAGATGAACTGATTCATTGAACAAATCTGACTCAAAAGAAAGATTCGTTCATGAATCAGACATTGCTACTTCTCTTATGAACTCTCACAAATGTGCCGGCTAGGGCAGATACTTGGAATATAATGCATGAGTCATACTGTATGGAATCCTTTTATGATACTTTTATAGTGCTTTTCATTTTGGGTCTTAACAGCTCCAGTTTTCATTTATCTTCATAGAAAAGAGTGGCCAGGATATTAATCAAAAATTCACTTTTTGTGTCCCATGGAACAAAGTCAGTAATACGAGTTTGGACCAACATGAGGGTGAATAAATGAAAAGAGAATTTTCATTTTTCCACCTGTTGATGGGAAGGTTTTACAGAACAAGACATAAGGAAAGATGTGTGAATGTACTAATTGCATCTTACATTTTTCCACTACCCTTTCTTCAAAGAACTTCACTCTCAGAGTGTGGAAGTCTGGACCAGGTCCTGCCAGAAACAAATCCATGTAGAGCTCTGGACGTCAGAGCTGTTCCAACTTCTGAGGGTCACTTGCCGCCGTTGTATTGTTCTGCTTTTACTTTCTGGAAACTTCTAATTCACCTGGAAAGCACTAACATCCTTGCTGCTAAACTGAAATCCATCTGGCATCAGGTCACTGCCAGATTAGAGAGACTATAAACCAGTTATTTATTAAGAAATCAAGAACTGCAGCAAGTTCATTACATATTACAACCAGCCTATGCAAATATTACATCATGTTGTTTATGAGGAGCTCTAACTGTGAGCCATTCCCACGGGAGCATTTAAAGGGTATTAAGTGAAAAGGTTATATTACACGGTGGATACGACCTCCATGATTTCCACATACCCAGATAACAACTGGAATATGAGATGCTATGAAACTGGATCTTCCATAATTAAAACAGCGGAAGACATTGGTCGACCCTCTGAGCATTCCAATTTTCATCCGCACAGGTTCCTGTTTTGTTTACTAATTTTAAAGACAAATCTATAATTGTGGAAAGGCATGGGCAATGAAAGGAAGCTGCGCTGTTGAGTGAACTCTCAAACAAAACAGCAATTTTAGAACGTTCCTCCTCATCCAACAGACAATGGCAGGAAAACAGAGAACGTCACACTGGGGATAGACAGGGTCAGCTCAAGGCAACGACACACCCTCAGTTTCTCGTCCTCTCTCTATTTGTATATACATACAGTACATGGCCCTGAAAAACTGTCTGCAAGAGCACTGAGTGCATTCATGACATGGTGCTAGTCTCTTATCCTGGGAACACAGCTGACTGAGTGTGTTTATGAATTAAATGTGTTTGTCTTAATGTCTATATAGATAGACATGTCTTGCAGCTGTGTATTTGACTTTGCCTCCATCTTATAAAGTGAGATGTTTCAGAAATCAGCTTGTATACGCTAACACGTGTCATATTAAAAAAGATAGTTCACCAAAAATGAGTATTAAAAAATTTAATTATTTACTCACCTTTATGTCATTCCAAACCCATATGACTTTCTTTCATCCTTGGAACAACAAAGGATAAGTTGTATGATAAAGTTGGTTTCTCCTTTAACTAAAGGAGAAATGTCTGAGCTGATCCTTTCCATGCAATGAAAGTTGAAGGGGACTAGGGGCTGTAAATCTCCAAATAGCACAAAAAAGGACCATACAAGCATCATAAAATAGTCTATATGACTTGTGTGCTATATACCAAGTCTTCTGAAGCCGAATGATATTCATTTTTTTCTTGTGTGTGTGCATGTATGCATGTGTGTTGGAAAGAGAGAGACAGAGAGACCTCAAGTTGCCTACTTTTCAAAAGAATTTGATGACAGGATGTACCAGCTTCGCCATGACTGACTACACTTAACCTCGGGTCTAGTGGGGTCAAAGATCTTTTCTTTTCTTTAGTACACCCTGATCTGTTAGTGTAGTATTTACTTTAAAATTACATAATTTCATTATTGTTTGTTTTCCACAACAAAACTGACAAGATGTCGAGATGTGTAATTATTGGTCGAATTTAACTGGAGAAAGTTCAGTTTGTACTTGTGACTTCCTGTTTTGAATTTGAAGACACATGTCGATCACAGATCGAACATGTATGGCACGTAGGCCTCGGAATGTTGCTATGCTGTTTAATGTTTCCAGTGACCAAAAACAGCTTTACTCCACCTTTTTACTCTTTTTTCGTACCTCTGAACTGAATCTGTTTAATAGGGATCTTAGGGGGGAAACTCAAATCTTGCCATCCTTCTCTGGAAAGAAAGAGTCTGAACCAACAAAATGAGAAACACTTTATAATTGTTTGTTGACCCTTTACAACAAGGTTCCATAATATTAGATAATGCATTAGGCAACATGAACTAACAATCAACAATATTGTTTTACAGCAGTTATTAATCTTTGTTAATGTTTGTTAATAAAAATACAATTGTTCATTTTTAGTTCATGTTAGTTCATAGTGCATTAAAACCTGTTGATGCCCATTGACCCCACCCATGGGTTTGACTTTACTTTGCTTAAATGTTAACATATACAAATTTTGATTAAAAAATGCTTTAAAGGTATTGTTCATTGTAACTTTATATAAACTAATGTAATCAAATGGAACCTTATTTTGTTTAGTGTTATCAGTTGTTTATACTCTGAATGACTTAACATCTATCCTTAATTCTTTAATAAATTGCACATACTGCATGAAGGGGAGACCAAAGGCCGTTGTATTATTTAGATTTTCTTTTATAACTTACAGACTTCTACAAATCGTCCTAGAATGTTTTAGTACAAGAAAAAATATTGTGTCAAAGTAACTGTACCATTAATAGACTTTAAATGAGAATGACTAGATCATAATATCTAATTTAATAGTCACTGTGTTACAATTGAGCCTGTTACAGCAATTCTGTAGGGAGAAATTGTGAAAAAAATAAAAATGAAATTGTGCTCAGTGATGTCACACAATGGCAGTTTATGGTGACTACATCTTCAAGCGTCAAAAGGACACAAAAGTATAATTCAGAAGTCTGATAAATTATTCCACGAGACTCCATGAGATTGTTATGAAAGCATACGATAAGGTTTGGTATGAAACAAACCAAAATCTAATGTATTATTTAGTAAAAATGTTCACTGACCACTGGTCTCTTGTGCGCGTTGAGTCCACATGAGTCTGCACGCAAGCTTTAGAGCTGTTTGCACGAGAGCAACAGTAGTTACGCAGCATGAGCAAGATGGGGCTTTCAAGCGAAAACTTTTTGTTTCACTTCAACAGGACCACCGGTGACATTAACAACAGAAAACACAACATAGCTGAACAAAAACCTGAGAACAGAACTTGCAAATATGTCTGAAGAGTTTGTAGTGGAACAATAGATGCATTTCAATGTCCAGTCCTCAATCAAAAAGTGTGATGGAGGAGGCTGAAGGTATGGCTACCAGTACTGCCGCTCCCTACATGCATATTACACAGTCTGAGTAGGCCACCAACTCCCTAGGGGGGCACCATCTTACTTGAAGGGCAACCAGAAACTCCACCGGCTGCCCTTACTCGCACATTATAATTTATTCAAGGACCCGAAAGCAGTCATGGAACACAGACAACCGCCTTGCGCTCGCAACACGCATCACATTTTGGACCGGCAACAAATATAGAAACCAAGCCAATTCCTGTTTCTCCTCGCAGCTGTTTAGGACTAAAAACTCTGATTAACATAGAAAAGATAACTTTTATTGCATGTCTTTTGGTGTAGGACATGGTGTGACTGCTGCTACCTTTAGCCCCATCTCTCTGTTTGATGGGGACTGCAGTTCAAACAAATAAGGCTAGACATTGAAAAGCATCTATTTTTTCACTACAAACACTTCAGACATGTTTGTAAGTTTTGTTCTCTGGTTTGTGTGCAGCTATGTTGTGTTTTCTGTTGTTAATATCGCTGGTGGTCCCGTTGAAGTGAAACAAAATGAGTTTTCATTTGAACGCCCCATCTAGCGTGTGCTGCATAACTACTGATGCTCTCGTGCAAAGAGCTGCAGACTCATGAACATGCACAGGAGAATAACGGTCAGTAAATATTTTTTTACTAAATAATAGATTAGATTTCAGTTTGTTTTGTACCAAAACTTATCGTATGCTTTCATAACAATCATGAGTCTCATGGAATAATTTATTAGTCTTCTGAATTACACTTTTGTGTCCTTTTGAGGCTTGAAGAGGTGGTCACCATAAACTGCCATTGAATGACATCACTGAGAGCTAAACATTTTCACAATTTCTCACCATTTTTTAGAACCCTAACCCTACCCTACCCAAGGACGGATTAAGAACTGAGAGGCCCATGGGCCGGTACACCATGGAGGCCCCCATGACGTGTCACTACGTTCACCTTATATAAATGACGCATGCCAGATTTGGTTGGATTTTTCAAATTGACAGAAGAAAGTTTGGAGCAATGTCTTACATGGCCAATCCAAAATCTTGCGTTATTAACAGGGACGTGCACGGTATTCTAATACCAAAACCACTATTCGGTTATTCTGCACGTGTTTAGAGGTCTTCAACCTGATCTGCGTCCGATGGTAACCAACAAACCTACAGGTTTTGGTCCAGGTTTGGGTCAGTTTTTCAAGTAGGCTATAGGGCGAGTTACAGGCTGTTCACATGTGCGTCGAGGCCATGTAAACACACATTGGACAGACGTCTTTGATCGTTGTGCTACAACTCACTGTTAAGTTTAAAATAACTTAATATTTATAAACGCATCTCAAGACACTTGCATTCTGTTTTACAATTTGTTGTGCAGGACCGTTGCATTTTTTTAAACACTGTTAACTTAAAAAGAATTTCAATAATTATTAACACATCTCGAGACACCTGTATTATGTTTAACCATTTGTTGCACTGCATCAAGCTTTTTCAGCGCTGGTGTCACAAATCGACATTCTGATGAAGTTCAGGTTGCAAAGAGGACTTAATGTGACTGATACACATGATTCCAGATTGTTTTTCACCTGGCGAAGTTTCAACGCTTGATAAACGATGAGTGTTTTCCCCCTTTTGCTCTGGTGTGCAGACAGTAAATACACAAGTTAAATGCTGAATCATTTAAAAATCAAAGCATCCCGAAGGAGTCCTATAATCCATAGTGTTCGCTGCCTCATGGAAAGTGAACCTGCCATTACGCATTTTCCATTGATGAAGAATAGGCCTACTATGTTGCAGGCAGTGACAGAGATTATTTTTGTTCGACTTTAATTTGATTTTATCATTTGAAAATCTATGTATTGTGCTATATAGGCTCATAGCTCATTGTGCACTTTATTCCCTGCTATCTGAGTTTGTGTTTGATGCATCCATGGCAATAAACTTAATTCTCGAGTCCCGACAAATAACAGAAACAGAACTCTCGCAGCTAACCAAATATTTCAAAAGGTTACTGTGCACATAGTTAGGGTATTAATGCACCTTTCTCTTTATCATCATTGAACATTAAATGCATGCAGGACTTAAACATTTTAAAGTCCTCTAAACGGTTGCACAAATTCTGTCGCTTATATGAATTTACACCATCAGCTTTGTACACAGCCATGGGAAACTGCACCTTATCTTTGTGTTTGGAAGCGTTTTGTAAATCAGACGCTGATCTCTGTAGTCCTTCAAATAATTGCTCTGCACCTATGAGACGCAGATTCCCTGAGCGTGCACACGAGTGCCTGTGCTCACGCTGCTGTTGTCCAGCACGTATTCGACCGAACAAATGGTATTTCACATAAGGCTGACATTTACATGGATTTATAATAGATATCTCAAAATAAGTCAATAATTGATTTAGAGCTCTGGGCCCTTTGGGTTTAGAGGCCCCTGGGCAACGGCCCAATCGGCCCGGCAGTTAATCCATCCCTGACCCTTCCTCGTGAATCTTGTAAGAATTTTGCAGAACAACATGTAGTTACACAATAAGTACAAGATTTTGTATGCATTTTAATGTTAGTACATACAGTAGCAAGAAAATATGTGAACCCTTTGGAATTAGCTGGTTTTCTGCATTAATTGGTCATAAAATGTGATCTCATCTTGATCTCAGTCACAAGTATATACAAACACAATGTGCTTAAGCTAACAACACACAAACAATTATAATCTTTCGTGACTTTATTGAAAACATCCCATTAAATATTCACAGTGCTGTGGAAAAAGTAAGTGAACCCTTGTATTTAATAACTGTTCGATCCTCCTTTGGCAGCAATAACCTCAACCAAGCATAGCTCTGGATTAGACCTGCGCAACATTCAGAAGGAGTTTTGGACCATTCTTCTTTACAGAACTGCTTCAGCTCAGCCATATTCCTGGGATGTCTGGTGTAAACGGCTCTCTTGGGGTCATTCCACAGCATCTGTATTGGGTTAATGTCTAGGCTCTGACTGGGCCACTCCAAAAGATGGATTTTCTTTTTTTGAAGCCATTCTGAGGTGGATTTACTTCAATGTTTAGGGTCATTGTCCTGCTGCATCATCCAACTTCTACTGAGCTTCAGCTGGTGCACAGCCACTCTGACATTATCCTATATTTTGATAAACTTAAGAATTCATTTTTCCCTTGATGATGGCAAGCGTCCAGGCCCCAAAGCAGCAAAGCAGCCCCAAACCATGATGCTCCCTCCACCGTAATTTACACTTGGGATGATGTCATGTAGGTATGCGGTGCCCTTTTTATGCCATGCGTATTGCTGTGTGTTCAACCCCAAAAAATTCAACCTTAGTTTCATCAGTCCACAAAAAATTTTCCCAGTAGTGTTGTGGAGTGTCAAGGTGGTCTTTGGCAAACTTCAGGCTCGCAGCAATGTTTTTGTTCGAAAGCAGCGGCTTTCTTCGTGGTTTCCTGCCATGGACACCATGCCTGTTTTATGTTTTCTGTATAGTAGACTCATGAACAGAGATCTTAACCAGTTTCAAAGATCTTAGCTGTCACTCTAGGGTTCTTTTTGACCTCATTGAGCATTCTGCCCTTTGAGTCATCTTGGCTGGACTGCCACTTCTTGTGAGAGTAGCCACAGCACTAAATTGTCTCCATTTATAGACAATTTGTCTAAATGTGGACATATGAATATCTAAATGCTTCGAGATAACTTTGTAATCCTTTCCAGCCTTCTGCAAATCAACAATTCTTGATTGTATGTCTTTTGAGATCTCTTTTTTGCAAAACATGGTCCACGTCAGCAGATGCTTCTTGTAAATAGCAGACTCAAAATGTTTTAGTGCTTTTTATAAGTCAAAGTAGCTCAAACCTACACCTCCAATCTCATTACATTAATTGGATGGCAGGTTTGCCAACTCCTGACTGTAATTAGCTTTTTTTTTTATGTCATTAGGTTTGGGGTTCACATGGGGTTTTTCCAACCTACACTGTGAATGTTTGAATAATGTATACAATATGTACAAGAACAATACAATAATTTGTGTACAGATTCTGTTTGTTTCCTATTGTAAGTTAGATGAAGGTCAAACCAGATTTTAAGACAAATTTATACATAAATGCAGGTAATTCTAAAGGGTTCACATACTTTTTCTTGCCACTGTAGTAGTTAAAGGTACCTCATATAAAGTGGGACCAAATATTTTAATGATTTAATGATCATACATATTTTTAAGAATCACTTAGGTTTATTTTACTTGTATCATGCTTAAAAACTGTAATCTGCATACTCTAAAGGAACTTTCACAAGATTAGCATCAGCGTTGCCAAATACATTGAACTCTGTGGAGTGAAGTGTCAGCTTTTGTGTTACCCCTTTGTGGTGCGTTACGTTTCTGTCAAGCATTGTAACGCAACACTCAAAGTAAAAAAAAATTCACCTTTGACCCTGTTGCCGCAAATGATTACCGGGCAATTTGCATTTACTGTATGCAAAGTCTGTCTTTGCAATGAAAGGTCCAACTCGAACATAGCGATTTTCACAAAAACATTTTCCTCAATAATCATGTCTTTTAGAGTACAAGGCAACAAGAACATTTTTAAAAACTGTCAAACTGTCAATGTCTTTTTATTCATAAATATTTACCCATTGCTTAAGAACATCTAGAGAACTCAGTTCTTCAGTTCAGAACTAATTTAAATTTACCCAAAACATCTGAAGACCTTAGGATAAACAAGTCTTCTTATTCTCTTTCTGCAATGAATGTATCAAATCAATTGTCAGGACTTTTTCTCCTCTAAGTACGAAAACATGTCTCCATGTTTTCTGTACACACCTTCTGCTTTTTTGCCTTGCAAACTTAAAAGCGCCACTTGACGATGTTTTTGAGTGGTGCACTGACGCCCTGACGCATGGGAAGCCCTTTAATGTGTGACACAAAATGCTTTTTTTCATTCTCTTAGACCAAAAATGATCTAACCTAGTAAAATTACTGTTGTAAAAATGAAAGTTTACACTCATTAATAGACACACGTCTTATTCTATGCTTTTAAAGTCAGGTGTGTAAACAGATTTGACATCATGGCATATATTTGATGATTGAATTAGTAACTTTTACAGTTTTGGCCCACCAAATTATGATGTTAGGTCCATTTTTTAAGATTAAACTTTTTATGAGTTTCCTTCAATGAAGTGGTTAATACTTACATTCTTATTAAGTAAGCCATCAGAATTATATGCATTTCTTTTAAAATTACATCAGCTACTACCTCTTATTACATCAGTGGTGACTTAGACCATGCCCTCTCTGTTTAACAACTTCCAAAAGCTCCAGAGTTGAGTGGAATCAGACCTTGCAGCTTTATGGGCCCTGCATGGAGCCTATGTAAGCACATATTTGCGTGTGTATGTTTTACTGTAATTCTCTTGAATGATAGCATAGGCTAACCAAAGAAACTTTGTAAAAGTCATTAGACTGCTTAGAACCTAAAGAAATGTCTACTTTCTTGCAGCGACCCCACTGTATAATAGCATATAACAAATATAACCATAACCAGTTGTGTGAGTTTGGGGCAGGACTATCTGTTTTTAACTAATAGCAGAAATTTGCAATTTGCAGGTCTTTTTTTTTTTATGCTAATGATGCAGAAATTAACTTTTAAGTGTGTTACATTAAAGAAAATATACAGTTACTCTGTTTCAGATACTGTGATTTTTTGACCAGCTTCACATGAAAGGATACAACATTGGGTAATAAAATATTCTGCACATGACTTGTGTGTCGGTCTCTTTCACATAATCTTATCTAAACTGTGACCCAAATATGTAGAGTGCAGCTTTAAACACAAGCAGATCTATCCCATGTCTCAAAATTATCAGCTGTTTTCTCACTCCTCTCCTCTGTGGAATCCAGAAAGCCCCTGAGTCGAGCAGCCAATGACGTCTGTTTAGTGTTTGGAGCAGGTTCTTCAACCACCAGGAAGAACAGTCAAAACAAAAGCATGTACCAACACAAACAGATCAATCTCAATGACGTAGTGCCAGCAAAATGCCTCACTGCTGTTCGTTGGGCTCTGAGATATTGCTAAATAGAATTTAATAACATGGGAGTGGTCCATTCAAATGTTAAACAACTGATTAATTTTCTTTACTTTATGCCCGAGAAGTGCTGCTTCATCTAATCAAGAAATTTTCTGACAGAATTGAGAAATGCCATTTATAAATATTCAACTGTTTTGCATTGGATTGGCAAATAGGCATGGTGAATATCCTGCAATAACAGTGTTGAGACAGATGTACATGTAAAACATCAACTAATATGGCATTAAAATGTGTCATCAATAACTACATGACTCATTCTATGAGTAGAATTGTATTTTATTATGACTTTGATACTACTGCAAAGATGGGTGAATAATAGGGTGCCTGACAGATGTAAATGAGCAGAATACAGACAAATGAATGATGTTTAAAGACATACTGTATCTCTAATGTGAACGTGTAAATGGCTTCGGCTGCAGATGGCACATGTACTGTATGAATCAGCACATCAAACAACAACATGAATGGGCACTTAAGAGTATGTGACAAAATTTGGTTCCTTTTATAGACTAATTAAAATAAAATCACACAACATTGTCTTGGAAAATGCATCTACACAAACGATCATACAGGTGTAGGTTAGTTTACACAAGCTTTGAATGCCATTGTGTTCATGTTGACTGATCTTACAGTAAGTAGCCCTAGCCCTGGTCTACGCTGTCAACCATAATCTCAGTACAGAGTTTGATGTTCAACCCATAACTCCAGAAATCCTTTATAACATAGGAAATCCATCAGGCCGTCATTTATGACTTGTTTAACCTTTCCATGCCATCACCTGTTCGAGTGATAAGATCAGGTCATAAAATGGTACATGAACAAGTACAGCTGAACATGCAAGAATGTTTTTCATCGCTGCTACATTATAAAGTGACTAATGATGGTGTCAGTTTATATGGAGAACATTCCATTCTACTGTATATGCATTAAAAAGTTTGTTTGGGTCAGAAATAAAAGGTCTAAATTTTATCTAAAAGTCTAAAAGTTTCAGAGACAATAAGAATGTTCCCTTAGCACGTTACTTTGTTAGAATATTGAGACATATTTTGAAAATATGGACTGTGTTTTTGCTGTGCGTGCATCATGTATTAATATTAGCTCATTATAACACTCAGTAAGCATCCGTCAGCAGTCCACACTTAATCAACTATCAGTTACACTATGTGCCCTTAAGCTGGTATTTGATACAGTCATTGGATAGACCATCCCTTTGATTTCCATGCCAAGGGTTTCAGGTCTCATCCTATGCATTACACCTGCCTAAGATGACCACCTATCATGTGGCATTTTATATCCCTGTTTGAAAAAAGTGTGGTGTGTTGAAATGTCTTTCCTAAGTTGTTTAAATTGTTTAACACATTGCGTTTGCTTAAATAGTTGTGGAAAGTCTCCAAATTCATCCAGATATAGCATGACCTTTGCTCATATTCTGCAAACATTTAAACCACTGCTCGTTACACTTTAATTGGATGTAATCTAAATGTAGTACCCTGCATTTTTTCCTGAGGACTTATTAGTATTTTAGAGAATTCGAAGTTTGATGAGAATATTGCAACTTAAAAAGATTACATATTTTCTGCAAATCTACGTCAACATTGTGGTGCATTGAAGATGAGATGTAAACTTTAGAAATTCACTGTTTACTTTTGCATGTTTGAGTCTTGTAGTACAAGAGTCGGTGGTGTTAAGCAAAGCAATGTAGCAATACCACAGCTTACGTCACGAAAGCAATGTCCTACATTTCCCTAAACCTCAATAGCTATTTTCAAAATTTGCTATGCCATTGTAAATCTGTATAGGTACCCTGGGATATATAATGTAGGCCTTCAATTTAAAAACTTAAGTGAAATATACTGGCACATTTTATACTCTGTGATTGTTTTCAAATATTTCTAATGCTTGCATATGTTTAAATTCTCACTATTCATATCTATCTATCTATCTATCTATCTATCTATCTATCTGTCTGTCTGTCTGTCTGTCTGTCTATTTATTTATCCATACATCCATCTATCCGTCCATCCATCCATCCATCTATCTATATAAAATGTATGTCTGTCTATCTGGCTTTCTGGCAATTAATTCATTCATTTATTTGTCCGGCATACTTATATAAGCTTTTTGGCTGAATTAACCCTTAAATTAATGGGAATTTCACCAAACCCTCTTACTGTACATATTCAGGGCCTTTAGAAACCAAGCACACATATCTATCATAAATGGATCTACGAAATGCCCAGGTAGTGTCAAATTTTCTGAATATTTTCAAAACAATTACACTGTAAAAAATGTCTGTAATTTTAACAGTAAAAGACTGTAAAAATGCTGCAGAAAAAAACAATAATTGATTAACGAATATTTACTGTAAAATATACAGTAAAAATTTTAAATATATTTTAAAAGACAATACAGTGTTTACAATAAAATGTTGTAAAAATAAAAACATTTGATGTAAAAAGTATGATTTTCCTGTATAATTAATGGTAAAAATGTACATTATGTTTAACAAGAGAGTACATGTATTTTTCTACAGTAAATTATTGTTAAAATTAATAATCTGGCGTTCCTACGATTCCTTGCATGATCCATCAGATTTCATTATATTTTATGGGAATAGTTATGTTTCTTCTTATTTTTAATATCGGTTACATACATTGGGGTGTTCTGTGTTATATTTGATATAATTTAGTTAATGGTTATTGCATTATTTTAATTTCACATGTGCTACCCTGATGGTGTTTAGTGTTTGTGTGAGTGACACTGAGCACTGTCTTTACATGTTTATTGGTCATTGCTCCTGGAAGAGCCACTGTTGGTGAACTTCATGTCATCATGTGCTCTTCTGAAATTACTATGGTGATTAACAATACATTATAAAGTAAAAAGCTGATTTTTACAGTTTCAGAAAGTTAATATCAAATTTATGATGTTTTTTTTTACATGATACGCAACATGCTGTCAAACACATATTGAGCAACACATAACACATAATCTACACATAAAATACACATATGTATTTTCTCAGGCACTTTTTGAGTCTAAATAGATGCACAACTTAGTAAACCCAAATGACAATAGCCACATACTATCCATGTGTTACACATGTTATAGTTTATTTCCATGTTGTTTCTTTATTAAATAGCAATGTCAAATGTTAATCAAGTCAATCACTAAAACAACAGTGTCACCTTAAGTAAGAAATAGCATGTATATTATGTATGTGTACACACATATGGAATACTGGTAATTCACTATAGATAATTCACTGTTGCACAGAAAATCAATGAGATATAGTATTTATTTGTATAAATAAAGTTCAAATAATTATTGAAATAATAAAAGAAATAGATTTCCTGTGATAGTAAACTTATATAGATATTACAGTAAATTATCATAAAAATATAATTTATGGAAGTGAAAAAAACTACACTCTTACATAACTACAGTATGGTCTCTACTTTTGGTACTTAATCCATTATAATAATTTTTTTTGTGTGTGTGTGTGTGTGTGTGTGCTACACTATTTATCAGGGAAAGATTGAGGAATACCAAAGTGTTGTGGGCGTAACTCCAAAAAATGGATGTGGTACAGGGGGTGAGGTCCTGGATCACTAAAGACCCAAGGGTTAAAGGTAAAAAACTCTAGAAGGGTCATTTTCTACCATGTTTCTTATGCAGTGGGTAAAGTTGTAACACAATGTTACATCTGTCCCACGCTAACCACCTTGCATCTTTGCATGATTTTCTCAGTAACCTTGCATCCTAGCATGTCTCAAAATATGTTAATTTTAAGTAGACAAATCAATTATTACAACAAGCAAAGTGTTTTTCATGGTCAATCAGGACTAATGTTTTCTTCAAATAAAAATAAAAAAATGAAAAGGTAATAAGAAAAGTACACTCAGTTGTAGGATTTGAAATGTTAGGATTTTACTACCAAACACCAGTGTTTAAAATGAGATTAACCTGTAAAAGTTGTTTACATAAATCTCAGAGTAATATTTTTAAATGAATTTATTTGATTTTTGTGGGCGCTTAATCTCAACAAATGTATTTAAGGTATTGTAAAGAAATATTCCAAAACAGTAAGTCAAAACAGTGCATGAAGACTATGTCTTGAGATTCATCAGATAATATTATTTCCTTCTTGAAATGTTGTCTTCAGTACAAGCAGAAATTTCTTTTTCCTGTTTTAAATTTCACTCTGCATGGGGCCTGCTTAGGGTTTTCAGCCAGCTCTGAGACAGCTCTCAGGGATTTTTTTTTTTTTTTTTGGTAAGTATAGGGCTGCCAACATCATTGAACAAACAGTCCAGAAATATGTCCCTTATATTTCAGTTCTCATGACAAAGGTAGCCTTAGTTGGTTCTACAGGGTGAGCCTCTCTATTATAATGTCACAGTGGCACCCTCCTTAATCTGTGTCCTGCAGGGCATATGCAGTTTGAAACCCCTCCCCAGGTCAAGCTTCATTCCTAAATCGAATGTGTTCACTGCTCTTACACATCACATTCATTGTTGGAGAACACAACAAGAAACATGTGCGTGGCTACAAATGCCACTCCCCCTAGACATAAGTGATTGGTGAGATATGAGCCCAATTAAAAACAGGCTGTTTCAAGACTACAGGGCAAGTGGACTTACCCCAGGTCGGGGCTCAGTTTTGGGGGTTTAAGACTTAAGACGAAGGCATGCATCTGGTTCAGGTTAGTGTTGCTGTATTTATGGCTGGTGTGCCATGTCTGAGGTAGAAAAAATCAAGTTATCCATCAGGAATAGGAGGCTTCATCTTAAACCCGAGTCCTTCAATGTCACCCTCTATGTGAGCCCACAGGTATCTGGGATCGTATGATATCCAAGAAATTCTGTTTTGATTGCATAACGATTCCCTCATCTATTCCCTTTGGACTGAGACTGGCTGGAGAAGACAATCTGTAAGACAATCTGTAAGGCAGAATTAGCTTGTCTCTCTGAAAGAAAGTCATATGGGTTTGGAATGACATATGGGTGAATAAATTATGACAGAATTTTCATTTTTTGGTGAACTATTACTTTAATAATAAAAGTTTGAAAAAATAATATTGCATACATAGTTTGCTTATTGTTGCAACACAAAGTCAAGAGTATCTGAGGTGAGAACAATGAAATGAGGTAAACACAAATGTAAAAAAACAACAAAAAAACATCTTCATTCACCCATTCATTGAGTCATTCAAGTCCTGGTGATTGTTTTTCAACACACACACAATACATGCGGTATGCCAAGTGTTTACTCTGATTCTGCCCCTCTCCCTGGGAGACCCTGTACTCTACCATGCCAGCGTGCTGCAGGCTTTAAATTCAGACGGCTCAATCACATGTCTGCTCTCACCCACCATCACTCCTATAATTATTAGTTTATATTATTTGTTTGCTTTATTGTGACATTAATTGAATTCCGATCATGTTGGCTTTAATACATGATTCTAAATTGTAATTCCCTGCTCCTGCTGCTCTGGCAAAGTTTGGCCAACAAAATAGATACTGAAACAAACATGATTACACAAGAAAATGACAGTTTGCTTCTGAAAATACCCTGAAATCAACTTCATACTGCTGATTAGCGAGACCGAGACAGGTTTTGGTCCCAGGAGAAACATGGGAGTAATCGTGTTCGCTTAAGCAAGCGTTCACTTGAACAGGTTACATTTTCTCTCTAAAATTAAATTTTTACACCACTGATGGTTAAGCTTAGAGTTGGGGTTTGGGTTAGAGGGTAAAGTAGATAAAATATGCATTCCTGATGACTGTATAACATCATTTGCAACTAAAAATACAACTCGCTTCTGGCACCACTCTATGGACATTTTACCCAGAAACTGGAGCTCACACATGCCCTTACATTTAACAATTCCAGCTTCAGCCACTGAGTGGCAGTGATTAGAATTTTGTTAAACAGACCAGATTTAGCAGTAAATCTTTTGACATGCTATCACCAAATTCACTCTGTAATCAGTCTGATTTAAACTTGCCTTCACTTTGTCCGCTTGGCTACACTTGGTTTCACTAAGTGTGTTGTAGCTTATTTGCATGTGCTGTCTGCTTTGATTTAGCACCCAATTTATCAACAGAATTATGCAAATTTTATCCATGTCTTTTAAAGCGATCCAATCAATTTTGGGTGAGAACAGACCAAAATGTAACTATTTTTTCACTGTACATCTTGCCATTGCAGTCTCTAGGCACAATCATGATTTTAAGCTCGATACACTTTTTAGTGTTTGACGCATGCACAGAGTGCTAGATGGCGCTTTGAAGATTAATCGAGCTTGAAATCATGATCGCCAAGGAGGCTGAAAATGTCAAGATTTATAGTATAATTGATTTACATTTTGGTCTGTTCTCACTCAAAACCGATTAGATTGCTTCAGAAGACATGGATTAAACCACTGGAGTCTTATGGATTACTTTTATGCTGAATTGATGTGCTTTTTGGAGCTTCAAAGTTTTGGACCCCATTCACTTGCATTGTGTGGACCTACAGAGCTGAAATATTCTTCTAAAAAACGTTGTTTGTGTTCTGCAGAAGAAAGAAAGTTACATATCTGGGATGGCATGAGGGTAAGTAAATGATGAGAGAATTTTCATTTTTGGGTGAACTATTCCTATAACTATGAAATATGACAAAGAATATCTTTTAAATTAAATGTCACACATCATATTATTAAACCAAAGATATAAATGGTGAAATTGAACATTTCTCTGTTATGTTTTCTCCAGATAGCTCACAAGCTAATTGATCAGCCTTTTAGCTTAGCATCTTCTTCTACTCTTCATTTTCATCATGTTTCTCCACACTGTCACCACCTAGTGATATTTTGCGTAGCGGTATATTTAATGATTATGCAAAATGTCATTTTTTAAATCTTTGTGTTTAGGATTAGAGGTAGGGATAGGTATTGTGTAGGGTTGCTACAGGACTCCAAATAAACACAACAAACACACTATGAATATGACATCCAACTGTCGCAAGACTGCAGCATTTCGCTGGTCATTTGAAGGGGGTGTAACTTGTAGTGGGCGTGTCTTGTAGTAGCCTTGCAGGATGCAGACAGACCCTTCTCGATTTAATTGTGCCAGGCAAATGGAACAGAGTTTTGTGAATAATCTATAATGAGCATTATTTACAAATAAAGGAGCCTTGTTTGCAGAGAAGAGAATGACAATGCCTTAATTTGAACACTAATTGAAAAAAGCAACACTAATTCAGCACATTCAGTGGCTGGTTAAACTGGATTGCGAGTGCTTAGTGAATGCAACACAAGTTTTTGCCCTTAAATACCACACATAAAAGTGGTGCAACTTCAGTGAACTCACCTCTTACCTCTTGCCAGCCTGTTCCCAACCCTGCAAACTCTTACATGTGTGTCATGGCCAATTTCCTTGAGCTTCAGTGGTTGGGCGAGAGCCAAGCATGTGTGTATCCCAGAGTTCCATTGCCAGGACGAAGCAGGTACACCTTTGTTGATCCTTCCCTGCTAATAATGTCAAATATTATTCCAGCCTTTCCTCATCTCTTTCCTCGTCCCTGTTGTCTCTTTCGTAACCCTTTACTGCTCTTTTTTAAAGAGAGGTATGTGTGTGTGTGTGTGTGTGTGTGTGTGTGTGTGTGTGTGGCGGGTTTGGGTGGTTTACGAGGACATTTTTGTTAGGTTACAAACTGGTAATTACAAGGGTATTATGCTATAAATGTGGTTTGTGAGGACATTTCTAGTGTCCCCATAATTCAAATCGCTTAAATAAAACATACTAAACAATGTTTTTTTTTTTTTAAATGTAAAAATGCAGAAAGTTTTTTGAGAGGGTTAGGTTTAGGGGTAGGGGATAGAATCTATAGTTCATACAGTACAAAAATAATTATGTCTATGGAGAGTCCTCATAATGATAGCTGCACCAACATGTGTGTGTGTGTGTGTGTGTGTGTGTGTGTGTGTGTGTGTGTGTGTGTGTGTGTGTGTGTGTGTGTGTGTGTGTGTGTGTAATTAGGTAACTATACACCAGCAGGATGTATCAGTCTTGTTATTCTTGAGAATGGGCTGAGAGGGAGAAAGATTGTGGCATGTGACTCATGTTTAAGTAAGCGGTTTTCTTTTGTTTACTTTGGATGAAAGGACTAAATATGCAATATATATAGTTTATGTCTGTCAATTATTATTATACAACAGTTAGTTAAGATTGTAATCTGGTTGGACAAGCTGTGTTCCAAGAGCGCTGCTGTTTAGTATACTGTAACATCACTGGGATGCTTCACTGTTTGTATCACTTAGTTTGTCTGTGCTTGTAGCATTTCAGACAGGCTGTCAGTCAGCAAATTACTAGGCAACACAACATTGTAGATCCTGCTTTGGCCTCTTTTGGAACTATTTTTGTTGCTGAGCAAAAAATTTGAAAAATTGAAAAAATAAAATTAGTCTTAAATGTACTGTATGTTACTCGATATTAACCTCGTTTATAGAACTGTTGTATAAAAGCAATATCACACTCACAAAGATGCTGTTGTACTGAATATTAGCAACTAGAAATCAAGAGAAAGTGATTTCAATATTCTTGGTGCTTTGTTAATGGAACAAAACTATCCTTGGCCTTGCAAGGCATTTTTACTAGACTAGGCTGAAAGCATTACTTTAAAGTGACACTTTCTTGTTAAATAAAATGAAACCAATCATTATGGTGTATAAATATCTATGCTGGTGTCAGTAACAAAATGCCATTGTGCATGTGTCTGTGTGTTCTTTAAAACTTGAGAGGTGTTGAAATATTCCGGGCTTGCCTAACAGTATGAGTAATAGTGCTGGGGTGCAGAGGCCCTGCTGTTTGTGTCTGTCATGCCAATATGCTGGCTTTTAGATTTGGTGGTGGGGGGTTGGCCCTCGGGTAGCTCCAAAGTCATATCCAAAGGCATTCTGAAGTGATCCAAAAGCTCTTTTGGGATTGTACATTGTACAGAAAAGGGATTTAGAACCAGTTTGGCAATTTCATGGGCTTCATATGCAACTGAGAAGCATATGTCCTGATATAAACATTCCCTGTCCCCATAGTCCATTGTTGACATGCAGCACTATTGAGGGCAATTAGCAGTTATCAAGGAATATTGTCTTCATTATTTTTTCCTCAAAGACTCCAACACAGGGCTACATAATGTGCATCTATCAAGCCTTGAAAGTCAATTAGCTCTCCTAAGACAGAATGATAAAGGAATAGTTCACAAACAGATGATCATTTTGTCATCAATTATTCAGCTTTATGTTGTCCTAAACATGCAAGACTGACTTTCTTCCATGGAACACAAAAGAAAATGTCCAAGCTGCTCGTTTCCATACAATAAAAGTGAAAGGGGATTGAAGCTGTTGAGCTCCAAAAAAAGTACTATAAAAGTAGACCATATGATTTGTGCACTATATGCCAAGCCTTCTGAAGCCATACAATAGCTTTGTGTAAGGAACAGTCTGAAATTTAAGTTGTTATTTACTAATAATTTTACCTTCCGCTGTAGCTCTCAAGTTTCATGTGTGCTTGCCGAGTTGGCGCACCAGGTTTGATGTCATTGCTTCTCAACTTCAGTAGACTTAGAAAATAGTGCACAAGTTGTATAGACTGCCTTTATGGTAAATATGATGCTTCTTTGAGCTCGACAGCCTCTGTCCCTATTCACTTTCACTGTATGTAGAAGTAGATTTCTCAAAATCTGTGTTTATTTTCTTTGTTTCAGTCCCTCAGCTTCTACACAACCCATGGAACACTTATCCAAAGTCAGACAGGCTCTTAATTAGGCTTGGGATCTATGTATTTTTCATGAATCGATAATCGGAAGATTTTCCTGATGATTATCGATACATATCAAGATTTTTTACAGTTTTAAATTGGGCTGCTCATTGCACAATAGTTTTTGTCTTTTCAAACATATTTCTTAACACAATATTTCTCTACAAAGGTACGTACACACCACCAACGTTCCACGTCAAAATTCTGCCGTGCCACGGAGCGCAACTTAGTTTTCCATTAAATTCAACCAAAATGATTATCAAAGGACAAAGATTATTTACTCTAGCTATCACTGGAAATATATTGTGTAAATGTATCTTTCATATAGCCTACACAATGTATTATCAGTTACAAGTATGTTTTTTTGTGGTTTGGCAGCTTGAATGAAAGACCTATTCAAGGCTACATTCAGAGAAATTGCATGTTTGCACAGTTACACAAGTTTCATACATTAACCTGCAAACTCATCAATGACACTTTGTTCATTCTTGAAGAAGTACCAAAACCTTCGTAACTTTGGACTGCCATCTGTTCTGCTGCATCAGCTCATCTTCTATGTTGTGATACCTGTGCCTTTCCTGACCGCAACCGGCTTCAGTAAATGTTATATCACCCTCTTGTGGTATCCTAACACTATTACGCCAGACTGTTAAACAGAAGGCCAACTGAGTAAATTGGAAAGCACACAAATTGGGCTTCTAATTAATTGTAATATATCAATGTCACAAAAATATAGCGATGAAATAACGTGCCAATCAATAATCAATTTATTGCTATTTTATGACATCACTACTCTTTATAGAAGCCCAAAAGACCATAACTATAAAGCTGGGCCCCTGTATTGAGTGTCTTTGGTGTTTGTGTGTAATAATGTGTTTGATGTTGTGAATAATTGGCTTATAGACTAGATGCCAACGTTTGTCTATTCAAACACAGAAAGAAGCTTTAGTGCTGTTTCAAGAATGAGTGACCAGCTCTAAACTCCCTGAAACTGCTCAAATTTCATAATTTGCTTGTTGTTGTTTGTTTACCTGTTTCATGCAGTATGAGTTTGCATCTCATTATGATTGAATGCAAGTTAATGGTCTACATCTTTTAATTTAACAGAAAAAAATGACCTCACCCTGGTGCCTTATCAAGTCTCTTTTATTTTTTTAGCGGTAAAACACTGCAGGAAACAAATAATATTTGGCTTCTTACGGTTTCCTTTGGCAATCGTTTTCCTGTAGTGCAAACATGCACAAAGGGAAAAAGTTCCCTTGATGTTTCATTTTGCAGCCCATGGTGTGTGTTTGTGTGTGGGAGTTTGTCCTGGGGCATTTTGGATTCACCTAGTGGTCGGAGTCCTTGGGACCTCTTTAAACACGGTGTGAAGACAAAAGAGACGCCTTACATCAAAGACGCATTCCTGGTGTGTGCTTGGAGTAGACATCATACCAAACATCCTCAGCCAAACAGCATCACATGTAGCCCAGCAGCCTTCTGTCTCTGAACTAAGATGAATACTAACAAGAGAAGGGACTCTTAAAGAGGTACCATAAGATGTAGGGTTTTTGTGTGACCTCCACTGACATTAGGTCATCTTGGTCACGTTGTGGATGTAATAAGAGGCCAAATGAACAAGTTTTGAAGCATTTTCTTTAAAGTTTATGAAGGCGAATATGTAATGAGGTCAGAAGTTATTTGAGTTCACTTGTTTTAGTGGAATATGAGAATATGGTTGAAATAAAAATTGTCATCATTTACACACCTTCATGTGATTCCAGACCCATATGACTTTCTTCTGTGGAACATAAAAGGAGAAATGTTAAAGAATGGACTTTCTGAATCCATTTAAATATGGTTTGAGGTTTGACATGGACTACTTTGATGGAAATGTAATGGTGCTTTTTTTTCAGTCCCCATTCACTTTCATTAAATGGAAAAGTGTGGTTACTACATTCTTCAACATTTCTCCTTTTGTGTGTCACACAGGAAAAAGTAATAAGGGCCTGGAATGATACGAGGGTAAATAGATGATAGCAGAATTTAGATTTTGGGGCAAACTGTTGCTTTAATTCGTCCATGTGAAAATACCATGTCAAGACTTAATTGCAAAAAGCTGGTTAATCAAATGACTTCACCAATTACCCATATGGAGTCACCCATGACTGCAACACAGTGCTAATCAAAGAACAATGCAGAGCATTGCAATTAGTTCTCATAAACAGACAAACAATGTTTGTGCAAAGTATGTTAAATGTCATTATCAGGAATGCACACTGGTTTAAATCAAACACTGGTGTTGAATGGGTTTTAGTGAACTTAATATCCCTGTCCCTGTTTTTCCTGTGATCCACTTAACAGATTTAATATGCTCTCCAAGCTTTTGCTATACAAGACACTATTTGTGTTTATCATGAAATGCCTATGCTGATTTTTCTGTGTTGTATGACACACATGCAAATTCTTTGGAAAAATGAATTTCTGACAATATGTTTGGATTTAAGCATTACAACTGATGAAGAACATTTAGTTGTAATTTAAATTATATTGACAGATTGGAGTAGGGGATTGGGGGGTAAGGATTGTGTTTAATCTGTGGATGTTACAAGACAATGTGCAAAGGGGTTTTATCATAGCCAAAAATGCTTTTGCGTTTTGCTGTTTCAGCACTGGTAAGAGAGAAATGTGGTATGGCATTGTGCCTCTGGAAACACAATAGAGACATGATTGATGAGACAAGTCCTTCGTTTTAGCTTGCAGGCAAGGCAGAAGCAGAAGAAGTCTTAATCCAAATGGATTCTGTAAATTGTACAATTGTTCTTATGTATGATATCGTCAAGCAAACAAGAGCTTTAAAATTATCATTGACAACAATTATTGGCAGGTTTACAAGGTCTAAAATGGTTGGCAATTGTCTGAATATGACTTTGAAAAAATAGAAGTCTCTGAGGCCTTCAACGGCTAGTGTTTCGACAGTGATTGTTACACAATATGCAATTGTGTTGAGCTGTTGAGGCATGAGTGGACAGACCTTGAATGTGGTCTCTGCAGGCTGAGGGGAACTTTGGCACAGGGAACCAACCAGAGGAACTGGAGTCAGGCTTTCAGGCTGGCATTATATCCCCCCTTGCTTCTCTACTGTCTTCTCATATATCTCTGCTACCTCATTGCTGGACTGGACTGTTGCAGATTTTTCATGACTCTAGGGGCCCACATGTCCAGGGGGAATTTCAAGTTGGAATGAAGCAGGTCTCCAAAAATAAAAGCATTCAAAAAACTTAATGAAATTGAGGAAAACCTTTCCACACAATTAAATTAATAAAAAAATAAAAAAAATAAAGAAAATTACAAAAAGAAATAAAGAGAACAGGTTTGTTCTAGTAAATTGAATGGAAAAGAGAAGTTCACCCGTTGAGTAAGACATGTTTATCAGGAAAGAAACAAAGAACTGCTCACCATAAAAGCAATAAAGGAAGGTTTTTAAGAAAGGTGAGTTTATCGAACAAGTCATATTAACCCTTTAAGCTCGGAATTTGTTTTAAAAGATTTTCTGTTTCAGTGGCATGCCCAAAATTAAAGGCTTATAGCACCACAGAAAAAGAAAAAAAAAAGGCAAAAGAGGGTCAACTGTTTGATATCATTTTAAAGAAAACTTAAATAATAATAATGAAAAAGACTATGATACATGTTGAGACTCTCAGCCTAAGAAACTGCTGAAAAATCAAGAAATTTTTTTTCTTTTTCTTTTTCTTTTTATGATTTGACATATTTATCTGGGTGTAAATAAGGTGGCTCAGAAAAACTGCTTTTGTTTTGTTCCTAATTAAGTTAACTGCAACTGAGAAATGTTTTGTTTTGACACAAAAAAGCAATACAAAATTATAGCATTACATATATATTTTATCCTAGTGTCAAAAATCATCTCCAAGTGTCCAAAAGCCTCTCCAAACAAATAAAACATGATAACTGTACACAACAACTAATTACACTTTAAATAAAACAATGACTAAAGATATGCTCTCTCTCCCCATACCTAAGAAGGGACGTTCAAACATTTTAAACGACTATAGGGCCATTGCATTGACTTTTCACATAATGAAAACTCTGGAAAGGATTGTGTTGGGTCGCCTCAGACCTATGGTGAGAGGCAAAGTGGATCTCTTACCAAGAAAACATTGGTGTGGAGGATGCCATAATTTATCTATTGCACCGGGTCTATACTCATTTGGATAAGGCTGGAAACTTGGTGAGGATTACTTTCTTTGACTTTTCAAGCGCTTTTAATACCATAAAGCCAAAGCTACTGGGGAATAAACTGAAGACACTGCAGATTGACTGTTCCCTGATAAGTCTGATTTATGATTATCTCACTGGCAGGCCACAGCATTTTCGGCTGCATGACTGTGTGTCAGAACAGGTAGTCAGTAATACTGGGGCTCCACAGGGGATGGTCCTGTCTCCCTTCCTATTTCACTTTACACATCAGTGATTGTAATGTGTGAAAGGGGGTGAAGATGGAGAGTACAAAGGAGTAATTAGTGATTTTATTGACTGGTGTGAGCAGAATAATTTAAGGTTAAATTGAAAAACAAAGGAGATGGTGCTAGATTTTAGGAGAAAGAAGGAACTTCGCATGCCAGTTTCCATTAGGGGAGAGGAGGTTCACATGATACAGTCATAAAAGTACCTTGGAGTTTACCTCGACAACAGGCTCGACTCGACTATTAACACACAGAACATATATAAGAAAGGCTTTCATGTATTTGCCCTTTTATTTTTATTTTTTATTTTTTTGATGCCTTGTATCTTCTAATTTGTTGTATTGTCTAAACTGCTTGCCCTTTTTATTTTTCTACATATTGTCATTGCTGCAAGTGCAAATAAAAACTAAAGTAAGTGCACATGACTGCGTCATAAAGGATTCCACCTCTATGGACACACAACTAGTTTTCTGACATTTTTTTTTTATTATTTATAATTTTGAGATAGGACATATTTAGAATTTTTTGAAGTATATGGGTTTTCTAAACAAAGTATAATATCACATGGTTCTAAGTATATGGTTTGCCATGCACACTTACTAGACCGTCTCATTCTAGCGCTGAATGCTGAGGATGATTCTAGCCTACAGCATCAGAAGGACTGGTCTTATCAGGACACAGCCTTACTAGGCTGCAGCCTTCCATTTGAGAAGCGCCAGAGATATCATTAATTTCCATTCTGTGTCATTTGAGCAATCATTGAGTCCATCATGGCCCATGATTTTCTCTGCTGTGCAACTACCATTCCTCACGTCCATTTTTCACCAATCTCTGTCTTTGCTTGTCTTTCTTACTCCCACTGCTCTCTGTTTCCTCCATCTCAGTCTATTCCTATTTTTCTTTTATGTGATCTCCCTATATATGCCTTTAGGTGCATGTAAAGCATGTGCTGTATTTTGTTTGGTTATTCTGAGAGCACCCAATCTTTCTTTTCACTTACCATAACTACATTATTATCAGATTGGCACTGAGCACAGACACAAACACAAACACAGTCAACAGACAGCATATTCTGTTGTTCCATTTTAAATAGATGGGATTCAAAGTCTTTCATCTAGCACTAGAACCACTTACCGTTTGATCCAGCAGTAAAATTATATTGTCTTAGACCAACATCCTCTAACAAGCAGCTCAGGAGCATTTAATCAAAGAACATTCAACTACTAAAAACCTCAAAAGACAGACACTGTAGCGTAATATGGTTTGCATTATATGCGAGTAGGGATGGAAATCGTAGGAATTTAACAATTATTGTTCTGATTACAATTCTAGTCATTTTGAAAACGGTTCTGGTCCCTAAACATTTCAATTAGGATTGCTTTTTCTTGATAACATCACACGCGACTATTGCTTTACGGAGAGCTTGTGACCAACTAGCTAAGTCTTGCATTAAGAACAGGTGGTGTAACCAAATTAAGCACTGACTTATTTACAAACTAACTAGTAGTTACTAAGCCCTTAGTGTGAACTTTACGCCCAAACCTAAGTGAGACCTTATGCACTGCCCTTGCAACCCTACCCTGATCCATCACAGAAGGGACAGTTCATTCCTCGACAAGCTTTTCAGTTTACAGAGATCTCATTGTCTATATTTACTTATCTCTGTGTCCTCAACTGGATTTGTCATTCACAGTGGGTGTACTGTATGTAAGAGAGGTATTGTTGGATGTACATTATAAAAAGCCCACAGGAAGAAGCGTTGGTGAAGCAGCCATAATGATAAGCCAATACTTCACCACCATCTGGCTTTATAATGGCAGTTGAATGTGAAGTTTGTATAAAGTTCTTTGTTATAAGATCACCATCTGGAAGAAATGAATAAATCTAAAGCATAAAAGAACTTGTTTGTTGTCATCCCCAGCTGAGCAATCTTTCAGTGAACGTGTTTAGTGTATTGTATAACAGAGCTGGACAATATTGTGGGTGCTACGCTGGATTGTTCAGGTTCCGCAGAAACTGAAAAATGCCAGAGACCCTGGAAATATGGACAGCAGAACCAGATGTATGACTATAAATCATGTATAATTCAAGGAAAATGGACGCTCATATTGGGAACACATATACATTGTAGGTGGTTGTGGTTTTGAATATATGGTGGCTCATAAAGGAATTGTGATTTAACCTCCTGAGACCCGAGCGTGATTGCTGTGTGCATTTTCCATTTCCCTTTTTGATTTGTAACTAGTTGCACCTAATAAACATGCAAAAAAAAAGTTTTATATTTTTCTAGAGCAAATCGTTTTTTCTAAAACTGTATGGCCAGATTTGTGGACAGCGGGACTAAGTTGTGAAATTTTAAATAATACCAAGCTGTAGAAAGTTCGATGTGTTTTTTTCCAGGAGTGTTAGTTATTCATGTTTTTGAGACATTACAGACATTAAATCAGAAATTAACATAATTAATTCTGATTCAAAGTACTGGCCAGCACAATCCAATTACTGCCAACCATGTTAAAATAAAATTATTCATTATAAATTCTAAATCCATGTACTGATTACCATTGTCCCATGTCTGCCAAACATGTTGTGTAGTCCAAACATCATCTGCAGCCTGAAACTGAACTTTTGATAGGAAGTTTGGAATGAATGTACTTAGCTGCATAGAGAGCTATAGGATGCTTCCTTGATCCCTACTTAGTGAATGACTTAACCTCCAGTGTTTGTCTGTCTGTACTGGTCTCAGAACAGTTCGTAAGAAAGCAAGTCACCCCAGCAGTTCCCTGCGCCGGTCCTTCTACCTACGGGTTTGAGGCAGCGTCGGTTAGCACTGGAGGCGATTTGGGGACCTCAATGGGACCACCTCCGCCAGGTATCCCCCCACAGACCTCCCATTCCCCAGCACGCTCGCTTGCCCCGATTGCGTGCTCGGACAAGACCGCCGGCTCGTCTCAGGGCGAGTTCGACCTCTCGTTCCGAGCCCGGGAAGTGGATGAGTTATCGAACTCAGCATCGGAGAGCGGGCTCATCCAGTCAGATGCGGAGGCTTTGACTGCCCTTCGGGGATGGTCGCCCAGTCCCAGGCCGATGCGGAAATGACGGACATGCTTTCCAGCCATGAGCATCGGGCTAGAATGGGACCCTCCACTCCCCCCTGAATCCTCGCGGCTCAACGATTTGTTCCTGGGCTCAGGGTGCCGCCCACTGCCACACCCCTCCCCCATTCCTTTCTTCCTGGAAGTGCATGAGGAGCTGACGAGATCGTGGGAGGCACCTTTTACTGCCCGGTCCCGATCTTTCAGCTCCCCCGCTCTCGCTATCCTCGATGGCGGAGCGGCCAGGGGGTATTCGGTGATCCCCCAGGTGGGCCTGTTTGGCGACACAATTGAGGACTTTGCCCAGCAGTTTTTGACAATGAAAAAAGGGATGGAGGCCTTTCAACATATCCTGCCCCGGTGCGGCTTAAGACTCCGCACCCCGTCTGCTTGTCGCCAAGGGCATCACCCTGCAGCAGCAATAACACCGGCTCCGCCGAAGCCCGCTCCTGTGGCCTGGCTCCGGCGTGGAGCCCTCTGCAGGAAACAGACGCCACCCGTCTCGCGGCCGGCCACTAAGAACCCGAGAAAGACTTCGAAGCACCCCTGAGACGGGCAACCCAGGGGCGAGGAGACCCACTTCTCTAGAATTGGTGAACAGACCACTCCATCCCCCACTGGAGGGGCGGGAGGAGAATATTTTGTCATTGCACGCCCCAGAGACTGCAGTACCCAGAAGTTTGACAAAAGAGTGGTTTTCTCATTTCCTGGGTCACAGGTCTGGTGCGCACGCCCATCGTCACGACCACCATCTACCGTCCCGCTTTTGCAGGTATGGCGCTCCAGCGGCGGACCCCCCGCCCCTGTGCACCCAGCTGTGGCACAAACACGCCCACACAGGGTTGGTTCCGGTGGACTACGGAGATGAGGTTCCTCCTCCCCCCTCGGCCAATCTTATGGTGGGCGGCAGGAGCCAGGTAAGTGCTTCGATGTCCCTGGACTCAGCACGGCCACGGGGCTCGAATCCCCTCGATGTGACACCTCGAGCTCCAACCCGTCGCGATGGCTGGTCCGGACCATCCGACTCGGCTACGTGATTCAGTTCACCAGGAGCCCACCCAGGTTCAGTGGCATCCGCTTCACCTCAGTGAAGGGCGAGAACGCTGCTACCTTGCATGCGGAGATCGCTACCCTTCTGCGCAAGGGCACGATAGAGCCTGTCCCGAGATGAAGAAAGGGTTCTACAACCCTTACTTCATCGTAACAAAGAAAGGCGGTGGGTTGCGACAAATTCTGTACCTGTGAGTACTGAACCAGGCTTTGCACAGACTCCCGTTTAAGATGCTGACACAAAAACGCATTCTAGCAAGCGTCCGGCATCAAGACTGGTTCACGGCAGTAGACCTGAAGGACGCGTACTTCCACGTCTCGGTCTTACCTCGACACAGACCCTTCCTGCGGTTTACCTTCCAAGGCCAGGCGTACCAGCACAAGGTCCTGTCCCTGTCCCCTCGCATCTTCACGAAGGTCACAGAGGCAGCCCTTGCCCCACTAAGGGAAGTGGGCATCCGCAACCTCAACTATCTCAATGACTGGCTGATCCTAGCTCACTCTCGAGAGTTACTGTGCGCACACAGGGACCACGTGCTTCGGCACCTCAGCCGATTGGGGCTTCGGGTTAACTGGGAAAAGAGCAAGCTCTCCCCGATTTGGAGCATCTCTTTTCTCGGTTTGGAGTTGGACTCAGTCTCGATGACAGCACGCCTCACAAACGAGCGTGCACAGTCGGTGCTGAACTGTCTGAAGGTGTTCAGACAGAGAACAGCGGTACCACTGAAACACTTTCAGAGGCTCCTGGAGCATATGGCATCCTCAGCAGTGGCCACACCACTCGGGTTGATGCATATGAGACCACTTCAGCACTGGCTTTGGACTCGAGTCCCTAGCATTTTTACAGGCAGGAATTCCCCTAGAGAAGGCCTCCAGGTGCATCATGGTTACAACAGCTTTCAGAGACTTTATATGGAGTTAGGATAAAAATAAGCCGTTGATCCAGGGCAAGCACATGTTGGTCCGAACGAACAACACAGCGATGGTAGCATACATCAACCACCAAGTCGGTCTACGCTCCCATTGCATGTCACAACTCGCCCGCCATCTCCTCTCTGGAGTCAGCCATAGCGGCCATGTACACCCTCAAGGTGGGGGGGACAGCCACCCCACCAGCCTCTCCTGCAGGAAAGAAAGCACTGACCCAACTGCGCACCTCTGGGGGTCTTCACATCGGGAAGAACACCAGTTAGCAAACAGACACCACTGCAAGGCATACAGGCACCTCGTAGAGGGAGCCCTAGCCTGAGTGATCATGTCTACGGGGATGGTAGGCCACTTAGGTCTTCCGCATCGCATCCAAGGGCCAGACATGAACATTCCAGAAGTCTGGTCGCGGGTGCCAGATGATGCCCCATCCCTGAGAAAAGAGAACCCTCCTCAGGGGAATTCGCCAGGGAGGGGCTGTTGCGAGGAGTGTGAGGTCTGAGACCCAAGTCTGGGTGGGCCAGTAGGGTGCCACTAGGATGACCTGCTCCTCGTCCTCCCTTACCTTGCACAGGGTCGGTCTGCTGACTCCAGAGGAGGAGACAGCGGGCGGGTTGCGACATGTGACGCGAGTGCCAGCCACCTTGGCGACTACCGTATGCTACCATCACTGTGTTGTCCGTCTGGACCAACACGTGCTTGCCCTGGATCAACGGCTGAAGCCTCCGCAGGGCTAGCAACACTGCCAGCAAATCGAGGCAGTTGATATGCCAACGCAGTCAGTTGTCTCTGTCCCATTGCACACGGCACCCCAGCCATGCTCGGAGGCGTCTGTCATAACCACAACGCACCTGGGGTACTTGCACTAAGGGGACTCCTGCCTGCAGGAATGCAAGGCCCGTCCAAGTGCTGAACAGGTAGCGGCAGATCGGCGTGATGACCACGCGATGTGTGCTGCGGTGCCATGCCCATCTCGTGACTCAAGTCTGATGCCAGTTCTGAAGCGGTCTCATATGCATCGACCCGAGCGGCGTGACCACCGTCGAGGAAGCCATATGCCCCAGGAGCCTCTGAAAATGCTTCAGTGGGACCGCCGTGCTCCGCCTGAACTACTTCAGGCAGTTCAGCACTGACTGTGTGCACTCGCTTGTGAGGTCATAGAGACTGAGTCTAACTCCAACCCGAAAAAAGAGATGCTCTGTACCGGGGAGACCTGCTCTTTCCCCAGTTGACCTGAAGCCCCAACCGGCTGAGGTGCCTGTGCACCAGGTCCCTGTGCACACACAACAAGTATCGAGAGTGAGCTAGAGCCAGCCAGTCGTCGAGACAGTTGAGGATGCAGATGCCCACTTCCCTTAGCAGGGCAAGGGCTGCCTTTGTGACTTCTGTGAAGATGTGAGGCAATAGGGACCGACCGAAAGGGAGGGCCTTGTACTGGACGTTGAAGTACGTGTCCTTCAGGTCTACCGCCACAAACAAATCCTGATGCCAGACGCTCGCTAAAATGCGTTTCTGCGTCAGCATCTTGAACGGGAGTCTGTGCAAGTCCCGGTTCAGAACTCGCAGGTCCCGAAATTGTGGCCATGCTGAGTCTGGGGACATCGAAGCAATTACCTGGCTCCGGGTACCCACCATAGGACCAGTCAGTGACAGGGGAGGAGAGAACCGTCCTCTTAATCCATCACATCCACCCGGGCCCACCTCCACAGCCTCGTGCCTGCCATAAATGTGCAGTGTCCGGTGACCCCAATAATGATAGCCGTAAACAACGGCTGTGTGACCCAGGAAATGAGGAAACCGCTCCTTTTCTGAACATGTGGGTACCGCAGCCTTTTGGGCATGCGGCGAATCAAAGAAAAAACAACAAAAGATTCTACTCCAGGCGCTGCACCGGGGGATGGAGTGGTCTGCTTACCATCTCTAGGCCTGCAGCAGGTCTCCATGTGCTAGAGTCGCCCATCTCAGGAGCGGCTAGAAGCCTTCCTCGGGTTCTTGGCGGTGGGTCCAGGCTGCAGCAGAGCTGGTGTCATCGCCGCAGATGGGGTGCGGGATCATGATCCACGCTGGGGCAGGATATGCTGAATAGCCTCTGTCTGCTTCTTAACCACCGAGAACTGCTGGGCAAAGTCGCCTTGGCTCGGTGCACCTGCAGGAGACCCATGACGTGCAGGGCAGAGGCGGCCTGTCGCCAGAGATGACGTAAACATACAGGCACTGGACGGGTGTCTCGGGAGTTTCCGCTAAAAGTGGCGGCATTTTGCGGGTAGAGGTGCACTGCAACCGCCTTATCCACCTGAGGAATCGCTGAGTACCCCCTGGCAGCCCCACCGTCGAGGGTAGTGAGAGCGGAGGAGTACAGAGACCGGGTCCGGGCAGTGAAACGTGCCCGCCGTGACCTCGTGAGCTCCTCATGCACCTGCAAACCCAGGAACCAATCGTCAAGCCGCGAGGGTTCAGGGGGGAGTGGAGGGTTCCACTCTAGCCCAACGCTCGCAGCCGCCCCGCCTGTGACTGGGCGACCGCACACAGTCAAGTCCTCGGTGTCAGACTGGACCAGCCCGCTCTCCGATGCTGTGATCGAGAGCTTATCCACATCACGAGTGCCGAATGAGATCACGAACTCGCTCTGAGACGAGCCGTTGGTCTCATCAAAGTGAGGCGAATGAGCGTACTTGGAAATGGGAGGTCCATGGGGGGTTACCCAGCGGAGCGGCTCCCATTGGGGTCCCCAAATCACCCCCAGTGCTAACCGACATGGCCTCAAACCCGTAGGTAGAAGGACTGAGGCGGGGAGCCACTGGGGTGGCTTTCCCTCTAACGAAGGAAAGCCGCGGCCGCAACATTGCCATGGTCATGCTCTCGCAGTGAGAACATAACCCATCCACGAACGTTGTCTCCACATGGGCAGCGCCCAAGCACGTAAGACAGTGATCGTGGCCATCGGAAGCGGAGAGGTAATGACCGCAACCAGGAAATAAACACAGACAGAGAGACAACTTTAAAAAGACGGTCTCTGTCAGTGCCACTCTTTTAGTAGGGAAAATATACTCTTTTATTGCAAGAATATATACTCTTTTAGACTGTCGAAGCGCCCAGGGGCATTTTCTGCACTCCACCAGTGCGTGAGGGGGAGAAGCTTCTGTAATGCGCTGTAAATCCAACAGCTTTTGTAGAGGTGAATGGATCTGCGGAGGAATTAAGCTCGCTGAAATACAACCACTCGGCTCCGAAGAGAAAATCTGAATGAGTGGTTGCAAGCCAGCTCCTTTTATACCCGTATGTCCGGGGGAGTGGCATGCAAATTCCATGCGCCAATTCCCATTGGCCTTTTTTCAAAGATCAGAGGTTTTTCGGGCTCCGAAGAGTGACCGCTAGTGTCACTACATCGACACAACATCAAGTGAGTGACAGATAGGGAACATTAGTTAATGCACATGAACTAACATGAACTAACAATTAACAATATTATTTTTGTTAACGAACATTAACAATGTTAATGCTTATTACATAAATGATGTAAAAAAATATTGTTAATTGCTTGTTCATGATACATAATGCTTTAATGTTAACAAATGGAACCTTACTGTAAATGTTACCATTTCTTTTTCAACAGTTTATGCAGACCATGATGTGTGTTTGCAGTGAATTATTGGCTTAGAGCATAAAACCATCAAATGAATTATTAGCTGCTGAGAGCACAATATTGTGTAGTTAATACATTTAAATGTTTGTTTGTTTTACTTTTGTATGATAAACTATTTAGGGACTGTGTTGGGTCACCACTTGATGTACAATGTTAAATCTTCATCCTGAAGCAAAACCAGTTTAGAACAACTGATTTAAAGTTTGAATTATATTTTAATCTATTTTTTCTTTTATTTTTCCTTGTTTATCTCACAACTGGTCTCCACTGTAAACCAGCACTGCTGAATCATGCACTGGTCTGCTGTGTTTGAGTGTGAGAACACAGCTGTGTAGGCATTACTGGGTCAGCTGGACATGCCCTCTCTCTGCCCAGGTTTTTAAGTTGTTTTGTGTTTCCTCAGGTGTTTTCCTGCTTTGATGGTTGAGGATAAATGACTTATAACATCAATAAACTCTGAGAGCAAGCACTGAATCAGCCTCATCATCATGTTGAACAAGTGTGAACTGTGAATCCAAAAAAAAAAAAAAAAAAAAATTATTTACTTGCAACTGTTTCATGAATATTGCAGATTATTCTCAACCAAAGTTCTTTTCCTGCATATGATGGAGTGCACAGTTGACAAGGTTAGGGAGAAGAAACAGAATCTCTTGAACACGAGTGCAGCTGAAAATTTGCAAGTAATACGAACCACATGTATGAAATTTTTATTTAAGTGGTAATACATGAGAAAGCTTAAGCTTCACCTTTTCCTGCAGGCTGTCTGTAACTCAACCTCTCCACAGCTACTCTTCAGGCAGGAGAGGTGGATGTTCTGGGGGATGTGATGAGGTCAGTCTCTTGCTGAAAATAAAGACTGTACTCAGGTACAGCTGACAGAACTCATGCCATTACAACATTTCCTTCTCAATGTCTGGATCATGACAATGTGATCTCATTCGTATTTGTACGTAAAATTTGTACGTCATGTATTCAGATAGAAGACAAAGGCAGGCCTAACACAGTTGTAAAACCTAACTAAGGTGCCCACATAACAAGTCATAAATCTTACTGATAAAACCATGCCAAAATCAAACAAAGGGAGTCCAAAACAGACTACAAACCCATGAAGCCTTGCTCAATAAAGGATCGAACTCTCAACTCCTATTGGATGAGGCACACGACAGAACGCACCTCAACCATGACATCATCAGGAGTAGAAATACCTCTGATTTGCTTCCAGCAACTGTGCTCGGCGTGTGAAGATGCAGCTCATCGCTGCTCTCAGGTGCAGCCTCGTGGCACAAGGAAGTAACGTCCGACTTGAAACTGTGGCCATACAATCTCCATCTCGCTGGACGAGTTGAGATTACTCTGTGTTCCACCGAACACTCTAACGGATCCGCAGGAGACTGCCGAGCAATCCGCATCTTCATCTGTTTGCCTGCAGAAGTGAAGAAAGAAAAGATTTCTCTTCCATCTTCAATCAAGTCGACGTTGCTGATTTCTCTGCCAGCCCGCCGAGAATCAGCAGCTGTACCGCCCGCCGACAGAGCGAGGAAACGGCCTCCCGTCATCACCCAAGCCTCGAGGAACCGAGTCGGAGTTAAAGGACAGATGAACACACATTCTGCGTCCTCACGCGATTCAAGTAAGAGGTTTACGTCTGGGCAGAGATAGAATATTATAGTGTGTTATTCTTGTGTATCAAGGTTATTGCTTGTACAGTTTACGGACCGCCATGTCCACTCATTGCTAATACTCATGGTATTATTTATCACGAATTTGATTTGCTGTATTGTAGTCCAACCACATTAGACTGTTGTGCATGTCTGCAATCACGGGTGAGACCGGCAAACTGAGTTTATCCATTAAAGAATCAAAGACCGCGGGACGGTTTACGAGCCGTCCACTGCGTCTCTGAGTGATAAACTAACAGCTGCTTTCTCTCCGACGATCACGAAACCGGCTTTGGGGCCATCACTTAATTCTCTCTCTCTAACCACACACACTAACCACACACACACACACGTGACCCCTCACAAACATTCTCGCACACATTTTGGCTAGTAGATAGCTTCGTGATAAAGCTCAACTTTGTCCCTAAGCTATCGTACAAGCAGATACACGCGGTAACTGGTAGACACCATTGACTGGTTTCTCTCCACCCACATTCGCAGCCATATTCTCTGGCCGGAAGTCTCGCGTGACATACTCTCCACGAGAGTCACGTCCGCCATTTTGTGCACGTCCCTCCTTACACACATACACACATAAACACACACACACACACACACACACACTCGCTTTCACACACACACACACACCCTCATGTGTTATAGGATTATTTGGATTTCCATATCTAATCATATCACTGTTTAGTTTGTAGTTGTAAGTCGGAAATTTATTGACTGCATTGTATTAATTATTAATTGATATTACTGCATAAATAAACTTTGTTATATTACAAAGAGAAGTGTTTTGGTTTGTTTTGCATACACTGTCATGCTGACGGGATGTCAGTGCTCTGATTCAAGCCTTCATTCATTGTTTTTTTCCCGAAAATCGATATTCTTCGGATGTCGATTTTCCTCAGAAAACAATCTAATATTGAGACTGTTATACTATCTGGTTATTAGTCCCTGATTCCAGGGTGGTGCCCCGTCAATATTAATCCTTGTTAATATTCTATTGATTTTTGACAATTGATAATTATCTTTGATGATTGTTGAATTTGAATGATCAATATGCTAGTGTTAATTTTCATCATTGTTCTATTGATTTTAATAATTAATCATTATCTTTGATAATTATTAGTTATTGCTAATAACCAAACCCGCTCCTAAACGTAGCACACTACATTTACTGGAGCCCCATATGAGGTTTTAATGAGTTAGATTCAATTAATTAATTTAAATATTAATTAATAACTAAAGAAATAATTACCAATTATTTCTGATAGTAGCACCGATCTAAACAACCAGTAAAGCCCTACAATATTTTACATATAAAGTCCTACGAATATGAATTAGATCAACCTGGCTACAGAGATCATTCTGATGGAATACTGTATAGTAGCTCAAATGATAAATTTGACAAAAATATTGTGCTTATTTTTTCTTCAAAATTTTAATCCACATGATGATATATTTTATAGTACATGTTATTTTGTTTAAATAACTTTGTTTCAATGGCAAAAGTTTTTAATAGTTTCTGTAATCTGAAACTGCTTCTCAGACTTTGATTGATCAAAGCATAAAACTTTGATCTACATATTGGCCATAGCGCCAACTTTTAATACAGACTGGTTAGTTGCTGATTATGAGTTATTGCTTTGGAGAGTACCCATTGGACATGGCATTAAATCAGTGTTCCCCAGCTTTCCACAGCACCATTAGTAATGCTCAAGAACCCCTTAATCGACACAAAATACAAAGATGTTTACAAAAGACTACATATCATTTAACATTATCATAAATACTGAATACTATTAGTGCTGTCAGTCGATTATTATTTTATTTTTTTTATCGTGATTAATCACTGAATTTTTTGTAGTTAGTCACGATTAATCGCAGATTTGGAAAGTGCTGAAATTTGAAACTATATATACTTTTCCTGTAAAGATGCATTTATTTCCATCTTAGGAAAGAAAAGAAAATAATATGTAACAATATAATGCTTTATTAAAATTTTCCAAACAAAGGCTTCCACAATATTAAGATAGAAATGCACTAAAATAGCACCAATTCAACTAAAATGTTTCCCAAAGTCTAATTGAGAGGTTGACTACTTGAAAGAACTAGTCCCAACATAGATTGCATATTTGTTGCAATAGGCATTAAATCTCTTAAACTCTCATCCTACACAATATTAATCTGCCGGTAGTCTGTGACTATGCGCTTTGCTACATCATGAATCATGAAGCTGCGTTCATGATTCGCGTAGGCCATTACACAAGAAACAACATGAGCCCAGTTTAAATTCTGTTTGGTCCAACTGCATCTTAATTATACAATAGAGTGTTGCCAGGGCACTGCTCAATGAGGTGAGGTAAAATAGGTGCGGAATATTTCTTTCACATATTGTAAATTAAAAAAGCTTAACATGTTAATTTTTCTTAATTGCGATTAACGCATTTACCGTTCATTCTGACAGCTCTAATTATTTTGATCACTCAGTATTGGTTTAATCTATTGACATCCTTATTACGGATGGGTATTGATCAAGATTTCCCAATTTGATTCCAATTCACATGCTCTCGATTTGTTTCGATACTGATTTTAATTAATTTGGGTATATTTCCGATATAATGTCCATATTCTCTCTCAGCTAATGCTTTTATTTATACAGGGAACAGGAGCTTGGTACATAACATTAGTTTATCATCATTTTGGTCCCATTTTAGCTACAAATTCCATGTCTTCCGTATATAAATTTTATGTCTTTGTATTGCATATATACATATTGTTAGAAGTTTATTGCTTATATGCATAATCTGTACTATTTACAAGTACAGCAATGTTATGCACATGAAGTGCAAAAATGGTACTGTCTCTTAAGAACTGTGGCAGTTTACTTAACATCAGAAGTGTTTTGTTTGAGCATAAGACTGAAATAACAACATCTGCGTTTTTACCATAGGAGAGAGTGTAACAGTCAACTAGCATGTTACTACAGTAAGTCACCATTTGAGGATACCATAAAAAAATGGGTTGAGCTGTAAACTGAAACCTTGTCTACCTGTCGCAATACTTTCAGTGTCTTCTCTTATAAAACAAACACTGGCCAAAAGTTTGGAATAATGTACAGATTTTGCTGTTTTGGAAGGAAATTGGTACTTTAATTCACTAAAATGGCATTCAACTGATCACAAAGTATAGTCAGGACATTACTGATGTAAAAAAACAGCACCATCACTATTTGAAAAAAGTCATTTTTGATCAAATCTAGACAGGCCCCATTTCCAGCAGCCATCACTCCAACACCTTATCCTTGAGTAATCATGCTAAATTGCTAATTTGGAACTAGAAAATCACTTGCCATTATATCAAACACAGTTGAAAGCTATTTGGTTCGTTAAATTAAGCTTAACATTGTCTTTGTGTTTGTTTTTGAGTTGCCACAGTATGCAATAGACTGGCGTGTCTTAAGATCAATATTAGGTCAAAAATGGCAAAAAAGAAATAGCTTTCTCTAGAAACTCATCAGTCAATCATTGTTTTGAGGAATGAAGGCTATACAATGCTTGAAATTGCCAAAAACCTGTAGATTTCATACAAAGGTGTACACTACAGTCTTCAAAGACAAAGGACAACTGGCTCTAACAAGGACAGAAAGAGATGTGGAAGGCCAGATGTACAACTAAACAAGAGGATAAGTACATCAGAGTCACTAGTTTGAGAAACAGATGCCTCACATGTCCTCAGCTGACAGCTTCATTGAATTCTACCTGCTCAACACCAGTTTCATGTACAACAGTAAAGAGAAGACTCAGGGATGCAGGCCTTATGGGAAGAATTGTAAAGAAAAAGACATTTTGAAACAGAAAAAAAAAGGTTATAGTGGGCAAAGAAACAGACATTGGATAACAGATAATTGGAAAAGAGTGTTATGGATCTTAACCCCATTGAGCTTTTGTGGGATCAGCTAGACTGTAAGGTGCGTGAGAAGTGCCCGACAAGACAGCCACATCTATGGCAAGTGCTACAGGAAGCGTGGGGTGAAATGTAACCTGAGTATCTGGACAAACTGACAGCTAGAATACCAAGGATCTGCAAAGCTGTCAAATTGGATTTTTTGATGAGAACTCTTTAAAGTAGTTTAAGAAGTTCTGAACATTTGTTTCAAATTGTAATAGCAATTTTTCACATTTTAATGTCCTGACTATACATTGTGATCAGTTGAATGCCACTTTTGCTGAATAAAAGTACCCATTTCTTTCCATAAGAGCAAAATCTGTACATTATTCCAAACTTTTGGCCACCAGTGTACATTTTACTCAGCACACTGAAGCATCCTCTCCATAGATATCCATTCAAAAAATGGCCTCTGGTCTCCTCGCCAGTGTACCACCCACTGAATGTCTATGGGACCACCAAGTTAGGCATTATGTTGCTAACCTTGTAGGCTCCCCTTAGTAGAAGGGCACTAGTAAAGCGCAGTTGCATGGCTTCTTTTACGCATCCGTGCTACATGCTGTATGTGTAATTACAATTAAATGCTTTAAGCACATTTTAAAGCCTGCAATATATACAAGCCAAGAATGTTTGAAAACTGAACTGAATAAAACATCTTACATATCTGCCCTAAAGGTGTAGTCAAAGCTGGAAGTTTATGCTAAATGAACAACAGTGTATGAAAACAGATGACATAATTTATCTTAAATGTTTTCCTCATGAAATAATCATTTGACCTACCATCTTATCTTAAATGCACATGTTGTTACAATGTAATAGCACATATATAAGCTGTCTATTGCAACACAATTGTAAATAATGGGTGCAAAACTTCAAGTTAATGAGCTTATGTAAGTGGTTGCCTCATAACTCTACCTTACAAAATTTCTTGCCACCAGAGAATTGTCTTCAGGTACATTTCACTGTTGGTGAGTGGCCTCTGGCCTTGTGAGGTAAATATTTGATCAGAAAAGCAAAATCAATCCAGGTTTTTGGTCAGTTTTTAATACCCTGTTTCTGTGACCCTGGCTATGCAGTGAGTCTAGCAGGCTTTACTGGAAATCTCCCCTTTGGTTAAAATCAGTGGGAGCCAATCAACTGACACTGAAGTCTATTACTCAACATTATAAATTATTAATGTCATATTTCTCCCCCTGAAAACATCAATTTAAAGTGGTTTTTGTTTATTTTTTTATAGATTTTCCTCTGTGGGGTAGGTGCTCTCCAATCTGAACAAATCTGAGCAGTTACACACTATTTCACACTGTTTTGATTTTGCACAAACTTGTGGAATCATGTTTGTCATTAAAGCAAAAAAGTGAGGCACACCAAAGACTAAGAGATTCTTGTATTAATTTACAGTTTTGGAGAATATTGTAATGAATTGTAATGGAAAAATATTGTATTAAATGTAAGTAAAATAATAGCATTATTAGTAGTCTCAAGACATTTAGGCCCAAGTTGCTATACAAATGCAAACATTCAATAAATATTCTCACTTTTGCCCTGTGTGTAAGACACACAATTTATCCTCATCAATATACTTTTGTGTCTATTCACAAATTTACACGTAACTACATCAGTAAGCTCCTTAAGCTCCTTGTTTTTCCACATCTCTTACATTAACACACCTAATCACCTTTGTCCTCATGCCCTAAAACTACAAAAACTCTGAACTCTTTTGGTAATTTTTATCATGCAGCAATGTGCAAAGTTGATACTTTCGGTTGGAGGGGTCAGTAGAAATGTAGATGTTGCATTACAGGTTCTGCTGTACTGTTACATAGAGAACTACAATTTATGTCAAGAAGGCCATGGTCAGGTACCCCTTTTCTTGGAATGGTAAGGCATAAACACATCACTCTTCAGTTGACTATCTAAGAGCTCAGTGCCCCGGAATTTCATCGTTCAGGATTGTGGGAACAGCATACAAGACTGGGAAGACAAGCCTGGGAATGCTGTGATGGGTGGCCTCATCCAAGGAATTTGTGCTTAAGAAATTGGCTTGAATCCCCAAGGGATGTTTGTGGAATATGATTAACATACACAGAACTGTCTCATATTGCACAAGATTGCAACTGGATTCTCATTTACACTCTAAAAAATGCTAGGTTATTTTTTCAACCCAAATGCTGGGTTGGGCCTGGTGGGACATTTTATTGGGTTATTTTCTCTCTGTTGGGTAGTTTTGGGTTGTTTTGGTGTAACCCAGCTATATTCAACCCAGTTGAAACTATACACCCCACCCCCGATGCGACAAGTCAAGTCATTTTTATTTGTATAGCGCTTTTCACAACACACATCGTCTCAAAGCAGCTTTACAGAAAATAATGCTTTAACAGACTATGAAACTGTAACATCTATAAAGTCTTACAGTCATCATTGTGTAGTTTGATTAAATATGATTGTAAATTGTGTATAAAAATAAATCATTAAATAATTAAATAATAATTGTATTTAGAACCCCAGTGAGCAAGCCGAAGGTGACTGTGGCAAGGAACACAAAACTCCTTAAGATGTTGGTTAATGGAGAAAAATAACCTTGGGAGAAACCAGGTTCACTGTGGGGCCAGATCCCCTCTGGCTAATCAGCATGAATATAATGCCAATATTAGTTATTTGTGTGCAGTGCAAGTCTTGATTTAAAATATGTAAACTAAGTAAGTGTTAAGGTCCAGTGTTTAAACAAAGATTTGTATGAACTTTAAGATTAATGTCTTTGAAGTCCATCCTGGATGAACTGCAGAAGTTCACATTGATGCGTTGTCCTTTGTTAGTTGGCTGATGAAAGCTTTTGTTGGCAATTAACCCTTACCAGCCGGAGCATTCAAATTTGGGAACAATTATTCCCATGGTTCCTGTCTCAGTATCTTCGCCGTCCAATCACCGATTTTATTTCTGAAAACTGCCAGATACTCATGACAATATAAGCTAAAAGCACATATGATTGGTTAAGGGGTTACTGGGCGTGAATAGTAAATGTGTCATCATCAGGGTCATCCTCCATTTGCCTGAGCGAAGCCAGAGAGGATATGCCGGGAGATTAACTCCAGTGTTGGACTTACTGCTTCAAATTTAAAACTGAGGCGATCTTTCGAGGTAAGGCAAGTTACACTATATTGCCAAAAGTATTCGCTCACCTGCCTTTAGACGCATATGAACTTAAGTGACATCCCATTCTTAATCCATAGGGTTTAATATGATGTCGGCCCACCCTTTGCAGCTATAACAGCTTCAACTATTATGGGAAGGCTTTCCACAAGGTTTAGGAGTGTGTTTATGGGAATGTTTGACCATTCTTCCAGAAGCGCATTTGTGAGGTCAGACACTGATGTTGGACGAGAAGGCCTGGCTCACAGTCTTCGCTCAAATTTATCCCAAAGGTGCTCTATCGGGTTGAGGTCAGGACTCTGTGCAGGCCAGTCAAGTTCTTCCACACCAAACTCGCTCATCCATGTCTTTATGGACCTTGCTTTGTGCACTGGTGTGCAGTCATGTTGGAACAGGAAGGGGCCATCCCCAAACTGTTCCCACAAAGTTGGGAGCATGGAATTGTCCAAAATCTCTTGGTATGCTGAAGCATTCAGAGTTCCTTTCACTGGAACTAAGGGGCCAAGCCCAGCTCCTGAAAAACAACCCCACACCATAATCCCTCCTCCACCAAACTTCACAGTTGGCACAATGCAGTCAGACAAGTACCGTTCTCCTGTTAACCGCCAAACCCAGACTCGTCCATCAGATTGCCAGATGGAGAAGCGTGATTCGTCACTCCAGAGAACGCGTCTCCACTGCTCTAGAGTCCAGTGGCGGCGTGCTTTACACCACTGCATCCGACGCTTTGCATTGCACTTGGTGATGTATGGCTTGGATGCAGCTGCTCAGCCATGGAAACCCATTCCATGAAGCTCTCTACGCACTGTTCTTGAGCTAATCTGAAGGCCACATGAACTTTGGAGGTCTGTAGCGATTGACTCTGCAGAAAGTTGGCGACCTCTGCGCACTATGCGCCTCAGCATCCGCTGACCCTGCTCTGTCATTTTACGTGGCCTACCACTTCGTGGCTGAGTTGCTGTCATTCCCAATCGCTTCCACTTTGTTATAATACCACTGACAGTTGACTGTGGAATATTTAGTAGCGAGGAAATTTCACGACTGGACTTGTTGCACAGGTGGCATCCTATCACAGTACCACGCTGGAATTCACTGAGCTCCTGAGAGCGGCCCATTCTTTCACAAATGTTTGTAGAAGCAGTCTGCATGCCTAGGTGCTTCATTTTATACACCTGTGGCCATGGAAGTGATTGGAACACCTGAATTCAATTATTTGGATGGGTGAGCGAATACTTTTGGCAATATAGTGTATTTAACATGTGTTGTCAATATTTTCTATTGAAAGTCAAAACGTTTTAGTTACGAAGCATTTGTTTTTAGGAGTAATGCTAGTTATTTCTGGAAAAAATGACATGACCATCAGCGTTTATCGGACAGGCAGCAAGCCTCTATTTTTAAGCAAATTTCTGTGAAACTTGCTAAATAAACATTAGCTAGCAATACTATGTACAATTTTAGCTAAATATCAATAACTTGTTTGGCCAATTTTGTCGCTTGTGGAAGATGGTCAAATCTTTTTAGTTACAAAGCATTTATTTGTAGGAGTAGCGCTAGCTAGTTTTTTTCTGGAAAAATTGACGTGACCATCATCGGCGAGACTCTTTTTATATCAACCTTTTTTCGCCAGTTTTTTTTTTTTTTTTGATGTTCAGACCTGCCTGGAAACTGGCCTGCTAGTTAGATAAGTTATCTAGCTTGTTGATTTTCCCATGTAATAAAAAAAATGGTAGACATCTTTCTATAATTTAGCAGATAGCCTTACCCATCCATCACACAGACATGATTTTAGACTGTGTGTAACTTCCTGTTCACATGGAAAGTGTGAGAGGGCTGTCAGTTGGACATTCTGCTTAGTCTGCAAGCCTTTGGTGACTATTCAGTGTATGGATTTGTGAAGAACACACTGCTGGCTACCAATTGTTGTACTTTTTTTCTGTTGTAGAGATGGATAGAGACTATGGCTCACTGCTCAGCACCATCAAGAGGAGGAGGCAGCTGACTGCTGATAAGCTTAGGTTCATAGCAGAGGAGGACATGGCTTATGAGGGCATGAGCACACAGGAGGAAGATCTGCTGGACCAGCAACTACTGCAGGAAGACCCGGAGCATGAGGGGATGGAGGATGAGATGGAACCTGATCCCCAGCCAAGACCATCAACTGGATATGTACAAATGTGTATGTATTGTTTGTTTCTATTTCTCATATGACTGATACTCACAGTAACACTAACACTGTTACTCTTATTATTTTGAGTATGGCTAGCCATTCTCGCACAGGTCCCAATTCAGCTAGAAAGCGTAAATGCTTCCCTGACTCTGTTTCTTATCCCTTGTATTCTCCGGTCAACCTCCAATTTGATGTTGCGAGAAATTGACTTTTTCATGCTGTTTTTTACTTAGGCTGTAGTTGCTGAGATATGCAGCTTTACAAACTGTCAGGGGTGGGAGCTTGTCCTAAACTGTCCATCATATTCCAGCTACCAAGGAGCTTGGATGGAGGTGACCCCCGATGAATTTGACAAATTTCTTGGGTTGCTCATTTACATGGAGTTTTCAATTCTCCCTGATTCCCATCGTCATTGGGGAACCAAGTCACTTCAGGGCTCGTGGGCGAGGGGATTTATGTTGCGCGAAAGCTACAAGGCTCTGTTAGCAGCTCTACATGTTGTAGACCCTACCACAGAGGATAATCAGGATCACCTTAGGAAGTTGCATTATCTTATGGACCACCTCAAACCAAAATGCCAGCAGCTCTTTCAGCCTAACCAAAATCTAGCAATAGATGAAGTATGGACAAGTCTAAAGCTTGGTCAGGATTTAAACAATACATGAAGGGCAAGCCTACTCGGTGGGGTTTTAAATTATGGGTAATTGCAACATCAGACTTGGGGTATACTCTCGACTTTAATGTTTACACAGGTAGTCATGATGGGCGTGTCACTGACTTGGCCACCAAAGTAGTTGAATCGTTACTGCAGCCATTCAAAGACCAGGGCCACAATGTTTGGTTTGACAACTTTTACACATCCCCAGCTCTTATGGTTAAATTGTTAGAAATGGGAACTAATGCCTGTGGGACATGCAGAGTGAATCGTAAACTGTTTCCTGCAGAATTTAAAGACATCAAGAGATGGGAATGCAAGACAGCATATGAGGTGGTGTAGGATTGAGGGGAATATACTTGTAATTCAGTGGAAGGACACGTGTGCAGTTACATGCTACTCCAATTTCCACAATGCGAATGGCTCAACCGAAATTACTAGGTTTGTAAAAAATGATGGCGACTGGACAAAAGAAGTAGCCCCCCAGCCCACTGTCATCAGCGATTATAACAAAAACATGGGCAGTGTTGATAGGTCAGACCAAATGATTAAATCTTACGATGTCCTACAAAAAACTCAGAAGTGGTGTAAGACTCTTTTTTCCACTTCATAGACATTGCCGTCTTCAATAGTTTCATATTGTTTAAGGAATGGCAACACATTCATGCGGCACCAGGGGATGAGCGTAGACCTGTGAACTTAACCCAGATAGATTACAGAGAAAACCTGGCTCGTCAGCTGGGAGGTATTGATATTCACACAAGTTTCCCTTTGCATACACTAAAGCCTGTAGTCCCTCCTTCGTCATCACTCCACACAGACCATGACCCTAAATTTGAAGAGTCCTCTAAGAGATGTTGGCTATGCTATCGGAAAAGTAGGACTGAAAACATATATAAAATAATAATGTTGCATGCCGGAATGTAATGGCAAAAGACTTTGCTTGGTTCACGATAGAAACTGTTTTCAGTCTTGCCACTCAGCTGAGTGTGACCAGTTACGCGAAGAGGCCTAGGTTGGGCTGTGTTTACTGGTGTTGTTGTCCTCCACCTCCCCTCTTTTCTCTCTCTCTTCTCTCCACAGGTATTGCAGTTGTTGAGTATTTATGAATTTATATATATTCTGTTCCTGCACTCTTTATTAAAAATGTATTTACTGTAGATATTTCGTAAGTTTGCTGTGTAATTCGTGTGTAATTCTAATGTTCAAATTAAATAAAGCGTCCTGATTACTTGCGTAACCTCCGTTCCCTGATGGAGGGAATGAGACGTTGTGTCGATGTAGTGACACTAGGGGTCACTCTTGGGAGCCTGAGACACCTCTGGTCTTTGATAAAAGGCCAATGAAAATTGGCGAGTGGTATTTGCATGCCACTCCCCCGGACATACGGGTATAAAAGGAGCTGGTATGCAACCACTCATTCAGGTTTTGTGCTGAGGAGCAAGGACAAGGTCCGTCCATTTCAGCGGGTAGTTCAGCATTGTGGCAGGAGGAACACAATGTCTCGTTCCCTCCATCAGGGAACGGAGGTTACGCAAGTAACCAGGATGTTCCCTATCTGTCACTCACTCGACGTTGTGTCGATGTAGTGACACTAGGGGTCCCTATACGAAATGCCACAACTGGCTGAACTGTGTTATGTGAACTGGGGTTGTGTGACGGGCAGACCACTGTGTGCCTCATAGCCAGCACACCAGGTCGACACGTAACCTCCCCCAACATAGTTATGAGTGTCGAACGGCCCTTTGGGCAAAAGTCGACTACCCAAAAGATAGAGACAGGCTAACCCAGTCGTGGCCTCTTTTCCCCTTCTTTTTTTCCACTCCCTAAAAAGAAGGGGGATTATCTGACTGGGCCACCAGGTCTAGTCGGGGGGTGTCCCAACCAAAAGGGGAGGACACTGCGGAGACCACACCTCGCCCAAAGAGAGGGGGGGATATTTAAGTGGAAAAATACGTCACATAGTCTTTCCGACTATGTGGAGAGTCTTCAAGGTAGATCCTACCCAACGGGGGAGGAGTTACTACAAACATGGAGACTGGGGCAGAGGGGATCTGCCCAAGGAAGACACAGTTTGCCAACAGGGAAACGAATTAGCGGAAGATATACATCGCATGGGGTTTCCCTTACAAGGAACCGCAACATGCTGAGCACCTACCCAGAACAGGACTCTTAGTTAGCACGTGTACTGGGCCGGCAGCAAGTCTCTCCGAAAACTCAACTGCCACAGGGCTCGGAGGGAGTCAACCAGGGAACATAGTTTGTGAACACTACTGGGAATCAATGGCGCACATCTTCAGCTCAAAAGAGGTGGAAGGCGCTATGTGCAAGCGATACACCCAGCCGCTTATCCACTTGTATTGCGTGCCACTACCTGGGACGAAACCGGTTCCATCCGGAGGTTGTGTTGCCCAGCCTGCTGCTCTGCAAATGTCTGTTAGAGAGGCACCCCTGGCCAGGGCCCAGGAACCCACTACACTCCTGGTAGAATGGGCTCGTAGCCCTACCGGGGCAATGAGCCATTGGGCAATCCTCTGCTTGGAGACAGCGCTTCCTTTCCGCTGTGCACCAAAGCAGACAAAGAGCTGCTCAAAGATCCTAAAGCTCTGCGTGCGATCCAAATAGATGCGTAAAGCGTGCACCGGACACAGAAAGGACAGGGCTGGGTCTGCCTCCTCCTGGGGCAGCGCTTGCAGGTTCACCACCTGGTCCCTAAAAGGGGTGGTGGGAACCTTGAGCACATAGCCCGGTCGAGGTCTCAGGATCACGTGAGAGTAGCCCGGACCAAACTCCAGGCATGTTTCGCTGACAGAGAACACTTGCAGGTCTCCCACCCTCTTGATGGAAGTGAGCGCAGTCAGGAGGGCAGTCTTCAAGGAGAGTGCCTTAAGCTCAGCTGACTTCAAAGGCTCAAAGGGGGCTCTCCGTAGACCCTGAAGAACTACAGAGAGGTCCCATGAGGGAGCGAGATGCGGTCTTGAGGGATTCAGCCTCCTGGCACCTCTCAGGAACCTGATGATCAGGTCGTGCTTCCCTAAGGACTTACTGTCGACTGCGTCGTGGTGTGCTGCTATGGCAGCAACGTACACCTTCAAGGTGGAAGGGGACAGCCTCCCTTCCAACCTCTCCTGCAGGAAGGAAAGCACTGATCTGACTGCACATCTCTGGGGGTCTTCCCATCGGGAAGAACACCACATAGCGAACAGACACCACTTAAAGGCATACAGGCGCCTCATAGAGGGGACCCTAGCCTGAGTGATCGTGTCTACCACCGCGGGTGTAAGACTGACACAGAATTGTTTGCATCACTTCCGGGAAAGTCAAAGAAGTCACAAAACTCTCACACAGAGGAGCATCTCCACCTGAGAAAACACACCTACTGATTGGGGACCATAAAACGCAAATCACACTCACATCTGCTCTCTCTCTCTCTCTCTCTCCCTCTCTCTCTCTCCCTCTCTCTCTCTCTCACCTCAGGTCACTTTAAGGACACTAAAAACTAAGTTATGACTTATCCTGTTCTGTAATGTAAAAGGTTTTCTGATCATACATGTTTGGTATCATTCAAGAGGTCTCAGTGCAACTGGTAAAATAGTCTCATTCCATTTCAGCAAAGTCAAATCACAAGTAAGATTTAAAAACTTAATAAAATACAGTATTCTATCCGGGGCATGCCCCTCCCAAGTCTCACACAGAGACCAGATGCTGTATGCAGATTAGGTGTATTCTTTGTAAACATCAAACAACCTACTCAATCAAAGGTCGACTTACAACTCCCTAAATTGGAAACCAAATCCTAAATAACATCAAACATGCACATCTGAAATAACAATGGAATTGTTTGGTACTTAAGGAAGGATGGCAGAGAAGCTCCGGGAATCAGTAAATCAGATTTCCCATGCTTAGTCGTTTGCACGTAGTTTTTTCACTACCAGGTAATTGCAATTTGTATTTCTTATGTTTGGTAAATGTTTGAATGGAATACAACTTTAATTATATTATTATGCTTGGTTCACTGATAGCTTTGAGTTTGATTTATTATTTTAATTGGAATTTTTGAATGTATTACTATTACCTGGTAAATAAATTGTTATTATGATTCATTCTAAAGGACTGTTTTCTAGTATATTTCTTGTTAACTACAAATCTATGGTCAGAGTTGGCTTAATTAAGCTACTTCAGAAGTAACCCATTAGTTAAGTATGTAAAAGGCTAAATGGTAAACCGAGAATCTATAATAGAACTTAGCCAAGTAGAATTAAATGGGAATACTAAGGGTAGGACTGAGAATCTGTAAAACAGAACTTAATTGACTGGGACTAAACGGTAAACCGAGAATCTATTATAGAACTTAGCCAAGTAGAATTAAACGGGAATACTAAGGGTAGGACCGAGAATCTGTAAAACAGAACTTAATTGACTGGGGCTAAACGGTAAACCGAGAATCTATTATAGAACTTAGCCAAGTAGAATTAAACGGGAATACTGAGGTAGGACCGAGAATCTATAAAACAGAATTTAATTGACTGGGGCTAAACGGTAAACCGAGAATCTATTATAGCACTTAGCCAAGTAGAATTAAACGGGAATACTAAAGGTAGGACCGAGAATCTGTAAAACAGAACTTAATTGACTGGGGCTAAACGGTAAACTGAGAATCTATAATAGAACTTAACCAAATAAGACTAAACGGATAAAGCCGAGAACCTATAAGGACTTAGTCTAAAGCTTCCTAATATCTGAAACTGATGAATTTGTAGTTAAAGGACTTGTGTCCGGCCAGCACAGGACCCAAATAACATTGAAATAACAAATGCAGTCTAGAAGAGAGAATTACTAAAATTCAGAGCATTGATACATCAACGAGGTTTTTCATAATTGGAGTCAGATGAAATAAAGAAAATAATTAATGATAAGATTAATAAAACATGGAACTCAAATTAAATAATCAAAGTATTATTTAATGTCGCGCATGATAAGACAGAACACGCAGGAGACCTTCAGCCACGCCATTGGATACCGTCCTTGGACCAGTGGGTGACTTCCCCCTTACAGGGCCAGACATGGAGATTCCAGAGGTCTGGTCGCGGGTCCCAGATGGTGCCCCGTCCCTGAGAAAGAAGGTCCTTCCTCCAGGGGGGGTTGTCGCAAGGAGCGTGAGGTCCAAGAACCATGTCTGGGTGGGCCAGTAGGGTGCTACCAGGATGACCTGCTCCTCATCTTCCCTGACCTTGCACAGGGTCTGTGCAAGTAGGCTTACTGGGGGAAACGCATATTTGTGCAGGCCAGGGGGCCAGCTGTGTGCCAGCATGCCTATGCTGAGGGGGGCCTCGGTCAGGGCGTACCAGAGCGGGCAGTGGGAGGATTCTTGGGAGGCAAACAGGTCCACCTGTGCCCGTACGAATCGACTCCAAATCAGCTGGACCACCTGAGGGTGGAGTCTCCACTCTCCCCTGAGTGTAACCTGCCGTGACAGCGCGTCCACTGTAGTGTTGACGTTGCCCGGGATGTGAGTGGCTCGCAGCGACTTGAAGTGCTGCTGACTCCAGAGGAGAAGATGGCGGGTGAGTTGTGACATACAACGAGAGCGCAGACCGCCTTGGTGTTTGACATATGCTACAATTGCCGTGTTGTCTGTCCAAACTAACACGTGCTTGTCCTGGATCAATGGCCAAAACCTCCGCAGGGCGAGCAGAATTGCGAACAACTCGAGGCAGTTGATATGCCAATGCATTCGCGGGCCCGTCCACAGGCCGGCGGCTGTGTGCCCATTGTAAACAGCGCCCCAGCCCATTTTGGAGGTGTCTGTCATGACCACGACGCGCCTGAAGACCAGTTCTAGGGGAACACCTGCCCATAGAAATGAGAGGTTGGTCCAAGGGCTGAAAAGACGGTGACAGACTGGCATGATGACCACACAGTGTGTCCCGTGGCACCATGCCCATCTCGGGACTCGAGTCTGAAGCCAGTGCTGAAGCGGTGTCATATGCATCAACCTGAGCGGGGCGGCTACCGCTGAGGATGCCATATGCCCCAGGAGCCTCTGAAAAAGTTTCAGTGGGACCACTGTTTTCTGTTTGAATGCCTTCAAAGAGGCCAGCACCGACTGGGCGCGCTCGTTCGTGAGGCGCGCTGTCAAAGAGTCCAACTCCAAACCGAGGATAGAGATGCTCTGAACCAGGAGGAGCTTGCTCTTTTCCCAGTTGATCCGAAGCCCTAGTCGGCTGTGGTGTGAGAGCACCAAGTACCTGTGTGCGCACAACATGTCCCGAGAGTGAGCTAGGATTAGCCAGTCGTCGAGATAGTTGAGAATGCGAATGCCCACCTCCCTTAACGGGGCAAGGGCTGTCTCTGTGACCTTCGTGAAGACGCGAGGAGACAGGGACAGGCCGAAATGGAGGACCTTGTACTGATACGCCTGACCCTTGAATGCAAACCGCAGGAAGGGTCTGTGTCGAGGAAGGATCAAGACATGGAAGTACGCGTCCTTCAGGTCTACTGCCACGAACCAATCTTGATGCCGGACGCTCGCCAGAATGTGTTTCTGTGTCAGCGTCTTGAACGGGAGTCTGTGTAAGGCCCGGTTCAGTACTCGCAGGTCCAAGATTGGCCGCAACCCACCGCCTTTTTTCGGTACGATGGAGTAGGGGTTGTAAAACCCCTTCTTCATCTCGGCCGGAGGGACAGGTTCTATCGCACCCTTCCGTAGGAGGGTAGCGATCTCCACACGCAAGGTAGCAGCATTTTCGTCCTTGACCAAGGTGAAGTGAATACCGCTGAACCGGGGCGGGTGCCTGGCGAACTGAATCGCATAGCCGAGTCGGACGGTCCGGATCAGCCATTGTGACAGATTGGAAAGCGCAAGCCACGCATCCAAGTTCCACGCAAGGAGGACAAAGGGGACAATGTCCTTGGACGTACCGGCAGGTGGGACCTCGCAGCGGGGCAGAGCTCGAGGTGCTACACCACGTTGTGGCCATGCTGAGTCTAGGGACATCGAAGCACTTACCTGGCTCCTTGTGACCAGCCCCAGAACAGCCTGGGATGGGGGAGGAAGAGGCCTGTCCTCGTAACCCATAGAGACTGCCACATCGGGGGCAGCTGTGTGCCACAGTTGGGCGCTCAGGGGCGGGAGGACCACCGCTGGAGCGCCAATCCTGCAAGGAAAAACCCATGGACGGTAATCGTGATGACAACCGTGCACACCCGGTATATGACCCAGGGAAGAAGGAAACCGCTCTTTTGCTGAACTGTTGGGTACCGCAGTCACTTGGGCATGCGGCGAAATCAAACAAAAAGGCAAAAAAAGATTCTCCACCCGGCCCTCCACCGGGGGATGGAGTGGTCTTCTTACCAGCTCCAGGTGAGTGAGTTTCTTCGTCCCTGGGTCACCCATCTCAGGGGTGCTTTGACGACCTCCGTGGGTTCTTAGCGGCCGACTGTGAGACGGGTGGTGTCTGCTTGGTGATGAGCAGACGGGGTGCGGGATCTTGGATATGCCGATAGCCTCCGTCTGCTGCTTCACCACCGAGAACTGCTGGGCAAAGTCCTCGACGGTGTCGCCGAATAGGCCAGCCTGGGAAATGGGGGAATCAAGGAAACGTGTCTTGTCGGCCTCACCCATCTCAACCAGGTTGAGCCAAAGGTGGCGCTCCTGGACCACTAATGTGGCCATCGTCCGCCCGAGAGACCGCGCCGTGACCTTTGTCGGTCGCCGAGAGCAGTTCCTGCATCAAATCTGGGGCGGAACTACCCCCGTGCAGTTCTTTCAACGCCTTGGCTTGGTGGACCTGCAGGAGAGCCATGGCGTGCAGGGCAGAGGCGGCTTGTTCAGCAGCGCTGTAGGCTTTAGCTGTCAGGGATGATGTGAACCTACAGGGCTTGGACGGGAGCTTAGGGCGTCCACGCCAGGTGGCGGAGCTCTGCGGGCATAGGTGCACCATGAGTGCCTTATCCACCAGGGGAATCGCCGTAAAGCCCCTAGCCCCGCCAATGAGGGTAGTGAGGGTGGGGAAACTGCAGAATCGGGGCCGGGCAGTAAAAGGTGTCCCCCACGATTTCATCAGCTCCTCGTGCACTTCTGGGAAGAAAGGCACTGGAGTGGGGTGTGGCTGCTTTGAGCGGCGAAGCGAGCCTAGGAACCAATCATCGAGCCGTGAGGGTTCAGGGGAGAGTGGAGGGTTCCACTCTAACCCAACGCTCGCGGCCACCCGGGAAAGCATGTCCATCATTTCTGCATCAGCCTGTGACTGGGCAATCATCCCCGAGGGGGGGAGCCCAGCTGAGGCTTCTGCGTCCGACTGGACAAGCCCGCTGTCCGATGCTGCGCTCGAGAGCTCATCATCTTCGCGGGCTCCAAACAAGAGGCCAGACTCGCCGTGAGACAAGCCGGCGGACTCATCCAGAAGCCCGACTGGGGCAGACGAGCGTGCTGGGGAATGGGAGGTCCAGATTGCTTTTCTTACGAAAGCAATCTGTGACCGCAACGTTGCCATAGTCATGTTCTCGCAGTGAGAACATGAACCACCCACGAACGCTGCCTCCGTGTGGGTCGCGCCCAGACACAACAGACAGCAATCATGACCATCCGAAGTTGAGAGATAATGACCACAACCAGGAATAACACACAATCGGAAAGGCATCTTTAAAAAGACGCATCTTTAAAAAGACGTTCTGTGTGTGCCGCTCTTTTAGAGAAGTATACTCTTTTAGAGAAGTAAACTCTTTCAGAAAATATACTCTCTTTTTTGTGCCGAAGAGCCCAGGGGCGTTCTCTGCAGTGCACCAGTGCAGAGGAGGGAGAAGCCGCTGAAATGCGCCATCAGATCCAGCAGAGGTGAATGATAAGTAGAAGTTCAGCTTAGTGAGCATGACCGTTCGGCTCCGAAGAGAAAATCTGAATGAGTGGTTGCATACCAGCTCCTTTTATACCCGTATGTCCGGGGGAGTGGCATGCAAATACCACTCGCCAATTTTCATTGGCCTTTTATCAAAGACCAGATGTGTTTCGGGCTCCCAAGAGTGACCCCTAGTGTCACTACATCGACACAACGTCGAGTGAGTGACAGATAGGGAATGTGTGTTTTATTGAACACATAAAATGTATATTTCAGTGTTTGTGTCCTTCAATTTCAGATGCAATCTCAATTTATTATTACAGGTGCTCAAAGGAGTATTTGAGGAGTGGTAATGTGAAATGTATCTTAACATTCTAATGTTTGTTTTATTCCATTTTCCCACTAATCACTAGAATGATCATAACTTTTAAACAATAGATTATATTTCTAATCTGTCTGCTATTCTACATTGCCCACAAAATTATTTATATCCCATACACTCTAAGTTTCCCTCTAGCTTGTAATTAAAATGGTTGAAAATGCAATTGTCTGATGAAGTATGGTGGCCGGAGAAGATTTTTTAAAAATTGCTGTGTGAAATCTTATTGATAAAGGATGATTAGCTTTAAATAATCATACATATATTTATATCATTTGAAAGACCTAGTTCTTCTCTTCAATATGGTATATACAATTCAGGTGTGTGATATTTTATGAATATGAATGTAATATGAATATGGATATGAATATCATATTCTGGCACAGAATGGAATTTTCGGAATTTTGGGCTCAGGCTTTAAAGGGTTAATTGATAGTCTATGTATTCCATTTCAAGAGTGTAGTCCATCACTAGACCAAGGTGATGCAGGCAGAGATCAATGAGGTGCATCGCAGTTCAACCGGCAGGTCATTTTGGTGAGGTTCAGTGGGGTCCATTCTAAGTATAAGTTTCAGGCAGTGGCATATTAAGTATCCGATCTCTTACAGATGGAGTTGGCATCAGATCATCCTCTGAAGTCCATCATAAAAGACTGAAGTGATGTCTGGCTAGCACTGGCTGTAGTTTGTCGTTGTCACTCAGTGACACGTAGCAGTGGAGTATGACACCAAGCAAGAATGGAGCTGGATCTGGCCGGCTCTGGTAACCTCGGGATATGAATCCCGAGGTTGAGACAGGGAAACAAATAGAATAATATTAGCATAGATGAGATTCAATTTATTGCAGAGTTATAGATTATGAGAAATGTTTCTGGTTCCGACAGACCTAACTAAAGCAGCCTAATTGTGAGTTGATGGAAAAATGAGGTATATGCCTGGCTAAATAGATGAGTCTTTTGTCTAGACTTAAACTGAGTGTGTCTGCATCCCAAACAGTGTTAGGGAGACTATTCCATAGTTTAGGAGCCAAATAGGAAAAGGATCTACCTCCTTTTGTGGATTTTGATATTCTAGGAACTATTTACAGGCCAGAATTTTGTGATCGAAATGAACATGATTGGAATATAGCATGACAGAAGGTCACTTAAGTACTGTGGAGCTAGACCATTCAAAGCTTTGTATGTAGTTAACAGAATTTAAAAATTAATATGAAATTTAACAGGTAGCCAATGTAACGACGAAAGAATGGGGCTAATATTTCTTGGTTCTAGTCAGCACGCTGCATTTTGAACTAATTGAAGTTTATTTATTGAACTTGCAGTACATCCTCCCAGTAATGCACAAACAAAGGACAGATTGGTATCAAATATAAAACCTAAGTTCTTCGCTGTAGAAAACAATGTAACAGTACATCCATCGAGAGTTAAATTATATTTTAGCAGCTTATTTTTATTGGCTTTTGGTCCAATAATGATTACTTCTGTTTTGTCGGAATTGAGTAGAAGGAAATTTCTGGCCATCCAATCTTTGATTTCATTGATACACTCTGTTAATTTGGAGAATTGTACAATTTCATCAGGTTTAGAAAAAATATAAAGTTGGGATCCTCAGCATAACAGTGGAAACTTATTCCACGATTCCTGATAATATCTCACAGGGGAAGCATATATAAGGAGAAAAGCAGAGGCCCTAAAACTGTCCTAAAGATAGTGAGGAGTTAATAAAATTAAGAAGAGGTTCTGAGATTACAGGGAATACCTCTTTTAAGAGCTTGGATCTAACATACATGTTGTGGCTTTTGATCTTTTGATTAGTTGTGTTAGCTCTTCTTGACCTATGACCTAAGTTTTATTTTATACGTAAAGAAATTCATGAAATCATTATTATTGTGCTGCGATAGAATATCTGGTTCAGTCGATGCTTTATTCCTAACCAATTTAGTCACAGTACTGAATAAACACCTAGGATTGTTGTGGTTATTTTCTATGAGTTTGCTATAATATGCTGACGTGGTAGCTTTTAGTGCCTGTCTGTAGCAACAAACACTATCCTTCCATGCACCGTGAAATAACTCTAATTTTGTATTCTTCCACTTGCACTCCATTTTCTGAACTGCCCTCTTGAGAGCATAAGTGTGATCATTGTACCATGGTGCAGGGCTTTTTTCTTTAATTTCCTTTAATTAAAATGGGGGCGACACTATCAAGAGTGCTAGAGAAGACAGTATTTATATTTTTTGTTATTACACCAAGTTCTTCCAGACTTTTTGGCTTACTGAGTATGTGAGACAATTTTGGAAGATTATTAGTGAAGCTATCTTTAGTGGTCGAAAGAATAGTTCTACCGGAGCGATTGCATGGTGTAGATTGAGTGAAATTAGCTGACTGCAGCAAACAAGAGACGAGGTAACAATCCGAGATGTCATCGCTCTGTGGTAGAATTTTTATAGTATCAACATCAACTCCATATGACAAAATTAAATCTAGCGTATGATTATGGCAATGAGTTGGTCCTGTCACGTTGACTTTTTGGATCATCTTCAGGAGTAAGCAGTTCTCAGCGTGGACATATTGGAGGATTTATTCGGTGAAATAAGGTTTGTGTCAGTGTTTTTAAAAATAATATCATTACTGTACACCACTTTCGTCGAACGTCATGCCTGACGACTCAGCCCATTCGTATCTCAGAGTGAGTTTTCGTTTATATGCAGTGTAAACTTTTCACACAAAAACACGGTTAAACGCCATGTGGTCCTGTGCTCAAAGATTCAGCCTGTTCATTTTGCATAGGGAGTTCTTTTAAAATTCAGTAAATGTCATTTTCACTAGAATCAAGTGTTCTACCCTCGAATGCTGTGCGGGCACACGCCTGTAGATTCACCCGCTCGCAACACTGGGCAAGCTCAGTAAAATACAGCATAAACCATCCTCATATGAATCGTATGCACTGAACGCAGTACGGTCCCGCACTCGAGGATTCAGCCCGTTCATATCGCAAAAAAGGGGGAGGGCTCTCACTTTAGAGCAGCTTTAATCACTTCATTTGAATGCAGCATGGGCTCTCCCATTCAAATAAAGTGAAATTCACCACGTCCAGGCCATGGGCTCTCCCATTAGAATTGCAGTATAGGTCTCCCGTTCAAACACAGTATGACTCTCCCATTCAAACGCAGTATGGCTCTCCTGTTTGAATCGCAGTATGGCTCTCCCATTCAAATGCAGTACGGCTCTTCCATTCAAACGCAGTATGGCTATCCTGTTCAAACGTAGCATGGGCTCTCCCATTCAAATCGCAGTAAGAGCTCTCCCATTCTAATGCAGCGAGAGTCACCACATCCAGGCCGTGTGCTCTCCCATTCTAATCGCAGTGAGGGCTCTTCCGTTCGAATGCGGGAGGACCCCCATCCGAATGCAGGCTGAGCCATGTGAACCTTACTTCAGTAGGATGCAGGATACACAGCAGAGTAAATCATTTACACGAATCAGATCAACAAAAGAGGCCATTCAATTTACATTTTCAACCTGCCGAATTAGTCCGGAAGCCCTCCTGTTCATACCGCTGTGAAGGCCCTCCCACTTACGTGCATTCAAGGGCTCTCCTGTTCAAAACGCAGTGAGGGTTCTTCCGTGCGAATGCTGTGTGAGCTAACTCACTTTTATTTGTATCGTGGGCTCTCCCATTTGTATCGCTGTGAGGACGCCCCCATTTGATCGCAGGATCCGTGGGGTTAGCCCGTTCGCTGCACGGGCCCCTCCCATTGAATAACTTGCATAAAGTTGAGTCCGGGACAGGGCGGGCCTGGCTAAGGTGGCAGGGGCCCGCTCCCCTTCCTCCAGAGGTGCTGGGGGGTGGCCTTCCAGCCACGGGCATTGCGGAGTCCTCCAGCACAACAGCAGCTCCGGTGAGAGCTCATTTCCATGTGGCAGCAACCGCTGCCACATGGAAATGTTTCTGCAACTGTTTCTGTAGTGTTTCCGCCTATTTTCACTCTATTCATTCTCTACCTATCCTGTAGCTCCCAGTTTCCTATCCCCCAAGCAGACCCTACCATGAGGCTGCCTCCACAAGTGGCAACTGCTTGTCGTATCATCTGTGGTACTTCTGCCCCTCTCAGACACAGGCTTACATCCATGCTGCGATGATTTCTCCAGCATCCCCCCAACACCCCAACTCCTCCAATCTATTCATTAAAAACTCAACAAGTCCAGGAGGGAGCCTCGAGCCCTCCTCCAGGGATAGCGAGCCAAACACGTTTACACTATCCTCATGGTAGGATTACATTAACTTGCGAAATACTGAATACTATTTGAACAACAGTTGATCTTTCTGAGCAACTCTTAAAGTTGTCATTTCTGTGGCACTAATGTCACCAATTGGAATTTAAAAAATTATGTTTTTAAACATGTTTCCCCCGAACATCTGCCATTGGTCAGAAAACAGATTTTCCCACCCCAGACTCACACCATTGGTTAAGCCAATGTGTTTACGCTTTCAGTCAGGGTTGGGGAGTAACGAAATACATGTAATGGGATTATGTATTTAAAATACAAAATATAAGTAACTGTATTCCACTACAGTTGCAATTTAAATAGTTGGTAATTAGAATACAGTTACATTCAAAAAGTATTTTGATTACTGAAGAGATTACTTTGCATTTTATTGTCATTTGTTTCATTTAATATTTAGTCCTTTCAGATGGAAAACATTTATACATATAAATGATGCGATCCAAAGTGCATTTGAACAGCAGTGAAACACTTTCTTATGATGTGTTACATTCATACGAGCAGACAGAGAAGTACGTTTGAAGTAAGTTTGGAGCAGAAGAAATAGAAATAAACCTTGTGTAAATTGTCAGCTTTACGCTAAGCTAAAATGCTATTTCTAGCCATTTTACATGCACATGTTACCAGGCACGATTGTATTTTTTTATCAAGAGAATTCATGTTAATCATAATTTCTTTTTTCTAGTAAGACCTTTGATATTAGGGCAAAAATTTTATTCTTTATAATAATTTTTATATTGTTTTCCTGTAAAAATATCTATAAATCCTTAAAACAAGATCAATTTGATTGATCTTGTTTTAGAAACAACACTGCATATGATATTTAGGTTTTTCAGAGAATGTATTTTTAACATGTGTATTTTGTCTTACTGTACTGGCAGAGTTTTTATAGTCAAAACATGTGAAAAAATCTACCAGTGCTGAAGAAGTAATCAAAAGTATTTAGAATACATTACTGACCTTGAGTAATCCAACAGAATACATTGCAAATTACATTTTACAGCATGTATTCTGTAATCTGTAGTGGAATACATTTAAAAAGTAACCCTCCCAACCCTGCTTTCAGTGGCTTAATTATAGTTGTCACTGCATATAAAGATGGCATAGGATTAAATATTTTTACATTAAACAATTACAGAAATCACCTTTAAGGATTGTTTATATAAAAAAAAAAAAATTCTTCTACTGTGTCTTATTCTTTTCATATCAATTTTCTACATTTGTTCCCAGTTGTTTCTGTATGTTTTTGCAGAATCAAGGCTCTCAGCTGGTAGAAATGTGACATGTGGCTTTAATGTCGCTATAACAGCAGATAAACAAATGATCACAAATAGTGATCAGTGTGTTTGTTGGGATGATTTGGACAGCTGGTATCCACAATGAGCTAATAAAGCATCAATTAGTGGTCTGCCTCAGTCATGGTGATTTCCATAAAACTAAAATCCTTCTTTCTCCCAGACTGCTTTGTGATACATTTGACCATAATCCCTTTGCTGTATGTTGTTGTGAGGTCTGGGAGATGGGGTCCTGGTGCTGTTATTCAGTCAAATGTACTTCATTAAAGTCTTTTGCAGCAATTTTTTTTGTTTGTTTTTTTAATTATTATTATTATTTACATGACGTTGTTGCAGTTATACAAAATACATGCATGTAAGGGATAATCCAACCAGTCATTATCGAAAAACATCCTGAATGGATGATCGGGGCCCCAACTGATATTATAACCGACACTTATTATACAGCTACTAACCAAATAAATAAATACATGGGCATGAATTATTGATTAGAATTAAAAGTATTTTATTATTTTGTAGATTAGTTTAAAACCTCTGCTAAAAAAAAGTAGGCCATTTCACCATAGGAAACAATTGGCCTAGCAACAAGATGAACACTGCAACAATATTGCAATATTTCTTTATTATTATTATTATTATTATTATTATTATTATTATTATTATTATTACATTACAATTTATTTGAAATCTGAGTACATTTTTCTATGGACTAGTTAGCTAACATTTCCAGGTACAATAGTAACTGTTACACTAAATGTTCTCTCTCATTCACCTCTTTGTGTCTCGGTTACCGGTTCTTTGTTCTTCCAAGCAATATTTTCATTCTCTTGCTTTAATTGGGGACTCTTGGGCTTCTAGCCAATTATTGAAGGTTTTATGCTCATCATATACATTCCATAAGTATGACATCCCGCATTAAGCCTATTCTAAATTGTTGAATAGGCTAACCCATTGTTGTTTTAAGCTTATATTACACAAATCATTTGCCTATACCATTAGGTGCCCCTCAGCATTATTTAATATTATTTGGCAATTAAAAACAATTGCAAAACGAATCATATGACAAAGTGTTTGACATTACTCTGTTACTGGAAAAAAAATTATATATATTATTTGCAAAAATATTAAACATAGTTCTGGTAAATATGCAGATGCCCGGTAGGCCCGTTTGTTAATCGTCCATGAGCACTGGTATTTTGCCATGGACTACAGTCAAATATATAGTTTAGGGGGCATTTTAGAAAAAAACATATTTGACCGAATCAAAGCATGCTAGAGAGCTGTTTAATAAGCTTCATGAAATATATGGGGTACTGCATGATTAATACTCTATGCTAGTTGTGTGCATGTGTGTTTAAATACAGTGTGTGCCACATTGCTCCTTAGTGTTTCACATTACCAAAATCAGCAATTAAAACCTGGCCTTGACAGTGGCACACAAATCAAAAGCTTGTATGATAAAGTCATGCAATCCATACCTCTGGTGAGCAGCCCCTTCTAAGATTCTGTTTTCCTGGGAGACCTTCTTTCAGCCAGACACAGTGGAACTTGCACTGAGAAAGAAACCAGATACTCAACAAATCTCTCGAACACCTCTCGCTTGGTCTTTGCTCTCAGCTACATGCCTGCCAGCCTTATATTTACTGATTTCTTAGAAGAATGATCTCAGTTTTTGTCTTTACTTTTCTGTTTTACGTTTTTGATCATGTCAAAAGATGTGAGACAGAACATTCACTATAATTTAACAGAGCTTACATCCATATCCTGAACCACATTTTCCATGTGTATAAAAGGGGCATGTCACATTCAACATGGATGCAGTTTATGCACACAGTAATGTACAGTAAGTCCATATTTCTATTCATCTAATTCATTGCATACAGTCCATTTACACTACTAACGTCTTATGAAAGTGCTATCTTTGTTTATATTGCTGGTGCTTGAAGGAATGGACTATGTAATAGGATGCAGATGCTGCAATAACTGGAAAAGAACCTCAGGATTAAATTAAACTTGACCCAGTCGAGTAGAGCCTTGCGCGTGCAATATCGCCAAACTCACTTGCACTTATGACTTATGGCATAGTGCTGTGCTTAGCTCTAGTGCTCTTAAAATAGGGTCCACTGACTGTCAACGCAGGCTTTCTGAACAAAAACTCAATGCCACCCACTGGCTTGAATGAAAATCTCGGCCCATAGCTCTCTGCACGTTGTTTCATTTCAGTTTGAAATGCCACAAACATAAGCAAAGTGATACAAACAGTAAAGCGTCCCAGTGCCGTTGGACTCCTATATCAGCACTCTTGGAATGCCTCTTATCTAATCAGATTTGAGGACTGGAACTAACTGTTGTATAATAAACTTCAGTTCTGGTCCTCAAATCTGATTGGACGAGAGCATTCCAAGAGTGCTGATAAAGGAGTCTGTAGAGCCGAGGAGGGCGGGGCTGGGCTGGAATGAGACACACCCGGTCCCCAGTCAGCCTGATGGGGCGCGCGAGGGATAAAGGCAGCTGGGGACGACAGTTCGAGAGAGAGAGAGAATTACAGACAGCTGTGCTGTGTGTTTTTGGTTGTGTGTTTTGTTTGGATTGTTTATTAAATTATTATTTATATTATTAAGCCGGTTCTCGCCTCCTCCTTTCCACCGAACCCCCTTACAGAGTCATAACAGCATTGGGACCCTTTACTGTTTGTATCACTCCGCTTGTGTTTGTGACATTCAAAACTAAAGTATAAGAATGTGCAGAGAGCTAGAGGCCGAGATTTTCATTTTCATTTTTTTTTTTTTTTTAGCTTTTCTGTCCCTTGGTACTGTCCGCTTTCATTGAATGGAAAAGAGCAGCATTAATATTATTTGCTTTTTGTCCTCCACTGAAGAAACAAAGTAACATGTTTTTGGAACAGCATAAAGGAAAGTAATGACAGAATTAGGCTGGTACTAAAATGTCTCAGGATGTCTTAAGGGCTGCTGTGTCTATTTGAGAGATAGCTTGATAGAAGTGCCTCAGTAAGAATCTCACTATCCTTTAGAGAAGGGTTGCTCAATCCTGTGCCTGGAGGTCCTAAAGCCTTGAGGCTTTCTGAGGTTCCTGAAGACTTTAGTTCCATCCTTGGTCTACTCTGTCTAACCTGCAAGTGCTTGATTTGCTGGTTCAGGTGTGTTTGATTATGGTTGAAGCTAAACTCTGCAGTAAGTTGAATCTCTAGGGCCTAAAGGGGTCTTTTAAACTCAAGGCCATCAAGGTACAAGGCGGTTAGCAAAACCACTTTGTGCTTGCAGTAGATTTGGACACATACATTAAGACCGAATGTAAAAATTTGGATGCCCTTACAAAAAATCGAGAGTTCTGACAAACTTGCTGCAAATTTCCCACTAATTTTTTGCACATGTGAATGAACTTCCGATTCACCATAAATGTTTTACCAGATATTTGAAGCTCTTCACCGGTAGTGGTGAACCTACAGCAAACCTTTGGCGACAATGCAGATTGTTCCGCAATGCTCATTTGCGTGTGAAAAAAATTAGTGACGAATTTGCAGCAAGTTTGCAATTGTGGGTCCCTCTTGATTCACTCATGATGAGAATTCTGGGACATTTCAGTGTGCAGAATCGCACTGACTGCAACATACATTTTGTTGTTTAGGATCATGCCATCATGTATTATTACATGCATCATATATGATTACACCCCATACCCTCCGTTATATCAACTTTATATATTTACATAATGACTTTCCAAGGTTTCTAGCAACAGGTTTTTTGCAAACCATCCTTTGCCTAGTGAGAGCAATGGCTTCCAGATGTCTTTATTGTAAAGATAAAGTACCTGCTTGAATGCCTCTCATCTTCAAAGCAGATTGCAGAAGGAGGCCAGTTCAGGCAGATGCTCAGGGCATTACTGAGTGTTCTCCTCTCATATGGGCTCATCTACATAGGTAAACAACCTGGGTGGTTTGTTTATATGGGAACAGAGCAGCTTGCCACAATGGTTCACTGAACGCCCATGGCTGTTTCTCTGAAGACCTGATTTACAGCCCATTAAAATAGTTGTGCATTGAGCGAAAGAATAAAATGGAGAAAGATAAAGGGGCAATTCTGTGCCCTAAGAAATCAGCTTGCATCTCCCCTCTGAGACACATTTGTCACGGTGCCCATTGTGTAAGGAGATTTACAGGCTGCTCTATATTTGTTAGCACCAAAACACAATGATCTCTGGATCTCTGAAGATCAATTGAATGGATAACAGAAGCAGGCTGACCAGCTGCTCAGTGGAGGAATCTGCCATGAAGGGCATTATCAGGTATCACACAATGCACTTTGATGAATTAGTGTGAATAGTTTTTGACAAAACCACAACTCTGGCCTGAGATGATCATATCTCTAACTATTTTCCCACATTCTTGTTGCCATCATCTTTATTGTTTTGTTGAAGCATGGTAAGATGTTGATGGTTTGAGACTGTATTCAACTGTGTCTTAAACTGTGTATCTGTGATTAAAGCTACAGTATCTCTTCCATATAAATCTGATATTTTTTCCTAATCTTACTATTCATGGACAAGTGATGAGTGAAAGGACATTTTGTAAATTGTTTGGTTTCCATTTTTTTTCTCGCTGTATCATGCCGGGCAGCCCTACGCAAATCTCATTGCTCCAAAAATAAGGGTTTCATAAAAAATCAAATATCTTCTTGGCGGTACAAACAAATGGATTAATTTCTGATTATTTTACTCTGGATAGGGGCACCTGGCAGGGTTGTCCTCTTTCCCCATTATTGTTCTGTCTTGCCCTGGAACCATTAGCAGCCGCGATAAGAAAGGAGGATGATTTTCCATGGGTGGTGGTGGGAGGTGTGGCACATAAGCTTTTGCTTTACGCAGATGATATTTTATTATTTGTCTCCGACCCTACTAGATCTATGCCTTGCCTCCACAGAATTAATAATTCCTTTTCTAAGTTCTCAGGACAGAGTGAATTGGTCTAAATCCGAAGCTTTGGCTCTGACAGCGTACTGCCCGGTAACGGCTTTTCAGCCGGGTGCCTTCCAGTGGCCCAAACAGGGCATTAAGTATTTGGGTATTTTATTCCCAGCAAATTTGTCTGATTTAGTTAGAGTTAATTTTGATCCCTTAATAAAAGGTTTTTCGAGCGATGTGGGCATGTGCGCTTCATTACATTTATCTATGACTGGGAAGTTGAATGTTATTAAAATGAATTGTATTCCAAAATTCAACTGCCTGCTACAGTCTCTCCCTACAGATGTCCCCATCTCTTATTTCAAGTAATTTGATAGCATAGTGAAGTCTTTCATTTGGATTAGTAAACGTCCCAGATTACACTTCGATATGTTACATAGGCCGATTGACAAAGGTGGGCTAGGCCTACCCAAGATTTTGTTTTATTATTATGCATTTGGTCTCAGATATTTGGCTCATTGGTCACTTCCACCTCAGAGAGCCCCTCCCTGGTTTTGTATTGAACAGGACGTTCTTGCCCCTATTTCGCCATTGCAAAGCCTTTCTATCAAACTAACCAGAGAAATTAAGTTACACCCTGTTATCTCACATTTGCGCTCGGTATGGACAAAAGTGTCCAGAGTGTTTAATTCTGACATTTATTTAAATGTTGCTTTGAGCATATGGCTGAACCAAAAATTATGTATTAATAAGTCTGTCCTGCTGGACAGAGTGGATTGTGAGGGAAGTTAATACACTCTATGACCTATATGAGAGTGGAGTGTTGAAGTCTTTTGAAAATATGGTTCAACATTTTGGGATTCCCAGATCTCAATTCTTTAGGTATTTACAGCTGCGTCACCTGCTCTGTACTATTTTTGGGAGTAGCATACACCCCCTTAAAGTGGCAGATACTCTGGGAGTGGTGAATACTGCTTTTGGAAAAGGTCATGAGGCATCAGTGTATTACTCCCTGCTAATTCAGAGTCTGAGGGGCAGAGATCAACGTCTCTCAAGAGATTATGGGAGAAAGATTTAAACTTAGTATTGGAGGAGGGAGTGTGGGCTAGGATTCTAAAAAAGTCTACATCTAGAGATGCAAGTGTGCAACTTATGCAATTTACAATTTTACATCGATTCTATTGGAGCCCCTCTAGATTGTATAGGCTTGGTCTTAAAGACACACCCACCTGCTGGCGATGCCAATCAGAAGATGGAGACACAACCCAAGTTTTTTGGTGGTGTGTTAAGATCCAAGATTTTTGGTTGAGGGTTCAGAGATTTATGTGTGACGTATCGGACACTCAAATTTCGTTTTGCCATTAATATAGTCAAGCGGTCATTAATATAGGGGATAAATATATAAAAAATTGGGTCCTAGCCAGTGTTATGATCGGCAGGCAGGTCATCCTTTGGGGATGGAAGTCGGCTGGAGCACCCTCATTTCAGGAGTGGTGCATAAAGATGGGCAGGGTGGCGGTATAGAAATGTCATATAGAAGGCAGGGAAACTTGGAGCAATTTAATAAAAAATGGGGCAGCTATTTGGCATTTTTGGAAGGCAATCGGGGAGGGGACGTGGAGAGAGATGTCTAGTTTTAAACGTGTGTGTGTGCGTGTATATATATATATATATATATATATATATATATATATATATATATATATATATAATTTTTTTGTGTGTGTGTGTGTATTATCAAGTTGTATCACAGGGAAATTTGTTGAGGGTCAGAGTGGGGTTGATTATTGGGAGGGCGAAAGGGAATTATGGGGGTTAAAAGTTGATTCGGTGTATATTTGTTTGCTTTTCTGTTTCATGTGTTTGAATCAATAAAAGTGTTAATCAGAAAAAAAAACAAAAAAAAAAACAAGATGAGCGTGAATTAGAGGTTACATTTTTGCTCTAAAATTTTATTTTTACTGCACTGATGGTTAGGTTTAGGGTTGGGGTTTGGGCTAGGGCCTATGGTTAATATAATGTTCATTCCTTATGACTTTATTATATTATTTACAACTATAATTAGCTTTTGGCGCCACTCTGTGGACATTTCACCCTGAACCTGGAGCTCACAGTGCCCATATATTAAACATCTCCAGCTTCAAGCACTGTTCAAGCACCGACCGATTTCAGCAGCAGAACTTTCGACCTGCTGTTGCTGAATTCACAGTGCGATCCAATGGGCCAACATAGATAAGTGTTAGTAACAGCATGCTATGTCCAGTTTTACACTGAGGTTACGGGAACATACAGTATCTAGGTCAACCAAAAACAGTGTAATCATTACCCTTTGTATGAATGCTTGCATGTACTGTGTGTGTGAGTCTCTTCCAATTGCTATCACCCATGAATGGGCCCCACTCCACGTTCTCTTACCCTGAGGCTTAAGAAACATGCTCATTCATTTATCAGTAATATGTGTGGTGGAAAAAAACTGAGTATTTCATATCACCCTCAGAAAACTGATGGACAGACTGATTCAAGATAATAATAAAAAAAGAGAGAAAAAAAGCTAATAAGGCACAAACATAAATAATGGTCTTGCACTGGTAGGGGGATCCCAGCTTATCACAGCAGATGTGTTTGATTATGCTGGCCTGGTGGGAGGGATGCATTATAACCCCCTTGCGCGCCTGTATCCCCAACACTGTACATCTAATGGGATGAAGTCAGGCTTGGTTGTGTGCTTGTGCGTGATGGGGAAAGGCAGGGGTAGAATTGGTCTGGTGAAGAACTACAGGACTGTCTGCTTCTTATTAGGGTGAAAAGTAGTTTGGTTCTGGTCTAAAGGATCCCAATATCCTCTCTTATAATCCATTCTCTCCTGCCGAAGGGTTCCAGCTGTGGGTCAGTGCTGGGAGAGGGCTACTCTGTGACCTTTAAAATCACAAATGTAATTTAGTGCAAGGAGCTATATAATGGCATTGCAGACATAATGTATTTAAATAAAACTGTTATTTAAATACATTATAATAATATTTATAAATATTATTTGTAGTATTTTAGTAAGTCATTTTAGTTATATTACTATGTATTTACTTAAGTACCGTGCTAAGCAAAGAAAATCATTGAGTTACACCAATGAACTACATGCATTTAATTCATACTTAAGGCCTGTTCACACCAAGTCCGGTTTTTCGGTGTGATTATTCATTCTGACCGAGCTTTTGAATGGGAACAATGGATTCCTATGGCGCTATTCACATTGGGTCTGACAAATCGTCCACTGACAATCTGAAGGTTTTTGTTGTTTTTTTCCGGAGAGTGGTCAGATTTTTTTATTTATTTTTTTTCAGTCAGTCTGCGATGAAAACTGTCTGACCAATGTGATACAAGCTTTTTATCATTTTTTCAGAGTCGCTGCAGCTGCTCAATCCAGCATGGTGCTAATCAACTGCCAAACACACCCTGAAAATTATTTACTTAAAAATAAATAGTTGCAGTTCATGAACGCTTCGTACTGCAAACATAAACACGGTCTGTTTTTGAAAGTCTGCTTATGGTGTTTTGTCTTAATGTACATTATTTAGTATATTACTGTGCATGTTATATTCTCATGGCATTAAAATAGCAGCGAGGTTCGGCAATTGGTTTGCACTACGTTTATGATGGTTTATTATCCTGGCATTAATCCACACATTATAAAAAGAGAAGTTGGCTTCGGGCGTCCGTTTGGAATATACTCGCAGAAAATACATGTGCAAATAAATATGCAACAACGCTCTATACTCATCTCAGTCCTCAAAATGCATCAACACCATGGAAAGAAATTAGGTAAATAAATACTTTAACAGCATTCAATATATTAATCTCTAGCATTGACAGCTGGGCAGGGCAGGAGATTGGGAGAAATGTTTGTAGAACAGCGACAGCGCTGCCTATGGTACAGTGGGTGAAATAATTTTTTGTTTAATTTCTTAAGGACTCTGTGTGTGTAGACCTTTCGTCAGAAGCTCCTGTCACAAAATCGTCAAGGATTTGGTGTGAACATGCTTTTAGTTTTGAGCTACTTGTCACATAGTCATTAGTGTTGCTTTTTCTTTGGCAAGCATTACTATTGCTATTGCTCATCCTTATAAAGTTAGGAACAAACTTAAGTGTAAATAGAAAGTACATGCCCAATCGGATAGCAATTGGAAGCATCCTAAAATTCAAAACCATTGTTTTCAATGGTGTCCATCAATGACAGCCATTCCTAAGAGCAACTGAGTGCCACTCACATAGTTTTCGATTAAATTTGACCCAAAGTCAGGGTTCTCAGTCAGACTAACATTAGCTAACAAAATAAATAGTACTGCTGTACAGTTGTGTCCTAAATCGCAGGAATCTGCACTATTCTACACCATTTTGTGGTGATATTCTTCTTCAACTGAAGAAGAAAAAAAAAACGAGGTGGAATGTTGGACACTTCATGCTCTCAGCGCTCGCAGCTTGCCCTACGTAGCAAGCAAGTGGCAGGGTTGCCTGGCCGTGATGCTGGCCTGAAAAAACCCAATTGTAAATAATGGCAAATGTGGCAACTACCAAAACATCTGTGAAGCTAGCACCTCACAAATGTGAGTTTAATGCTTTACCATCACCCCACGTTGTGTGAATATGTGCATTTTTTGTTGAAGTGTTGAACTGAGTTTGGCTAATATGCTAAAGCTAATGGCAACACATCAGGGTAGGGTTGCACCAGCTGTGCGTAAGCTCTCACGTAATTTGGGACGTAAAGTTCACATTAAGGGCTTAGTAACTACTAGTTAGTTTGTAACTAAGTCAGTGCTTAATTTGGTTGCACCACCTGTTCTTAAGGCAAGACTTAACTAGAAGGTCCTAAGCTCTCCGTAAAGTAATGCGTAGTTGCATAATATGATGTTTACTTGTACTGATCCAAAAAGAAGTCTTCAAATTTGTACACAGAAGCGTTAAACAGCCGTGATCTTCAATTTGATCTTGTTACGGTTGTTGTTCAAACCTTGTTTGCTCACATAAGCTTTAATAAATTAAATCCTCATTAAAATACGATACGTAATAAAAGAAGATTTCATTAATGATATATTTAGCTTATGTAAATAACAATATTCAATAACTGTATCTAAAATAAATAAGGGGTTGTAAATAAATACTAATACAACAGGCTGGAAAAATACACATGTATTCATTTTAATATCTTATATATTTCTTATATGTTGAAACTTGACACTGGGCGACACATCCTGAAAACGGCATGGTTAGATCGGTTTCATGATGAAGAGCTGCTTAAAAGTACTTTTTTTCTCTCTCGTAAATGTAAATGAGTGTAAATGCCAACATCATCATATATGTTGAAAGGACTGAAGCCTGTCACAGTCTGTTGTGAGTCTGTTTTTTTATTCAGTCCATTACTCATGGACTGAGGCTTCTGTAAATATTTAGTTTATATGTAGCGTTACATCCTACCTAAATTTAATGGTGCAACGCTCAAATATTTAGTAGTGTATAAATTGTGACTTAGTGCCTATTTACACCACAACTAGGCTAAGTTTGAACTTACGTATAGCTGGTGCAACTGGCCCCAGGTGTATTTGAAAGGAGTTCAGATAGGAGTCAGGAGTTGATTTTGAACGCTCACATGTAAAGAATTACGAATTCTATGTGTGATACCTGTGCTTTGTCTTGACGCGATGTGCCATGACGCCTCTGTGCGAACCCATTATTTGTAAATAGGCCCAAAGTGTTATCCTGTCATTTTTGCTATGTTTTGTCATTTCTTTTAAAGTTAAACTTATCTTTTGATTATTGTATGTTTTTAAAATAATTTTTCTTTCATGACTGATATGTCTGTTAGCTCTTTGAGGTCCTCTAAAACACTAATATACAATAGAGTTCAGCTCTAAACACTCAATAAGGATTGAAGGATTGCTGCTGTTTGCCAGTTAATTCTTCCAAGAATAATTAATATGATCCCAGTTTGGAGGAGTTTGTCTAAATAAAGTAACATAATAATATATTATGATGAAGCAGATATCAGCACCTGATGATGTTTGTGGGTGGATTAAGGTATCAATCCAAACATTCCAGTCAATCTCTCTCATACTCTCTTGCAGCGATTTGGAGAAAGATATGATATGATGGTCCAATCACTCAACTCAACATACAAACACATTTAATGCCTATATGTAAACAACATTCACCCTCCCTCTCTCTCTCTCTCTCTCTCTCTCTCTCTCTCTCTCTCTCTCTCTCTCTGTCTTTCTCACTCACTCAAACACACGCACAGTTCCTCACTGCATCCCAGGGGCAGGACTTAAATTTATGTATGTTTATTTACTTCAGCGCAAGCAGTCTCCTGTGGTCCCTTAGGGATCAGCATTCCCAGAGGAAAACCAGGAATTTCTTTAGCCACAGAATCAAACACCCAACCACACAATTCCAAGAGTTCTTTATCACTCCTCATACAGTAAAAGTGGGTCTATCTGGGATCTTAATTTCAGTGTTTTGTGAAAGTCTGTGTGCTCTAGTTTCTTGTGCATGCTTAATTACTTTTCTGCCCTGCCTTTTACTTAGAACTGCATGGCTGTTTCCTGGTATTTCAAGGGGATATCACTGTATTTTATGCAGTATATATAAAGTATGTGAGCAGTGTGGAGTGGAAGCGGAGCAGAGAGCGGTGTTGCGTGAATTTGTCAGACTTATCACACTTTGAGTTAGACAACAGATGGTCGAAAGTTCTGCTGCTGAAATCAGTCTGTGCTTACCGAACTTTTAACCACTGCCCACACCCTGGCCAAAGCTGGAAGTTTTGTTGAGGTGAAATGTCCACAGGTTGGCACCTAAAGCAAGTTGTATTTTGAGTTGTGAGATACAGTCAACAGAAATGCATAGTTTAATAACCATACAGCCTAACCCAAACCCTAAACCTAACCGTCAGTGGAGTAAAAATGTAATTTTAGAGTGAAAATACAACCTCAAAACGGTGCTCATTGTTTATGTAAATGCGATTACTTCTTGGTTTCCACAGGACCAGAACCCTTGTCTCAGAGATTGTAGCACCACCGGGAAAGGTATTCATGTCTTAATTGATGCAAAAATGTCTGAAAGGGAATGCTGTTTGTCAGTAATTCAGCAGTTTGATTTTAGGGTGCAAGAACATTTGGAACCAACATGTTGTTTTACTTGTGATCATATTGGATTTTGCCTAGATCGAGAAGCATTTTTTTGAAAGTCAGAGTGTCTGTGTTGTCTCTTGCTTCAAGATCACTCCAGTACCACTCCACCATGACCATAATGGAAGTGGACCACACACTGTAAAATGGTAAATGGCCAGTTGATCATCATAGACCAATGTCTGATTTCTCTATCATACTAAGACTTAAATGGATATTTCAACCAAAAATGAAAATTCTCATTCTCATTATTTATACAACAACAACAACAACCAACAGCATAAATAAAAGCAGCAAATATATATATATATATATATATATATATATATATATATATATATATATATATATATATATAAAAGAAAAGTATGACAATAATGCTGCAATTTGCATAATTTATTAATGCCCACTGCGTGCTAGGAATCCAAATATGTGAGCGTGATGTGCATAGTTCTCCAGACTTTGACTTTGATTCAGCTAAATTTTTTCTAAAAAGTTTAGCCAACAAAAACTAGTTATCTCAACAAAATCAATCCCGGGCAGTTATTCTAACTCTACATTTTAAGTTATCATAATTTAAAGGCAAAATCATTATTTTATTTTTATAGTGTAATGTAAGAATTTACAATGTGTAAAACGCAGTGTTAATAGACTATAAGCAATTGCACAAACATGATTTCATTTAACACTTACTGAATCCAGATGTTCATGATATATATTTATAAAAACATATGAAACTTTACAGTGGAGCAGTAACTGGACACAAATTTTGCTAAAGAGGGAACTCGGAGCAAGGATTCTCACACCATTGAGCAGAGAGCAAGTCAGGAGTGGTAAATGGAAAACCCAGAATGGAGTTCTATTGGAGTGATTACAGAATGCTTTGAGAGAGGATAGGAAATCTCTTCCACTACACTCTCATACTCTTGTTTTATTTGTTTGTGTGCTGTTCTTGTTTACAGACTCTCTTGACTTCCAGGGAGAGTGCAGATTGCTCAACATGCTCTGGAGGTTCAAGGCCATGACTTAACAAATCTTCTGATGAAAGGCAGCATATTATTAGCAACACACACATGGCCCAAATTAAATACAACTGTCGGATGGCAGGTCATACATCCAGCACGGTGAACCAAATGTGCACATGTGTTTAGGTGTACAACAGCCAAAATATTTGGTGTTGTATCAGGTGGACACTCACCATTGAGTGTTCATGGTCCAGTTGTCTTTAACTTAACAAACTTCCCCCATTTGCGCAAACATAATTTTTTTGGAAGATATATAAGACAAGTGCATTAATTTGCTGCAAACAGAGCATGAATGTTGAACTTAAGATTAAAAATATATTTATATATTTAAATATAAAGTCTTGTGTGGAGAAATATGTTTCGCCTCATCTGAATGGTTCGTGAACACCGCATGACTTTACATATTCTCTGTTTGTTCTGAGTCTATTGGTGAAAAATCTATTGAGGTTGGGGGAGTTCATGCATGTCACACTTGTGGTATATTAATGTGTTTTCTGCGGCTGAATCGGGCAATCAGCCATTTACAACACAGAGTGCCTTTTCTCTTAGACATATCTAGTCTTTCTTTCACTGAAATACACTTTAGATAGTTTAAGCACAGACTTTGGTGTTCAGTTTTGAGTGAAATAATCGTCTTTTCAACCTTTTTGTAGTGTTATGACATTGTCAGTATTAAAGGTGAAGTGTATAATTTCTGCACTAAAGTAAATTCTCCCGCTTGCCATTGGTCACTCAAACAGATAACCCAGCCCCAAATTTCGAGAAGGATATAGCTGCAGCCAAATCACCATCAAAGATATAGGGAGCCCCCAACCTAACCCTTTCCCTAACCCTTTCCTTAACCCTGGAATTTGGCGCAACCCCCTTTTGGAGTACCATTCCCCTTTCTGGAGTAGCCCCGCCCTCTTTTGGAGATTTTGCCCCATTTGGAGATCTTCAGCCTGCAGCTGTACCTACCTGTCAATTTCCCCCGTATTTCGGCATGTATGGGCACGTGTGACCTCCTGTTTCCAGGTGAAACATCTACAGAGTGACACCAAAAGCATGTTGAATGTTTAGTTGTAAATTATGTAATATATTTAACAGGAATACATATTTTATCAACTCTACCACCTAACCCAAATCCCAACCCTAAGCCTAACTGTCAGTGAAGTAAAAATACAATTTTACAGTGAAACTGAATCACACTCACCATGGTTCATGTACAGAGAGCAGAAAGCACATGGGATTAGGCATTTACGTAATTTAACATTGCGTAATTTGCTTTTAATTGTTTTCATTAGGCTGTAATGGGTCATTTATTAGCTGTATTACAGAAAGTTCCCACCTGCCATGATATAGCATATATGCCAACCAATATGTGTAAAGCATATAGATGTTTTAATGTGTGATTCTCCAGTTTCTGGTCCTGAGTAATGCCAGGAACCCGGTTTTGGCAGCATTTCAAAGCAGTGCATGGCAAAGTAAAGCAGGTTAGCACAGCTGACTTAAATAAAAGCCCCGGAGGCAACTGGAATATTAGCACCACTCAACACTAATTACACCTCTCTAACATGGCTCATAATTAGTCTTGTCAAAAAGAAATGTGATTATTGGAGAACTATGTATTTTCACATCCATACAAATGGCAGTATCCATGACCTCTGCTGCTCTGGCCAAGATTTGCCCCCAGCCCCCATCCCTTCAGCAAATTAAGTTTTCATTTTTGGGGTGAAACATCCTTTTAAGTACTAGTGAAACAAGCAGAGAGGATGCAGAATGTCTAATCACTGGGCATGTCTCATCACTGAAGACCGGTTATGGCATGAATCCTTTTGCACAACCCCATGAAGCAGAGGAAGTGTTGATTAATGATAAGTGTGCTTAATTACTTTTCCTTTGCTTTTAGGTGAGTGTTGTAAGCAGCACTCACCATTTCTGAGAATTCAGGATTTAATCACTGTATACACACAATGTAAATTTTAGTCACATCTGTGAGTGTGGGTTAGTGACACACAGACATTTCCATAGACCCCTCTGTGACCAACTGTGTGTTTTTCAACATTGTGGCTGATTTATTTATTTTATTTGACAAATAAAAAATAAAAAAATTGCTCTGTTTTTAGACTTTCCCATTCATTTTCTATGGTCGGTCAGTTCTGACCACGAACAGCAAAGGAGTCAATTTTTTTTATTAACATTAAGACTTACAGTATCATATCAAGTCCAATTTGTGTGTGTTTGCACATGGATTCAGATGGCAGTGGAGGAAAATTCACAAAGTCTTGTAACACTCAGATAAACGAAACCATTTTTATTACATCTGAAAACGTTATTTCGTTCAAAGACGACCAAACAGAATAAGTCATTCATGACCTAGTTCTTTGTTATAAATACAAAAGTAACAAAGGAAAAGCAGCATCTGTTTGTGGATAAAAGGACACAAGTGGGCAAGGAAACATCAAGATCAGTTCCAAATAACTACAACAATAAAAACCTCACTGAAATAATTATAATAATAATGAAAAAAGTGTATAAAAAATCAAACCTTTCTTTGAGTCTCATAACATTTAAGTAAAAAAAATTATAATAATAACCACTTCTTTAAAAAAATTGAGAAAACCTGCTATCGGTGAGACGAGGCAGTCTTCAGCTTGGCTCAGTGTCAAGTATGTTTAAGTTTATTGAGTAAATATATCAAGGGAGAAAGAATATCTCTGCAGGTAGGCAATAACATTTCACAGTGACATTATAAACAGGCAAGTGTAAGTGTGTGGTCACTCTTTGGTGTGGTAAAATTCAAACCTTGGCTGCTTATATTTTGTTTTATCAGTGCTTTTGTAATGTTAAGGATTATGAGAAAAACAGAAAGGCAAAGTGAGGAAGATAGACATAGAGGTGTATTGATGGTTTACTTTGAATAAACTGATAGGACAAGGTAACTCCTTATAAACAATTTCACATTGTAAAAATAACAAAAAATATCAAAACACACATTTTACGTAAAAGAACTGATATTATATTGTGTACTTTAAAAGGCTGGGTCTAGAATATGTCTCAGCCTTATAATGGCTTGGTTGAAAACAGTTTATCTTGTTCATAAAGTACATGAAATGGCTCCATGTTAATTATTTTTGGTATCCTGACATTAAAGCCTCAACGCACGATACATCTGCCATTATCTCTGTGGATGAGCACCTCACCATATTTGGCTCTGATCTATCAGAGTAGCTTACAGTCAAAGTAAGTTTAAAGGTTGAGTCAGGCTATGGTAATAGTGTGGACTTAGCCTGCCATCTGGTGGTTGCTTAGAGACAGGATTTCAAAAAATTTGCATCCTAATTGAAAACATATCAGGTCTATATGGTATGAATAAACTCAAAGATGTGACTAAAATGTGACATAAAAAAATAACAAAACAAACAAACAACAAAAAAAAAACAATCAGTAATTGAAAACCCCATATAGGCTGACCAGTATTCTGAATTTTGGGGGGGACATGTCTGTGGGCCCTTAAACTGATAAAAAAAAAAAAAAAACGGCTTAACCCTCCTATGCTATTCAAAAATGGCACCTCCTTTTGGTATTTTTGATGATAAAATTTTTTCAACCAAATGATTATTTGTCAAAGTTTAGCATTTTACATTTGATTTGAAGTGTCAGTTTTTGCAATGTCATTATCCTTGTCATCAAACCTGACCATGGTGTTACAAAGAGAAGACACAGAATAAGAATTTTTCTACCAATAATTTATTTCAAACATAAAAATGTAATAAATCAAACTAAATTAATAATAATGTCAAGAAAATTAACTTCATGAAACAGAAATGAACTGCAAAATTCAGAAAATTCAGAGTATAAATCAGAAGAATCAGAGTAAACATTTTGCAGTTTCAAGCTTTCTATAGTTAACATTTATTTTGCAAATGTGTGTGTGTGTGTGTGTGTTGTGTGCCAGATTGCTGTCATCAGCTGGAAAACAACAGATGATTTGTAATGCCAACAATGACCAAAAGATGGCTGTAGAGCTGCACTTATTGATGCCATGGTTCTCTGTGTGTGTTCTGCATTGTGTTATCGTCTCAACCCTTCATTTTTGAGTGTGTATGTTTAGCATTGTGGTGGATTTGTTGGTTTTAATTGACAAATGTAAAAAAAAAAAAGCGTGTTAAAGTCTCACCAGTCCATTCGTGTGTGTGTGTGTTTTGTATTGAGGATGTTTTAGAGTCTCACCCTGTAATTTCTGTCCGTTTTTTTCTGCATTGTGGCTGATTTATTGATTGTATTTGACAAATCAAAAAAACAATTGCTCTGTGTTTTGGTCTTTCCCATTCATTTTCAATGGTCGGTCAATTTTGAATGCAAAGACCAAAGGTGTTGCTTTTTTTACAACCACTTAAACTTATCCAATGAAGCCCATTTTTTTATTTTTTTATTTATTTGTTTTATGTTCAGATGGCAAATGGAGGAAAAGTCACCAAGTCTTGTACTGCTCAGATAAAGGAAAACATTTTTATTAAATTTAAAAAATATATATTTTGGTCAAAAATGACCGAATAACCACAGGAGGGTTAACCCCAGACTTCATCTGCTCATTTGAATGACTGCACCATCCATAATATCTAAATATGAGTGGTCATGGCTATGATTGTTAGGTTGCCAGTTTTCAAGGATGCACAAAATTTCATGTTTATCTGTGTGAAAAAGGAATAAAGGTACAGTAAGAAACACAATGTTTGCTTTTCTGCAAAATAACATTTTTTGTTAAGGTACAGCTTTTGAAAATAATTACACAGCAATACAAAGACAGGTGAAACTTTTGCTTTTCTAAATGCAAACACAATAATAATAATAATAATAAATCATTAAGTGACCATTTAACAGACATGCTATGTAAATCCTCAGCAACATATTTAACAAGCATTAAATATACTGTACAGTTTTACCTGTATTCGTGCCTCTCGAAACCTTAGGCCGTGTCCACACAATACATTTTTGGTTGAAAACGTTTGGTTTTCTATTTCCCAAGTTTGCAATATTAGAAAGTTTTTTTTCGAAAGTCTCCATTTTCGGTGGAGGAAAATGCTGCTCCAGTGTGGATGAGAGGCATAAACATAGCAAAAATCAATGTGTTTTCAATCTCAATTGAAACCAGTTGTTGTTTTAGAAGTATATCGTTTTATAAGACCATATTTCAGAATGATTGCTGCAAGCATGGCCAACATTATACTTCTGCCCTGGGGCATCTTGCTTGGATTTTTCAAACCAAAAACTTGACTTCTGATTAATGAGCATTCAATATGTGAATTCAGTACTTAAAGGGATAGTTCACCCAAAAATTAACATTCTCTCATCATTTACTCACCCTCATTCCATCCCAGATGTGTATGACTTACTTTCTTCTGCAGAACACAAATGAAGACTTTTAGAAGAGTATTTCAGCTCTGTAGGTCCATACAATGCAAGTTAATGGTGGCCAGAACTTTGTAGGTCCAAAAAGCACATTAAGCAAGCATTAAAGGAACCCATATGACTCCAGTGGTTAAATCTATTTCTTCAGAAGTTATATGATAAGTGTGGGTGAGAAACAGATCAATATTTAAGTCCTTTTATACTATAAATTCTCCTCCCTGCCCAGTAGGTGGCGATATGCACAAATAATGCGAATCACCAAAAACAAAAGATGAATGTGAAAGTAAAAGTGGAGATTTATAGTAAAAAAGGAGTTAGATATTGATCTGTTTCTCACCCACAATTATCATATCGCTTCTGAAGACATGGATTTAACCACTGGAATCGTATGGATTACTTTTATGCTGCCTTTATGTACTTTTTGGACCTTCAAAGTTCTGGCCACCACACACACCATTCATATTGAATGGACCTATAGAGCTGAGATATTCTTCTAAAAATCTTTTTTTATGTTCAGCAGAAGAAAGAAAGTAATACACATCTGGGATGGCATGTAAATGTTGAGAACATTTTCATTTTTGGGTGAACTATCCCTTTATAATTTCTTGCTGCACTGTCCATAACCTATGTAGAGGCTATGACAATCTCATAGTGTGTAACATACATTTATGTGTGTTGATATCATTACGAAGAACTGTTTTAAAGGGGTTTCTGGTCCTCCTCGTGTACACACACACACACACACACACCACTTTTCACCGCTTCTCCAGTTTCTTAAACTTGGCCTCTGTGAATGAACACACATAGAACCATTACAATTTAAAATTTGTCAGGAAACATGCACCCCCTAAACAACAATGTATTTTTCTGTAAAAAGGCCAATACAAATGTAATTCAGGTGTATGACTAACATGCACATACATTAAAATGTAAAGGAGAAACAAAAACAATACTTAGAATAATTCACTACACATCTGTGTTATTATATGAATGTTATAAAAGGTGAGGTCTTTTATAGAGCACATTTTACAGATGGTTGACCAGACATCAGAAAAGAAACATAAGCATCTAGTTTGGTCTGATAGCGCCATCTAATGTACATTTAATCATCAATGTTCAGTGATCAGTTAAAAGGTGAAGTGTGTAATTTCTGCACAAATAATGATAGTTCTGATAGTGCTACAGGTCCAGAGTTTTTACACTCCTCATGAAGTAAACATAGCAATGACTAACTTATAGTGGTTTCTGCACATTAAGCTGGGATAGTAGAAATTATTTGAACAAAAATTTACAAACTTCCCTTTTAATCATTTGAAGGTCGTGAGGTGTCTATATAAAAACATTAAGAAACATAAAAACACTTTTAAACCCAGAGTACTTGTATATAGGAAGCATTTTGTACTTACCCAGTTTCTTTGAGTATGTGTCTAGTTTATAAGCAGCCTGCTCTAGAGCTGTAACCTGCTCCTCTATCTGATTAATCTGATCCAAGTAGGGCTGCAAACTGGCATCTAAAGCCAAAAATAAGAACTGATGTTAAAGAGAACGTACTTTAAAGTGATAAACATTTGGTTTGGAGTTTAGTATATGTGCTAACTGAGAACATTTTAACCCTTTTTATCACTATCAGCATGCAGAGAAAATCACTGGCAGTTTGAGTGCTGCTGTAAATATACTTCCTACAGTTTTTTTTAAGCAGAACAGTGTGATGTGACAATCAATATTACAAAAAAAAACGTCACTTAAATGTCATATTTAATTAATATAAACAGTAAGATCTGTGACAGTGTATGCTAGTGAGAACTCACATTTCTGATTGAGGTCTTGCAGATTGCGGCTGATGTTGATTGATATGTCCTTCATCTCCATGTACTTCAGACTGGTGAGCTTGTTCATGTTCTCCAGGAGTTTATAGTCCTCGCAGGTGGCTGAGTAAACAGCAAAAAAAATAATACTAATAATAAAAAGGAAAGGAAAAAAATGACTGATCATAAAGATGAAGTCAGAAGTTTACATACACCTTAGCCAAATACATTTAAACTCAGTTTTTTATAATTCCTGACATTTAATCGTAGAAAACATTCCTTGTCTTAGGTCAGTTAGGATCACTACTATATTTTAAGAATGTGAAATGTCAGAATAATAGTAGAGAGAATGATTTATTTCAGCTTTTATTTCTTTCATCACATTCCCAGTGGTTCAGAAGTTACCATACACTTTGTTAGTATTTGGTAGCATTGCCTTTAAATTGTTTAACTTGGTTCAAATGTTTTGGGTAGCCTTCCACAAGCTTCTCACAATAAGTTGCTGGAATTTTGGCCCATTCCTCCAGACAGAACTGGTGTAACTGAGTCAGGTTTGTAGGCCTCCTTGCACGCACACGCATTATAGTTCTGTCCACAAATTTTCTATTGGATTGAGGTCAGGGCTTTGTGATGGCCACTCCAGTACCTTGAATTTGTTGTCCTTAAGCCACTTTGCCACAACTTTGAAGGTATGCTTGGGGTCATTGTCCATTTGGAAGACCCATTTGTGACGAGCTTTAACTACCTGGCTGATGTCGTGAGATGTTGATTCAATGATATCCACATACATTTTCCTTCCTCATGATGCCATCTATTTTGTGAAGTGCACCAGTCCCTCCTGCAGCAAAGCACCCCCACAACATGATGCTGCCACCCCCATGCTTCACGGCTGGGATGGTGTTCTTCGGCTTGCAAGCCTCACCCTTTTTCCTCCAAACGTAATGATGGTCATTATGGACAAACAGTTCAATTTTTGATTCATCAGACCAGAGGACATTTCTCCAAAAAGTAAGATCTTTGTCCCCATGTGCACTTGCAAACTGTAGTCTGGCTTTTTATGGCAGTTTTGGAGCAGTGGTTTCTTTCTTGCTGAACAGCCTTTCAGGTTATGTTGATATAGGACTCGTTTTACTGTGGATATAGATACTTGTCTACCCGTTTCCTCCAGCATCTTCACAAGGTCATTTGCTGTTGTTCTAGGGTTGATTTGCAGTTTTCGCACCAAACTACGTTCATCTCTGGGAGACAGAATGCATCTCCTTCCTGAGCGGTATGATGGCTGTGTGGTCCCATGGTGTTTATACTTGCGTACTATTGTTTGTACAGATGAACGTAGTACCTTCCGGCGTTTGGAAATTGCTCCTAATGATGAACCAGACTTGTAGAGGTCCACAATTTTTTTTCTGAGGTCTTTTCTGATTTCTTTCGATTTTCCCATGATGTCAAGCAAAGAGGCACTGGGTTTGAAGGTAGGCCTTAAAATACATCCACAGGTCCACCTCCAATTCAGTACACCTCCTATCAGAAGCTAATTGGCTAATTGCCTAAAGGCTTGACATCGTTTTCTGGAATTTTCCAAGCTGCTTAAAAACACAGTTAACTTAGTGTATGTAACTTCTGACCCACTGGAATTGTGATATAGTCAATTAAAAGTGAAACAATCTGTCTGTAAACAATTGTTGGAAAAATTACTCGTGTCATGCACAAAGTAGATGTCCTAAACGACTTGCCAAAACTATAGTTATAGTCATAACTAACTGCGAAAAATAAAGAAGTTCTCCTCATTCACCTAAAAGACTATTTTATGACTTTCTGCTAAAATATCTTAGTTAGAAGAGTTAGTGCGGCTATTGCAAAACCGTGATTATTTTCATAAGGGATACTAAACATTTTAGGCATACACAAAGAGCCATTAAAAATATTGAAGAAACCAGCTTATGACTGTACATGTGTGTTGAAACAGAGATGAGCCATGTTATTATTCTCTTCTTATTACCTGTGAGCTCTCCATGTAAGAAAACTGACATCTTGTCAAACATGTCTCTACAGAGCTCATTGATATCAGGTTCAGCAGGCTCAGTGGCCTCTTCCGCAGTCTCCACTCCTCCATCATCTGTAACAGACAGCAAACACATAAAGGGATAGTTCACCCAAAAATTAAAATACTCTCATCATTTACTCACCCTCATGCCTTCCCAAATGTGTATGACTTTCTTTCTTCTACTGAATACAAACTAAGATTTTTAGAAGAATATCTCAGCTCTGTAGGTCCGAACAATGCAAGTAAATGATAATCAGAACTTTGAAGCTCCAAAAGAACATAAAGGCAGCATAAAAGTAATCCATAAAACTCCAGTGTTTTAATCCATGTCTTCTGAAGCAATCCAATCAGTTTTGGGTGAGAAGAGACCAAACTGTAATTCCTTTTTTTTTTTTTTTTTACTTATCTTGCCATTGCATTCTCTAGGCAAAACACTAGATGGCGCTAGGAAGTGTAATCAAGCTAGAAATCATGATCGCCAAGGAGACTGCGGATGTCAACATTTATGGTGAAAAAGGAGTCATATTTTGGTCTGTTCTCACCCAGAACGACTGGATCACTTCTGAAGATATAGATTTAACCACTGGAGTCTTATGGATTACTTTTATGCTGCATTTATATGCTTTTTGAAGCTTCAAAGTTTCTGTCACCATTCACTTGCATTGTGAGGACCTACAGAGCTGAGATATTCTTATTCAGTAGAATATCATAGAGAAAATCACATCTGGGATGGCATGAGGGGGAGTAAAGGTTGAGAGAATTTTCAGTTTTGGGTGAACTAACCCTTTAAGATGCACCTCGAAACCTAGTAAGCTGCCTAGCTATACATCATAGGCACATCCAGGATGTGCAGTATCCCCAATGCCCAAAATACTACTATGACAGCCCAGCTACACGCTTTACACAAAACAAACCCTTCTTTTTGTCAACAGTGACTTGCACACAGCCTGACTTGTTTACAAGAGGAACTCACTGTTGTTGCTGGGTCTTTTTGGGGCAGGTGCCTGACTCTCTGTCCCGTCGTTTATACCCGCATCTATCCTGTGATCGGGCTCGGTAAGTGGAGCGGGTGCTCTAGAGATGCTTTCCATCGCCGCGGCCTCCTCACCCGTTGCAGCCATTTTCACCTCACATCATCACATGACAAGAACCACTTTCACGTGACTGTTCATTTCCTCTTTTTTTTCTTAACACGAATCATTCAAAATATGGTGAAACGAAACAAACAGCAGGCGTATTGTTCATGCCTTGAAGTTTCAGGTGTATTATTAAGACATATTTATAAATGTATAAATATTGCATGCTCAGACTGGTTTCTCCTCTGTCTTAAAGACTTACTTGACTAAAAGATTAGGTTATTAGGGTATTCATTAATAAAGTATGTGTCAAAATACGTGATTTTACACAGAGATAAAGGTGGGGCTGTGTGAAGTAGGCGAGGCAATGCGATTTAAAAAAAGTGAAGCAAAGAACAATTAGTTATTTTAATTGTATTTCCGGTCTAATGCCTTTCAAAATAATGAATAATTACTAGACTGGAACTGCCCTCTTTCTTTTTGTGCAGCATGTATGTTATACATATGCACGGAGTGGGGAAATATTTCCAAAAGTATGAGATTTGACTTGGACTTTTATAAATATTAACTGAAAATTAAGGCAAATATAATTATTGTTCAAGGTGATAAATAACAATCAACTATTAAATCTGAATCAACTCATACCTCTTTCTAGTGCGATTTATTGGTGCTATTCAGATTCAGGATCTTGAAAGTCTAACATACTCAGCATAGGCCTACTATATGATAACCTGCATAGACTATACTTAATTTTCCCTTAAGAAAAATGTAATATAGTTGAATTGCATTATGCAGTGCACAGTGAACCATATTTTACTTGTTTTCATGCACAGACTATTAAGGGTCAGGGATATATTTTATTCATGCTTTGCTCTGTATGGTGATTAAAACTGATTTATTTAAGTATTATGCAAAAGCACGTTAGCATTTGTGAGTCGGTTAATTGCATTATTATTCAAGTACATTATTTAAAAATGTATTGTTTATTTGATGAATACAAATAAATACTGTTTTTATTTATATATATATATATTGTGTGTGTTCATTGTCACTAAATAATTATGATGTATATTTATTTACATGCTTTTTTTTTTTTTTTTTTTTTTTTTTAAACTACGCGGCCTTTATTTTGAAAAGTGGTGTACTCTGCTTCCTCCTAGAGAGCTATCGGTGTCGCCAGCTTCACCCAGGCCTGGTGTTGCCCACTCTCAGCCCCGCTGCCCTCCGCATGTTACGGGAATCCATCGTGACAGGATACCAGCAGCACCAGTGACTGTAAACATGGCGGCGTGCACAGCCAGATGCCTGTGCTATGTGCCTCCTTACTGAAGCCGCGATCATCGACACACTTCCATGATGGAGACCGAGGAGGAGCAGCACATGACCACGCTGTTATGCATGGGCTTCCCAGACCCGGTGGCCATCCGGAAAGCCCTGCGCCTGGCCAAGAACGACATCAACGAGGCTGTCGCGCTGCTCACCAACGAAAGCCCGGGACTCGGATACGGCTACGAGCCGATGGAAAGCGGCCCTTCCCCGGGCTCCGGCCACAGCGGCGACGGCGAGAACAGCGGGCGCACCGGGACCGGGGGATTTGATCCTCCTCCTGCGTATCATGATGTCGTGGAAAGTGAGGTACGAGTATAAAACCCACACATGTGTGATCATTTGCATGGGCGGTAAAGGCGGAACCACCGGGGCTGTCAAAAACAGGACTGAAAGCCGCGCACACGCGCCTTTAGCACATCTTCATGCATTTGCAATGCCTGTTGGGCAGACCACCTGATGAGGTTTAGGCCCTGATTTGCCAAGACATTCCCCCTGAACCAAGTGACCCATGTGCATGCATTACTAGATAGTAGTAATAGCAATTAATTTTGCTGCCATGCTTCTGGTTATTATATTGTTTGATCTTGGGGGTTGGGAATTGCAGATTGCCTTTAATTGCACGAGCATTTATAGTTTCCTCCTCTGTGTCTATATGCATAGTGCATGTTGAAAGTGAAACATTCAGCCAATGGAGTGTTATACACCCTGATCAACGATTAAACCAATAGCTTTCTTACTATGCCTAAACAGCTGTTTAGCAATGTGCTGGAAAAACAGGAAATGTGTGGCTGGGGTTGAACAGTGACAGGTTGTTGAACAATCTCTTAATTTGACATCTTTCTTTTATGTTAGTTCTGTATTAAAGTCAGTGGACAGTGGGTGAGGCGATGCCCTTTAAAATGGAGCAATATTGAGTGTGGTGCTTGGTTTGATTTAAGATCTTCAGAATTACAGCTACATGTGTGTTTATAAGTCTTTAGTATTTCTTGATCTGGACCTGTTTATTGCAAACAAGTAGCACATGATATGTGCAATTCAGTGATAAAATAAAACAGGTCTGGTTTTGCAAGTGGGAGTTTTGTACACATTAATCATGGATTAGTGCAGTGTGATATGAGGCCATCAGTCTTTGTGATTGTTACCCAACTGTTTCTCTCATGGCTGCATTGAACTATTGGTCAACCGCAATCAGAGACCTTCACCTCCTGAGTGCTGCTGTGGGATTTTAAATGTCCACACTAGCCAGTGCTTTCTGCTTATTTTAGTGTGTATGCTAAAGTCTTTTTAATGCATAGTTGTTAATACATTGTTAACATTTTATATATATAGTATTGTGCCAGTTCCTGATGGATAAAATCAAGTTCCATCCTACATTTTCTTCTCACTGAGTATCCTGTATCATTCAGAAATACAGTTTGTAACATTACAGAAGTACTATGATTTGTGAACAAGTTTTCACGTTGACAGCATTACTTTAACCACGGTTTATATGCACTAGTTTTTTGGACAATCTTTTGTCTACGGATTAGTTATAGAGATGAGTTTATTTTGAATAGGGCACATATTGTTTTAGGGATGTGCCAGGGTGGTCGACTAATCAACTAGTTGTATCAACTATGCTGCCTTCATGTGCTATCTGAATTATCCTACTTCCCACTTCTGAAGTACGTCGTGTTCAAGTGCTTTGTTGTCGGAAAGAACAGGAAACGTGGTCGACGCCAGGTTTATTCTTACATGTTTCTCCAGGAACTTTTATTTTGACACCATAATACATATTACTCCGTTAGCTTGCTGACGATAATGGAATTTTGGTCAAATACAAGCTATTTTCATGCTGTAGAAATCTACAACATGCATAGAATGGTTGCTGATATACATAAATGAATATGACCAAAACTGCAAGCACTTAAAATTAGCTGTATTTAGAAAAATTAATAAAACCTGTCATACTGTACTCTCCTCCATCATGTTGAAAATTTAGGACTGCTCCCATCTTGGAAACTCTCAGAGTTTCCCAGTGGTAATTAAGACTTGAGGGGTCGTTCATGTGCAACTTCCGAGTGGGATACTCGTATTTACGATAATTCCGATAGCACGTGAAGGCAGCATAACATTAATATTTGTAGTGGTGGTGGTTTTAATGGGGGGAATTCTCAATTTAAGATACACAACTTCTTGGAGAACGTGCTTGCATGATGATAACTTGCTGTGCTTAACAGTGAATAACAGTGGCTGTAAAACCCTCTGCAAGAAGTTTAGTCTCTTTTAATGCTTCTTTTTATGCGCTTTCTAAAAACAGTTTAAACTGCTTAATGTAGTGAACTAGATGTGCACCTGCAATATTGGCTGTTTCTCAATGTGCGTTCTTTTGAGTTCTTACATTCTCGTGGACTCATTCGACGTCATAATCCACTACCGAGGTTCAATTCCAGTACTCAAGAACGCAAGTACCGAGAATGCATAAAATTACCCGGATGTGTTCTTAATCAGGCCGAATATCGAGAATGAATCGGATGGTGATTTGTGAGCAAGAACCCGGTACTACAGTGGCAGGAGGATATATATTGTGTTTTACCCACTGATATATCAGTGGATTTACCTCAAGAATTTCCCGATGTAAAATCGTGAAAGTCTGATGTCTCGTGAGAGTCGTTATACTTCAAATTTGTTGTTTTGTTGGGCATCATTTTAATATAGTAATAAACACAATAAAGGAAACGAGTGTTCACAGACTTTATTCTTTTAACGTGTTACTAGTCCTGGAAATCCTCACTGGTGTGATGATATTAATGTTGTCACTGGTGTGTGATAATGCCAGTAGTTCTATTAATGGTTTCAAATGTGCTGTGACGGTTAATTGAGTAACAGGAAGATCGCAGCACATCTCAAAGCTCGCAAAATTCTACATCCTCCTGTCCATCCCAAGTTCGTTCTTCCAAGTTGGCTTGACAAGACCGGTCTCGACGAGAATGCAAGTCTGTTCTTTGCATTCTTAGAATTGAGAAACACCCATTATCTTGCAGGTCTGCGAGGATCACTCTGAAAGGACTCTGGTTAAATTAGCTTGGTTTCCATTCACATATTTGTATGCACATTTTGGGTGGTGGTCGACCGATATGGGTTTTTTAATGGCTGATGCCAATATCCAGAGAGCAGGGTGGCCGATAGGCCTATAGAATGCCAATATATCACACAATTTAATATAGTAAATAACAAACATAAAATTGCTAAAAATATATATATATATATATATATATATATATATATATCTTATTTAGCATTATATTTACTCAATTTCACACAAAACTTTAACTTGTAAAAAAGAATGAAAAAATATTGTATTTTAAATGGTAGATAGCAGTTTCTTCTGATTTCTGTTTAGTCATCAAATTTTAGTAATATATTTGCACATAAAGAAATTGTTAATATGTTAGAAAGAAGGAAATAACAGTGCACACAGTAGTCCAGCAACCATGGATGGCATATGTCCACGTTAGCCATCGCATTTTCTCAAAAAAATTCAGAATCAAACCAATCGTACATGCAGCGCATAATGAATATGATATTTACTTATAGAACACGTGAAGCACTTTAATTTGAAGTTGCACTCACACGCTCGTGCGGATCCAGCAAGAGCAGCAATCTCCTGACAGTTTAAACAGCCTGGATCGCTTGCTTGGATTCTCACAGACTGACCGTCATGATTTGTGAATCAGAGGAACTTTTGATCCTGAAGATTTGATTCTGGCTGATAGAACATGCACTAAAGAGGAAGATATTAGATGAGCGCTTGACGGGACGAAAACGCTGGATTTTGTGAGGTTTGTGAATTACATCTGTTTAAACGAGATATCTGCATATTTGCAAATGGTAAATAATAGAAGTATTATTGATATATGCCTTTTATCATTAGAAAAGAAAGTTAACGTTGACAGGGAACTGCTGTAGAGAGGCTGATAGAATAAGTGCTTTAGAGGTAAATAAATGAGTGCTCCACAGGATGCTGGATCGGCTCAAGTTTTGTGAGGTTTGTTTATTACATCTGTTTAAACGAGATATGCGCATATTTGCAGTCGGCATATGGTATGATTTTTATTGATATTTGCCTTTTTATCATTTGACTAGACAATTAAAAGTTACAGGGAACTGTTGAGGAGAGTGAGGGAGAATGAAATTGGCTAGCGCTTTAACATTAATATTATGAGCTCAAATACGTCTGCCGGACCATTTAAATGAGACTGTGTTGCACACAGGTCTGTTATTGTAGTAACACGATGGCACGTAACAACAAAACGAACCGTGACTGGTAATTTACATGTCCCAGTCGCTTCACCTGCAAGCAGGTGATTTTTGGCACCCTCAAGAAACAAATAATCCAAACCGGAAAATGTATCGGCCAATGCCAATAATTAAAAAAAAGTCAGAATATCGGCCGATATATGAGTCGATCACATAAACATTGCTGGATGGTACACCAACACCAATGGTCTGTTTGATCGGTTTTGATTTTTGTGACGCAACTAACACAAAGTATTCAAGCCTGTGCCTTGCTGCTTTGTTGTCACTTGCTCTTGTCACAGGTTGCAAGAACCATGTATCAGGTCTATAAATAGAGCAAGCAGGCACACTGATCCTTGGGTCTGGCTTGATCTGGAGGGTACTGGAACACAACAGACGGGGCCTCCAGTTACCCAGCCACTCCGCCCTACACTGAGCAATACAGCGGGGAACAACAAACAACATAGTCAAATCACAACAGGCAGGATCACATGCACAGTTGTTGAGGTGCATTCTGGGTAGCGCATGAAAGGGAAAAACATTCCCTGTTGCTTGGATATTGCGCACCTCTGTCCTCCTAAGCATACATTTAGGGATGGGTTGCGATGGTCAAATAGTCAATTAGTGAGGTTGACTAGTTTATCTAGAATTTCTCTTACAATTTTTGTTTTTGTTTTGATGATTTCAGCGGTGGTGCTTTTAATTATTGTGCTTCAGCTGTTAGACTGTTTGCGTGGTAAAACACTCCTGGAAATGTCTTTGGCTGATGTCACCATATCATCGCGTGATGTGTTTTGAGCACTGTGCTTTTAAAATGCTGTGTCAAGTTAAAAATAATCCAACTTTAAAAAATACATCTCGAGGCCCCTGCATTCTGTTCCATTCCGTCGTGCTCTGTCTAGCTGTTAAATAGAGTAATTATTAGGGGTGTAACGATTTTTTGTTACCAGCCACTTCAATAATTACAGCCACCTTTATCCGATTCATAGGTTATTCTCAATCCAAGTACAGTAAAATGCGAACTGCAGCGCTCACGTAAAGATCAAAACTGTTTGCAGGCCACTGACATAGAAAAGATGAAAACTCTTCATATGTGCGTTCTTTGAGAAGCGCTCGTGCTGCGCCCTTGAGCGACAGAGCTGCTCTTGAACATCTCAACAAAGGGCAAATTAGACATGCTTATCGTTTGCTTTTCTTTCGTCTGTTCTTCAAAATACAATCAAATGCATTTCTTAAAGTGTGCATCTTTATGTATAAGCAACGACATCACTTGTCAAATGTCACTCTTGCCCTGTTCAGACTTGGTATTAACATAGGTCTCTGGAGATCCAATCACAAGTGGACAGTGCTAAATACAGGTGTGAACGGGATACGAAACGTACAGGTCGCCGGGAAGATGAGCTAAATTGGCTGCCACTGTTCAAAAAGTACTCTTCTTTTTGTTAATGTCTGACCACTTTCATATCGCCGGCTTTATCTTGACATGTGTACTGGTTGATAGAGGTTCATCGTGTTACGCAGTGCTTAAGTTTTGTCATGTCTTACTCCCAACTGCCAGGGTTTGGTAAAAATCCAAAAAGCACATATTTTAGATTTTAGTTTTGCTGGAGGTAGTAATCGTCTCATCCAATTTACATGTGCTGGTCTAGTACCGCTTAGGTGATTGAAAGCCAACTTGCGTCGCTTGATAGGGTACACTCAAACTTTCAAAGTGCTGAATAATATTAATGCGGATACAGCTGCATCGATACACGCTTCGGCAAGGAGAACATGAGAATGCTGTGTTTCCCCTAGGATTTTTTTCAGCAGCGGTGCTATTGTGTGTGCGTCCACGAGCCTACAAAGCCAGACATGTACTCGCTCGTGTCAGTGTAGGAAAAGCTTTAAGCGACATTTGAATCATTATAGATGGGTTATTCATGTTCGCCTTGTCGTGTGTGTTAACTTACTGGGAGCTTTTGACACTTGAAGGGCTCTGGAAGCCCAGATAGCTGTAGTAATAATGGTCAGTCTGATAATGAAATGCAACAACGCAGAAAGTTAAATAATTGCACTTTTTTATTCAACATAAATATGTAAGGGATAATGTACAGTCAGCTGGTTGTTATTGCAAAATAAACCCAGACAGGGTGATCAGGACTTGTATCACCCTGAATGTACATTATTTATTCTACTTATGACATGGCTACTAACAAAATAAATAAATGGACATAACATATGATTTTAGGGATGGGCATTCATCAGTAATTTGGTATTCGAATATTTAAGCTCATAAAAAAGGAATACTTGAATATTCTATTATTTAAATGAAGGTAATTAATGAGAAAGAGACGTTGTAAAATAATTTTTTTAGTCATAAAGGATGCATCACCATATAAAAAACATGTTTCTAATTATATCCAAAACAAGCTTATATTATGTCCTGTTTTTTTTTTGTTTTTTTTTTTTTTTGTTGTTGAAAACATTTAAACAAGCAATGCGTGAAAACAAAAAAGTATAGAATGAAAGCATTTAAACTCATGCAAAGAGAAGAAAAAGAAACCTCTAATAAAGTAGATGGACGCAATTAACATACAGGATAAATATAAACACTCGAAAAATAATAGTTGTGTTTATATTGTATCATGTTTTTGTTGAGAAATACAAGCATATCCACGTGCTCAGTAAACTATACTCATTTGTAAACACAAGTTTAAATGATGGAGTGTCCCTTACCTCAGCTAGCAAAGTCTTTCTCGGATGCCATGTTTGTTGTTTACAGAAGCATCGCGGGGATTGCGTTGTTACCGGGACGCTTTCTGTCGAGCTGCACATTTATGGGAGTAAAGAGTACACCGCTTATACAGTATATTTAAACAGGAACCCAGCTTTCTTGCAGTAAGCCACATCGCAATAACTCGCTTTTTGGTGTTTATCTAAATGTACTGACAGAACGGTTTGCTCATCAAATGTGATCAACTTGTGTCCACACTCAACAGCGCCACCCAGTGCATTCTGTTATAACTCCCAGTTTTAGTTGTGTGTTCAGGATTTAACATGCATCTCACTGTATATATGGTCAGCAAAGCAAAACTTTGCGAAATTCTAATAGTATTTTTACTATTCGAATAATTATTGCAGAATGAATACTCGAGTATTCGACTATTCTTGCACATCCCTACTTGAAAGAGAACTTGCCATAGAAGTGGCCAGTACACACTAATGTCTGCTATAGCATTATTGAAAATGCAATGGCTACTTGCGTTGTTTCATGATTTGTGTTTTGACACATTTTAGAACGCAACAATGCACAATATTGTGCTTGCTTAGCTAGAATTGCTGTGTTATGTATTTGCATAGAGTATGTTTTGGCTTTAAGAAGCGATTTGAGCAGGGTCAGGTGTACACAAAACCAGCCTAATTTACAGGGCTTACTTAGGATTGATTAGTCGACTAGTCATTCAGGCAACCCACTGCTTATTTGATTTCAAAAATATGTGGTTTGCACATCCTTATACAAATCCCAGCTTTTCACACAGGCAAGGAGCATCAGGAGTAATTAGTTCACACATTGTGGAGGATTAACCCTCTGAGGTGGTATGTTCAGCAGGCAACAGGGGCCATGTGCACACACCTCACCCCATTTGTACCATGGCAACAGGTTTGGAATGTGCCATGTAACCTTACCTTGTCCCAAAGGCCAGAGGCCTCCTAACAAACACAAGCTCTCTCTATCGTCTCTCTAAATCACTGCACATCAACAAAACACCAGCCCTACATTCACCCTGTTTGTGACATACACAATTACAAATTGTAAAAGCACATTAAATGTGTTTTGCAATTCCAGAGCGCACAGAATGTTTGCTCTGCAAAATTATAATTATCTCAATCACCATGAGTGAACTTAATCCTACATGGAAATGTGAAGTGCAGGACATAACAAGAGTCCAGTTACATGCTTGCATGTTTATTTCCATAGTCAGAGACACCCTTATTCTAGACTGCATGGAAACTGTGGTAACACTTTACAAAAAGGTTCCATTCGTAAATATTACTTAATGCATTAGCTATCGCAAACTACTATTAACAATATATTTTTACAGCATTTAATTATCTTTGTTAATGTTAGTTATTAAAAATACAGTTGTTCATTGTTAGTTCATTTTAGTTCATAGTGCATTAACTAAATTAGGTCTAATTTGGTTAACTTTGGTTTTATTTATTTATTTTAGGGAGAATTTTTTTCAGTGTTTTGTCGGATGAAAAGTTGACAAGGTATGCAACAGTGTAACCCATTGAACAGACTATACATCTATCCCCTTTTTCCTTTCATCTTAAGTAAAAATGTGGTTGACTCTGATTCAGGTCAGTTGAACCCCTTGTGGCAACGCTGAGAATGCAACTCCTTCTTGCGTTGCGTTGTGCTCTGTTGAAACATTTCAGAATGCAACAGTGCTCAAGCTTGTGTAGTTAGAAGGTTTTGCTTCTGATGGGCCGAACCCATCATCAGATTTGCCAATAATTGCAGCTTTCTAAAAAATTAACACCTGTCATTTCAGTAACAAGGCAACAATTATATTTAATGAATAATTTCTTGAGACAACAGCCTGAAGCTATAACATGACTTTGTCTTTCATCTGAATTCAGCAGCCACAAGTGTAAATGACGATATCAATATGACAAGTGTCAGTAGCTGCCTTCTCTTGTCAACATTTAATTGACATCAGCAAATATAGATCATGAGAGAGTGAAACATGTATCCGTACTGGAAAGTTATGTAAATGTGTCTTATGTGGGTTGTAATTTGCATATTTGTCTCCTCAGGGCACTGGGCAGACTTCAGATATTCAGATTCAAATTTTCCAGTTTTCTGATTGTATAGTCTTGCTCGTTATTTTTATTTTTTTGTGATCAAAAGGTTAAAATAAGATCCAGATCAACTTCCATGGTCTCTCTCTCTCTCTCTCTCTCTCTCTCTCTCTCTCTCTCTCTCTCTCTCTCTCTCTCACACATGGACACATACTCTCTTCTCTAAACCCACACAGTGCAGGTGGTGGTTTCTTCCACCAGAGAACAGAATACGTGATTTGTTCGTGTTGCCTGTTCTCTGCTTTCTCAGCTCTGTCCGTCCCTCTCACACTCTGAGCAGCGTGTCTTATTTCTCCTGCACACTGAAGCTGTCAGACTCCGTCAAAGAGATCTTTTACGAATCACTGCTCTACAGCTGTTTAATGCTCCATCTCTGTTAGATTGGCATCACATGAGAGACATGCTTTCACGTAGATAACTCTAAGCTGTATGCCCAAGCCTGGACAAACTTAAAAACACATGTCGTTGTATGCTAATATGTTTTTCATGCCAAACAAGAAGTTATTGTCACTGTTGTCTGCAGTGACAGACGGATATATTTGCCAGACAGATTAATCGGCTGATGTTTGGCCTTTCTGAGTTTCCAATTAGTCAGTGTGCTGACAGAGTTGCTGTGCTTTAGCTGTTTGACAGTTTACGCTAGGGCTGCATGATTGACAAAATTCTTATTTGTCAATTATAAATAGAATTTACACACAAATCATTATTTTGTGTGGGGGTATCTGCATGCAATATTCCTTATGAAGGCTACAGTACAAAATAAACAGAACTGTGTTCCTGAATTAAATTATTGCTGTTTTATACATCAGCAGACTAAATCAAGACAGGGTCCGAAATTAACACCCGCCAAGCGCCAAACACGGGTACATTTTCTATTTGGCCGGTGAATTTCGCGGCGTCACACGGCACTCTGGCGGGTGCTTTTTACCTTTCTATCAGTTTGTGCAACTTGTAAAAGCTCTTATTAGCTAGTAGTCCCACTGCTCATCGATAGTCTCAATGCTGTGTGTCCACTGGCATGTGGTGAGCGAAGTTGGATTCAATGCTTTAATCACATCATTATATGTAAGCAAAAGATTAATAGGTCAACACTGTTTGTATACTTGGGCATTTGGAAATGAATTTGGCATATTTCCAACTGTAATCGTGCATATTTAAGATGATAGCGTTGCTTGTGTACTGAAAGCTGATAGACAATACGCAGCAGCTCTCTGGCATGGTGAGCGGGGCTAAGCGGATTTCTTCCATATCACTGGACATGTACCATTAGCAGTAAATCTTGAAGCAAGTTGAAAGCAATAGGAGCTTTCATGCCATCAGGATGAAGTGAGGAACCACTCTTGGATTTCCAGTGGATGTGCAAGTATGTTTTAATTACCCACTACCACCACATGTTACAAGTTCTCTGGTAATGATCGCATTATAATTCAAACCGACTGATTTTCATGACATCCGGTTTCATTAGCGGTTCTATAACGTTCATTCTTCCGGCGATGTGGACAAAAAAACAGACTAAAATACTTTGTGTTTCCTGTATTACTATTAAGCACCACAGCAAACCTCATTGCTACTGTATCTACAGCTCGAGATGAGACATAAAGCACTACCAGTAGACTGGTTTTCCAAACAAATGATGCCATCAACGGCTTATTCGCATGAACGATGACATGTCATGACCATTTGTAAATCACGATGGCAATGCGCTCGTCGGATGGTATAGGTGTGCGAGAGTTTGATGTGACTGGCTCAACGAAAGGCTCAACCATGGTTCACAATTTAGGGGGCAGCGGTGGCTCAGCGGTTAAGGCTCTGGGTTACTGATCAGAAGGTCAGGGGTTCAAGCCCCAGTACTGCCAAGATGCCAATGTTGGGCCCTTGAGCAAGGCCCTTGACCCTATCTGCTCCAGGGGCGCCGTATCATGGCTGACCCTGCACTCTGACCCCAGCTTAGCTGGGATATGTGAAAAAAAGAATTTCACTGTATATGTGCAAATGTATAATGTGTGATAAATAAATACAATAAAAAAATATTTTTAATTAAAATTAATTACATTAAATTAATTCTTCAAACACAGTCCTGGTTAGTCGAAAGTGCTTCACCCACAGATCATCGTTAAAGTGGGTCCTCACAATCCAACAGAACTATTTTGAGCACGGTCGCACCTAGGTATATGGAGGCTGTCGGCGAATGGGAACAGCCATTTGAGCCCTCTTAATGTGAGCTGATTGCACTTATTCTGAGGCGTCTCCTGGCTGCATTTAATATCGTAGTGTACAATTACTTTATTACAGCAAATACAACTCTCCCTGAAGCAAAGAGGCCATTCAGCTGCTCCATGACAAAAAGGTGGGCTCCCTCAAGATAATGCGCATTTACAGATCATGGAAATTGCGTGATGTTTCGCATTTCTTTAGTTGAATTTTCAGATATGTGCATTAAAAATGCGAAACATTTTGATGAAAACCCAGCTTATGTATTTCTTTACTTTATAATGAAATTTGTAGTTACAGAAAAAGTGGTTTTGGTGCATCCATAATAATAACATTCAGAATTAAATTATTCCAAACGAAGTCCAATTTAAAAATAATCATTTTCGGTAGAGCTGCAACTAACAATTATTTTGATAATCGACTAATCTAATGATTATTTGAACGATTATTCGAATATTCGGGCGATTACAGCAACGATTATTCATTAGCCCTTAACTGACTATTCAGCTTGTGCTTCTAGTTAAAAGGTTATATTAAATGTGATTACTAACCATAAAGAGGACAAAATCATCTTTTAAAAATACCTCTAAATGACATTCACTGAATTACAAGGAAAAATAATACTTTGATTTGTATTAAGTTTAATTCATTAAAAAATTGCGTCAGAAAAATCAATTATCATCAAGTGTTTTTGTCTTGTTTTCCATTTAAAATGGAAGAAGCAACATATAAGATATTTAGACTTGCTTTCAGGGAATGTATCTTGAATATAAAAATGTTTGTATAAGTGTATTTGTTTTTTTTTTCACTTGTTCATACTTCTGCCAGTGCAGTAAAGGCAACATTTACTTCAATATATATTCTCTGAAAGCAAGTCTGATTATCTTATATGTTGCTTCTCAGTTAAATGTATCTTGCTTTAAGTATTTTTAGTAAATATATTAAATATTATATTCAACATTCTCCAATCACATTTTTGCTAACTGCAGCGAATGAGTGTCTCCGCGCGAGAGGGTTTATCAGCCAGGAGAAGTCTGAAACTCTCTCGCGCTTTTTTTTTTCAAGTGACTCATATAAGCGGCTATGACCGCACAGAGAAATGCCATTTTCGGAGTTTGTGCTTATTTACACGACCCGCTTCCTTATTATTTGAACTTTAATAAAGGATTTATTAAAGATATAATGCCAGGGTTTTTCTTTTTTAGATGCTCTGACAGGCAAGTTTTGCTCAAGCGGAACGCCAGGTACGGCTCCACCTTATTTCACGTTAGGACAACACAGATTCTGTATTTACTTATTTTGTGTTTTTGTATTATAATTCCCTCATACTTTCTGATCTATATCACCTCAAGCTGTTTGGAAAGTTTAGAGTGCGTCTGGACTGTGAGCTGTGTTTTCTTCCTCTGCTCAATAAGGAGCGAACTGAAGTGTCATCATTAGTGTTTCAGATGATCTCATGTTGTGTTAAATGAGATCAAACGACCATTCTATTATGTTTTCGATAACGTCGACTAATCGTTTCAGCCCTAATTTTCATTTTTTGCCCAGTGTGTCCAGAATTTTCGGTTTTGGTCAAGAATTCTCATTTCGGTGCATCACTAAATCTTACGCCATGAAAATTTTATTTATAAGACAGTGCCTCTTAAAAAAAAAGTAGAAAATACTTCAACTTTCAAAAATATGTCTCGAGACTCCTGCTTTCTAGGCCATTCCGTAGCACGTAAAAAATATTTATATCCATCATTTAAGAATCTGCAGTAGAATCATTAGGCAACATTTTATTTAAGATGTATATAGGCTAGTTTTATGTTTTGAAATGACTTAGGAAATCAAATGAGCATGGCACATCAGTGATCCATCTGCCTATGAAAAGCAGCTGAAATGGTTTTGTAGCCCAGCATATCACAAACCTAATAAAATGCTATCGTGCACTTGCACAATGACATACAGTTGTCTGTGTGACCCAGATATTTTCCATCATTGTGCTCCATCATATTGTTAAAGTTCCTGAGTAAATGTGCTTTTATTTAATCATAGTACACAATACAGTCTAGTCTAAGCCTGACTTATGTCACAGTTGCTGCTCTTGATTTGAGCTCAGCTTAGTGTTAAACCTGATTTTATAATGGCTCTTAAATAAGTAATTGGTAACAGTTGAACTTCAGTTAGGTAGAAGAACTTTAATTTAACCCTTGAACTTAGACCCTGCCCACAGGGAGGTATTCACCCCAAACCGGGTCCAAAACAGAACTCTGATTTTCCTCTCTGAGTTGGAAAATCACTCACTTAAGGACTTTGGGACAACCACAGACATGTGACATTCGCCAGAGGCAAGAAAGAGAGAAGGTGACTTTCACTGTCTCTTGAACTGTTTGCACATTCACATATTCCACTCACTCAAGGGCAAACATATGTCTTGTATACCAATATTCCCCTGCCAGAACTGTTTGCATTGTGTGCAGCCCTTTATGCTGTAATCTACTTCAATGTGGACGCTGATAATCAGAGAACACGCATCTAAATATCTGTCCATTAATGTTGCAATATGTGCTGCAGAACTATAAATAAATAGCATTTAAATTCAACAGCCAAGAATATTTCCTTTTGCACTCTACCAAAACACAACAAATCTGGTGCTGTTAGCCACTGAACTAAATTCTTGGACAACCAAGCTCAGATTGCAGCATTAATTATAAATACGAAAAAGATGATGTAGATCAGTTTTTTCCCAGCAGGCATGTTCTGACAGGGTTGCAAACAGTGGGGAAAAAACAAAGCTACTGTAAATGCAAATAATATAATACAACTAACCATATACAGTAATCGTGCCTAGATAGGATTGCAAAATAAAAAGGCTTATACAATTTGAAAAGGGAGGACAAAACATTAACCATATATTTTGTTGATGTCTACAGTATTTTAGCACAAATTATGCTGTCACTTGGTATAAACTAGCCAAATTAGGCAGATGCCTACATAGACAGATTCCATAGCATACCCTCATCCCCAAAAACATTTGTCTCAAATGTGTCAAATGTCTTTTTGTGATCAGAGAGCATGAAGTGACCAAGTGTAATAAGGCCTTCAAGTGAAGTCGGAAATATCGTAATTACAAGAAAAATTCCAACTAATCATAGAATGACGCATTGCTCTCTCTTTCTCTCTCTGACAGAGGAGTAATGATGAGAATGGAAACTGTTCTGGGAACAGTATGGAGTTTCCCACCACTAATCTTTATGAGCTGGAGAGCAGAGTGTTCACGGATCACTGGTCCATCCCGTACAAGAGAGAGGAATCACTCGGCAAGTGCCTCATCGCCTCCACCTGCCTGGCCCGACTGGGTGAGTTCTGATGGTTTCATGTGAATATCAGGAAGTTCTAAAATTGTTATTTCTAGGGCTGGGCATTGATACAGATTTCCTAATTCAATTCTGATTCACAAGCCCTCGATTCGATTCCGATTTCAATTCATTATTTCAGTTATAATGTAAAGTTTGCTTGCATATGAAAGAATTTCTCTCTCAACTAATGCTGTAGGTACATTATGAAAATATAAATTGTACAAATTATATGTTATCATTAGTTTTTCATCATGTTGGTCACATTTTATGTGATATCTTGAAATTGCATATATTAAATTGCATATATATATATATATATACACACACACACACATATATATATATATATATATATATACACACACACACACATATATATATATATATATATATATATATATATATATATATATATATATATATACACACATATATACAGGTGCATCTCAATAAATTAGAATGTTGTGGAAAAGTTCATTTATTTCAGTAATTCAACTCAAATTGTGAAACTCGTGTGTTAAATAAATTCAATGCACACAGATTGAAGTAGTTTAAGTCTTTGGTTCTTTTAATTGTGATGATTTTGGCTCACATTTAACAAAAACCCACCAATTCACTATCTCAAAAAATTAGAATATGGTGACATGCCAATCAGCAAATCAACTCAAAACACCTGCAAAGGTTTCCTGAGCCTTCAAAATGGTCTCTCAGTTTGGTTCACTAGGCTACACAATCATGGGGAAGACTGCTGATCTGACAGTTGTCCAGAAGACAATCATTGACACCCTTCACAAGGAGGGTAAGCCACAAACATTCATTGCCAAAGAAGCTGGCTGTTCACAGAGTGCTGTATCCAAGCATGTTAACAGAAAGTTGAGTGGAAGGAAAAAGTGTGGAAGAAAAAGATGCACAACCAACCGAGAGAACCGCAGCCTTATGAGGATTGTCAAGCAAAATCGATTCAAGAATTTGGGTGAACTTCACAAGGAATGGACTGAGGCTGGGGTCAAGGCATCAAGAGCCACCACACACAGACATGTCAAGGAATTTGGCTACAGTATTCCTCTTGTTAAGCCACTCCTGAACCACAGACAACGTCAGAGGCGTCTTACCTGGGCTAAGGAGAAGAAGAACTGGACTGTTGCCCAGTGGTCCAAAGTCCTCTTTCAGATGAGAGCAAGTTTTGTATTTCATTTGGAAACCAAGTTCCTAGAGTCTTGAGGAAGGGTGGAGAAGCTCATAGCCCAAGTTGCTTGAAGTCCAGTGTTAAGTTTCCACAGTCGGTGGTGATTTGGGGTGCAATGTCATCTGCTGGTGTTGGTCCATTGTGTTTTTTGAAAACCAAAGTCACTGCACCCATTTACCAAGAAATTTTGGAGTACTTCATGCTTCCTTCTGCTGACCAGCTTTTTAAAGATGCTGATTTCATTTTCCAGCAGGATTTGGCACCTGCCCACACTGCCAAAAGCACCAAAAGTTGGTTAAATGACCATGGTGTTGGTGTGCTTGACTGGCCAGCAAACTCACCAGACCTGAACCCCATAGAGAATCTATGGGGTATTGTCAAGAGGAAAATGAGAAACAAGAGACCAAAAAATGCAGATGAGCTGAAGGCCACTGTCAAAGAAACCTGGGCTTCCATACCACCTCAGCAGTGCCACAAACTGATCACCTCCATGCCACGCCGAATTGAGGCAGTAATTAAAGCAAAAGGAGCCCCTACCAAGTATTGAGTACATATACAGTAAATGAACATACTTTCCAGAAGGCCAACAATTCACTAAAAATGTTTTTTTTATTGGTCTTATGTATTCTAATTTTTTGAGATAGTGAATTGGTGGGTTTTTGTTAAATGTGAGCCAAAATCATCACAATTAAAAGAACCAAAGACTTAAACTACTTCAATCTGTGTGCATTGAATTTATTTAATACATGAGTTTCACAATTTGAGTTGAATTACTGAAATAAATGAACTTTTCCACGACATTCTAATTTATTGAGATGCACCTGTAAATATATATATATATATATATACACACACACATATGTGTATATGTGTGTGTATGTGTGTGTATATGTGCACTACCGTTCAAAAGTTTGGGGTCACTTGCCTGAAAAGTTTCTCATGATCTTAAAAATCTTTTGAAATGTTTGAAATTAGTTTTGTAGACAAAAATATAATTGTGCCAACCTATTAATTTATTTAATTACGAAACTAAAATTTTATAAAAAAATAAAAAAAAAGTTTTTGAAATGGATGACTTGGACCGAATAATAAAAAAAAAGCAGCTAATAAGTGCCCAGCATATAGATGGGAACTCCTTCAATACTGTTTAAAAAGCATCCTAGGGTGATACCTCAAGAAATTGGTTGAGAAAATGCCAAGAGTACATTTCTGCAAATTCTAGGCAAAGTGTGACTACTTTGAAGATGCTAAAATATAACATAGTTTTGATTTATTTTTAATTTTTTTTAGTCACAACATAATTCCCATATTTCCATTTCTGTTATTCCATAGTTGTGATGAAAAGAAATAAAGAATGAGTAAGTGACCCTAAACTTTTGAATAGTGTGTGTGTGTGTGTGTGTGTGTGTGTGTGTGTGTGTGTGTGTGTGTGTGTGTGTGTATATATATATATATATATATATATATATATACATACACACACACACACACACACTGGTGGCCAAAAGTTTGGAATAATGTACAGATTTTGCTGTTTCGGAAGGAAATTGGTACTTTAATTCACCAAAGTGGCATTCATCTGATCACAAAGTATAGTCAGGACATTACTGATGTAAAAAAAAACAGCACCATCACTATTTGAAAAAAGTAATTTTTGATCAAATCTAGACGGGTCCCATTTCCAGCAGCCATCACTCCAACACCTTATCCTTGAGTAATCATGCTAAATTGCTAATTTGGTACTAAAAAATCACTTGTCGTTATATCAAACACAGTTGAAAGCTATTTGGTTCATTAAATTGAGCTTAACAATGTCTTTGTTTTTAAGTCGCCACAGTATGCAATAGACTGGCATGTCTAAAGGTCAATATTAGGTCAAAAAAGAAACAGCTTTCTCTAGAAACTTGTCAGTCAATCATTGTTTTGAGGAATGAAGGCTATACAATGTATGAAATCTTCAGTTTTTTGGCAATTTCAAGCAAAGGTGTATACTACAGTCTTCAAAGACAAAGGACAACTGGCTCTAACAAGGACAGAAAGAGATGTGGAAGACCAGATGTACAACTAAACAAGAGGATAAGTACATCAGGGTCTCTAGTTTGAGAATAGACACCTCACATGTCCTCAGCTGACAGCTTCATTGAATTCTACCCGCTCAACACCAGTTTCATGTACAACAGTAAAGAGAAGGCTCAGGGGTGCAGGCCTTATGGGAAGAACTGCAAAGAAAAAGACACTTTTGAAACAGAAAAACAAAAAGAAAAGGTTAGAGTGGGCAAAGAAACACAGACAATGGACAACAGATAATTGGAAAAGAGTGTTATGGATCTTAACCCCATTGAGCTTTTGTGGGATCAGCTAGACTGTAAGGTGCGTGAGAAGTGCCCGACAAGACAGCCACATCTATGGCAAGTGCTACAGGAAGCGTGGGGTGAAATGTCACCTGAGTATCTGGACAAACTGACAGCTAGAATGCCAAGGATCTGCAAAGCTGTCATTGCTGCACGTGGAGGATTTTTTTATGATAACACTTTGAAGCCTTTAGACAATTTGCCAATTAGCTTCTGATAGGAGGTGTACTGAATTGGAGGTGTACCAGTGGATGTATTATAAGGCCTACCTTCAAACACAGTGCCACTTTTCTTGACATCATGGGAAAATCAAAAGAAATCAGCCAAGAACTCAGGAAAAAAAAAAGATTTGGAAGATTTGGAGTCTGGTTCATCCTTGGGAGCAATTTCCAAATGCCTGAAGGTACCACGTTCATCTGTACAACAGTATGCAAGTATAAACACCATGGGACCACACAGCCATCATACCGCTCAGGAAGGAGACTCATTCTGTCTCCTAGAGATGAACGTAGTTTGGTGCGAAAAGTGCAAATGAATCCCAGAACAGCAGAAAAGGACCTTGTGAAGGTGCTGGAGGAAACGGGTAGACAAGTATCTATATCCACAGTAAAACGAGTCCTATATCAATATAACCTGTAAGGCTGCTCAGCAAGGAAGAAGCCACTGCTCCAAAACCGCCATAAAAAGCCAGACTATAGTTTGCAAGTGCACATGGGGACAAAGATCTCACTTTTATGAGAAATTTAATCTGGTCTGATTAAACAAAAATTTAACTGTTTGTCCATAATGACCATTGTTATGTTTGGAGGAAAAAGGGTGAGGCTTGCAAGCCGAAGAACACCATCCCAACCGTGAAGCATGGGGGTGGCAGCATCATGTTGTGGGGGTGCTTTGCTGCAGGAGGGACTGGTGCACTTCACAAAATAAATGGCATCATGAGGAAGGAAAATTATGTGGGTATATTGAAGCAACATCTCAAGGCATCAGCCAGGAAGTTAAAGCTCAGTTGCAAATGGGTCTTCCAAATGGACAATGACCCCAAGCATACCTCCAAAGTTGTGGCAAAATGGCTTAAGGACAAGAAAGTCAAGGTATCGGAGTGACCATCACAAAGCCCTCACCTCAATCCGATAGAAAATTTGTGGGCAAAACTGAAAAAAGCATGTGCGAGCAAAGACCTGACTCGGTTACAATAGTTCTGTCTGGAGGAATGGACCAAAATTTCAGCAACTTAGCGCGAAATGTGGTCGCATATGCGAGTGATTTACTCGCATTGTAGAGGGTTGCCGCATAAAGTAAAAGATCGATCTTGGGATATCGAGATGCATCAGAAAATCAATATTTTTACCCAGTCCTAGTTATTTCCATGCCTGGAAATGTTATGAAAATTAGTCACATCTTAAAGTCATGGAAAAGTTGTGGAAATGTATCTTTGTGAGTGTTTGTGTAGAGTAAATCTAATGTGATAACATCAGTCTGTCCTTTGAAAATCTCATTGGAGACCTTCATATGCGTGTGTAAGGAGCTGTTCACAACGAACGTGCATTTGCGTCCATCTGCGCTGTTTTTTTCTTTATAAACATAGAGAATATAACATTACTAGACAAACGTCTTTGACCGTTGCGTCGTGCCTCTTTTTTTTTTTCTCAGCATCTCTCACAGGAGCGCCACGTTTTTTTTAGATGCAGTGTCAAGCTAAAAACGTGTCTCAACACACCTGCTTTCTGCTCAGTTTGTTGTGTTTCATCTAGATTTTTAGCGCAAGAACATGTTCTGTTTGAGAGAACCTCAATTTGTTTACAATCTTTTATTTTTAATATGGTTCCTGACATAGAAATTAAAATCTGCCCAGCAATATCTAAACAATTAATTCAAAATAATCCTCATCCAGTAATCTTGATTAACTGAAAATGTTATGGAAATTAATTTGTCATAAAGTGTGGGTACCCTGTGGGTTGCATACACTAGAAAGAAATGTCACATATGAAATCTCTTTTCTCTCTCTAGGCTTGGCTGATGCAGATGAGAACTGCAAGAGATTCATGGACAGGTGCATGCCTGAGGCCTTCAAAAAGGTTTGTGTTTGTGTGGATAAGCAAGGATGTAAAAATGATACAGACTATCAGGTTTTGTTAGAACATTTTAAGAACAGCAATAGATATGATGACATGAATAATTAATATGTTAAACTCTCCTTTAGTTGCTGACATCGAGTGCAGTGCACAAGTGGGGAACAGAGATTCATGAAGGCATCTACAACATGCTGATGCTGCTGGTGGATTTAGTAGCTGAGAGAGTCAAACAGGACCCCATACCCATCGGACTCTTGGGAGTTCTTACTATGGTACACACCAGTGTTTCCTACTCCATCACCAAAACAACCCCCCCCCCAATAAAATTCTGAAATTTCGACATTCGACAACTTTTTATACATAAACTATGTACCATTTATGTATACTGTGTAGACCTTTTATTACAACAACACCCTAAAACTTTGTTGCAGATGTGTATCTTTTACTACTCATTGTCATATAAACAAGCAGTTAATGATTAGACTGATTTCAGTTTCACTTACCTTACAAATCAGCATTTCTAACATTGGTTTCACGTTTACATAACACAGTAAAGGCGAGTGATTTATCTTTGCGGAATTTGTGAAGAAACGAGTCTGACCGATTCAGTCTATGATTCACGCAGTTCACTCCTGTGCTCTTTTCAGATTTGTTTGGTAATCTGTTTAACTGTTAAACTGTTGTTATATTATTTCACACACACCAGGCCTTTCTTTCTTGTGACATACAATTCACTTGCTCAACTAAAATATAAAATTGAATTTTTAAAACACTAGTAACATTACCAGTAAAAATGCTAGTAACAATGCTAAGCCTCCTCAAAATGTCACACCATAGCTTAATTGGATTAACTTGCCATAAAACATTGTTCCTTGTATTATGTTATTAACAGGCTTTTAACCCTGACAATGAGTATCACTTTAAAAACCGGATGAAGGCCGGTCAGAGGAACTGGGCGGAAGTGTTTGGAGAGGACAGTATGTTTGCTGTATCTCCCAGCACCAGCTACCAGAAGGTATTCTATATGTTCATGTGCTGTGTGTGTGGGTGTATACGTATGCATTTGTGTTTGTCTTTTCATGGTCTAATTGACATTCCAAGTTAAAGAACAGAAAAACTGGTTTTGTAGACTACAGCACATATGTTTTGAAGGAAAATGGCACAGTGCTTTTTTGCCAATAGCAGTGTCACATCCCGAATGTCCCTGCATTTCAAACACACTAAATAATGCCTTAATTCAAAACGTAAAATTGCAAAAAGGTCTGTGTGAGGGTTAGGATTAGGGTTAGGGGATAGAAAATATAATAAGCTCAGTGTAAAAACAATAGAAGTCAATGGAAAATCCTCGTAATGATTACCAACATGTTTGTGTGTGTTTTTGAATGTAGGATAATGAGTGAAAGCGTCAGGAAATGTAGGAGAAATGAATATGGTAACTGTTTTGGTTAGTGGTTGACTGATATATCGGCGTGGCCGATATTCCGAAAAATTTTCCCATTTGGCCGATTAAGCTCTGAGAATCGCCTGCTTGCAAGTGAAGGAGCCAGCTGAGATACTGTATGTAAATGACCAGTCAGTTAATTTTGTTGTTAGTGCCATTGTGTGATAGAGTGGTGTGCAACAGTCATTTAAATGGTCCCACATATCAGATCTGCGACAGATGCAGTTTCTTGTAACTGTTAACTGTCTTGTCTAATGTTAAAAAGGCAAATATCAATATGCAGATATATCATTTAAAGATTTAATTCACAAACCTCACGATACTTGCGCAAATCCGTTTTCTTCCTATGGAGCGGTCACATATATTCCTCTTAAGCTCTGACTTACGAATGTTTCGCATCAGTCAGTCCGTGATGCTCTAAGCAGGCAATCCTGGCCCAGTAATCTGGAAGCGGTCAAGAGATTGCTGCTCTCGTTGGATCCGCATCATATCAAAAGAGCAACTTCAAAAAGCACTTCTAAAAGCGCTTCATTTTCGCTACAAGTAGATGTCAAATTCACTGTGCACTGTGTAAAAGGGCCAAACTAGTAGTCCGATGTCAGATTCCAATAAAATGGCTGAAGATTTCTACCTTGTTCTGTCTTTTCTGAGTGCTTAAGCAAAAACACTTATTAATTTGCACAATATCATCTGGTTTGGCTGCCTACTGCTTGCTCATAACCAGATGATAGTTTTATTTAGTCATGTTTCATACAACTTTCTAAGACGGTGATAAGCAGTGACTGGTAGTCTGACGTGGTTTTCTGCTATTCATAAGCTCCAGTAATGATCATTATCCTGGACATAAGTTTGCGGTAACAAAAGGCGTCCCTCGAATCTACCGGTGATAAATGATTTCAGAGGAATACCGAATAAATCAAAAAGTAACAATTTATTTGCCAGGTAGGATTTAAAATGTAAGTTACAAAATCAATCAAAGCCAATTTCACACATGATCAGAATAAACAAACATTCTTAAAAATAAAAGACAAGTCAAAGAAACATACCTGGTAGTAGAAAATGACACGCAGCGATAAGTGTGGGATATCTGACTACAGACTCCCCGAGTTCCTTGCCAACCTTCCTTAAATAACATTGTGTACCAAATTAATTTATCACACTGTGGTGATATTCAGGTGTAGATTTCTGCTTTTGTGAGAGAGTTCCGATGTTGTCTGAAGTCAAAAGTTCTTTGTTATTTCATGAATTGATGTGTGATGGGCTATCAGACATCTTGGCATCGGCCTTACAACAATATGTACAATTAGTTTGATTCTGCCTTTTTGTGAGAAAATGCGATTGCTAATGTACACATAATAGCTGTGGTTGTTGTTTCCTTCTTCCTAATGAATTACAATTTCTTTATGTGCAAACTAGGGATGATTAAGATCAATCGATAGTTTTTGTAAATAATTTGATCGATTAAGCTTATAGATCGTCAATTAATCAATTTCAGAACAAATGCGTCTAGTAATCATGCCAGCAGACGTTGAAAAGACTGTCCATACAATCATCCTCTGCTAGAGGACACATTGCCGCTTGCATGTTGCCTGTCAAGTCTTGTTTGCAGCGCAGAAGAATAACTACACAGACGCACATCCTTCACTTCCTCTGTTGTAAAGATGGAGCGTGCTCAGTGTAATCAGGTTTAGTGCGTTTCTCTATAAATCAACATTATGTTTTTGGGATACAATATAATAGTTGTATTGAAGTATAAATTCTCATATGAAAACGTATATCCCTAGTGCAAATAATTACTAAAATGGGAAGCTTAAAGGTGCAATATGTAACAATTTTCATGTAATATTCACCTTTTCTTTGCCAGGCTTGTAACGCAACTTAAAAAATGAGTCCTTCCTGGACTTCCTAGGTTGCCTATTAAAGCCTGTAGACTGATTTTCATGCGAAGGGAGCGGGTCGCTTTTGCCGGGAAAATCCAAAGGATGTGACATTTATGCGCGCTCCCAAAAGCCTTGCCTCAGTAATAGCTTCTCTCTCTTCCGCGTCAGCAGACAGTCTGCAACACTAGGTAACGTTATCTTAGAGATGCAATCCAGCAAACATCTGGCTCCCAGCACAACACTGACTCCTACACAAACTCTGAGAAAGCCAAAAAAACATTTATCTACTGAATCCCATTTGGCTAAGCGGGAACGTGATCGTGGTCGAGCGAAAACTGAGTGAACATCGGCAGGGCATTTGATCCCTGGAGGGACCTTCGTTTGGTTTTGGGGATCAAAAGCGACCCTGAATTGGCGTTCTTCTTATTGGACAGGTAAGCTTACATAACTGAAAAGCATGTGAAATATAGTGCCGTAAGGATTGATCTGTGTAATTTTAGCTAACTTGGTCTTGCCTGCTAATGCTGATGAATTGCAAGCTACCTTGCTTCGTAACTTTCAAATAATTTCAACGATCTTCTCTTTATACTAAAAGTCAGGTATACAGAATAAATTTAATCAAATATGCTGGTTTCTTATTCGTAGTACAACATATAACATACAAAACATACAATAGTACAACATAACTGCAGTGCAACAGTAAACTGTCTGGTATAGTTTGGTAGTATGTAGCTGTATGTGTGTATCAGTATTCTATGTTAGCTGATAAGTAGTTTTAGTTTAGTCTCAAAGTTTGTAGTAAAACAATCATAACTGTGTAATTTTAATTATGCTACCTCATCTGTCAGCATGATGCCAGTGAATCACGTTCAGTCTCTTTGTACGTTACGACGCTGTTTTGGCCAATGCTCGCTCGTGTCCCTATGGAGTGTGTGCTCAAGCAATAGGTAGCTGGCTGCAGTTCACTTAACGGCCACAAGTGTCCACTCATGTTAAAGAGAGTGAAGCTGAAAGTCCTCATGATTGCTCAAACAGTCTCTATCGCTCAACACAACGTCTGATTGTCACGACTCATGTTACATCACGTATACTCAGATTTGTATTTGCATGTTTATTTGTTGTTTCATTTGTTTTTATACCCGTTTGCAGTCTCTTTATCCTCTCCGTGCTTACAGTGCAGGGAGTTAGAATTACTACCGTAATTACTCTAGAAAATGGGTAACTTAATATTCATACACGTGTCATTCTTACACATTTTTGAAAACGGCATATTCATGTGAATGACATCATGAAAGTTTAAATTCGTGAATGCTTAGAATTGCCAACAACTCACCCTCCAAAGGCCACTGTCATGCTTCAAGGGCTGAGCAGAGAAGCAGTGTAAGTGTGATTCCTTGTGTGCTGCAAAAAAGATCTGCCCTGATTCTAGGCTCGATTGGCCATTCGCGATTTAAGATGAATATCGGACGATTCCGATCAGTGGCCGATCGATCGGTGCACCCCTAGTTATATCAGCCTATCGGCCACCCTGCTCTCTGGATATCAACATCGGCTATTTAAAAAAAACATACTGATCGACCTCTAGTTTTTGTGTCTAGTGTTTTAGTGTTTGTGTATTTGTACGAGGAAGAGACGTGTTAACTGCACAGCAATAAAGAGAAATATATTGAAAAATTAAATGAGTTTTACATTGTTAAATATTCTCAGCATATCCTCTTATATAAAATGAGATCTTTTGCAATGAATGAAGAGACTGCATAAGGAACCAAATTCTTACATTTCAGAATGTGCAGTAGTATTTTTAACTAGCCATAATCTGTCTTTTTGTTTTGATTGGACAGGAGCCTCATGGCTGGCTGGTGGATCTTGTGAATCAGGTAAGTTCCTCAAATACATTTTTCATGTCGATTTATTCACATAATTGCTAAGTAGATGTGTAATATATGGGATGATGTACATTCAGCCAGTCCTTATCGCAAATTAACCCCTTCTTGGTGATACAAAACCCTCATCACCTGCCGTTATTTGTTTTGTAATAATGACTGACTGACTGTAAGATATCCCTTACTTACCTCTCATTGCCCCAACTGACAAAATCTGTCCTGTGATCAATGTCTCTGTTTGACTCTTGCTTTTATCTGCAGTTTGGAGAAATGGGAGGCTTTACAGCAATTCAATCCAAGCTCAACCAGGAAGAGATAGAGATTGGGGTAAGACTGTAATACATGCAGTGAACAGAATAGAACAGAACAGAACAAACACTGTTCCTTAACCACTACATCACATACTAAATGTAAAGGTGTATGTTGGTTGTGTACAGGTTACAAATATCCCAATTATAAAGAAGACTGATAGTCTTTGGTTAGTGAGACCTTTGAGCACAGAATAATGGAATGGCAAATAAATGAACGGATAATTCTTGTGCCATCAGATGTAGAGAGACATGGAGCAATAGAGTGTTTGGAAGAAGAGAAGCAGAATGAGTAAGATGTTGAAGCAGAGAGAGAGAGAGAGAGAGAGAGAGAGTTGAACGAGGGCAGATATTCTATTATGGTGCATGTGCTAAAGAGCTCAGGTTGCATTTATCACCATCCCAGAGAGCATCCTACACACAGCAGGGAGTGAGAAAGAGAGAAAATGAGATGACACATTCATTTCTATTGCTGGAAAAACAATAGACCATTTATTAACACACACACACACACACACTTACAGAAATTATTTTAACCACCATTTTCTTGTCAAACACTCTCAGGTAGGTAATGGGGTCATCTGAAGAACTTTGAGAAGTGATTTAGTGGGAAAATGTCAAAGAATTGTACCATACACCCCTAACTCACCAACTAATAAAGTTTTATAGATACAGTGCATTCAGAAAGTATTCAGGCCCCTTCATTTATTTCACGTTTTGTTATGTTGCAGTCTTATGCTAAAATGCTCCATACCCCATAATGACAAAGCAAAATGTAGATTTTTGATAATTTTGACAAATTTATGAAAAAGAAAAAACTGAAATATCACATTGACATAAGTATTCAGATCCTTTGCTATGGCACTTGAAATTTAGCTCAAGTGCATCCCATTTCTCTGGATCATCCTTGAGATGTTTCTGCACTTTGATTGGAGTCCACCTGTGGCAAATTCAATTGATTGGACATGATTTGGAAAGGCCATTTTTTGCAAAAGTGGCTTAGGGACAACTCTGTGAATGTCCTTGAGTGGCCCAGCCAAAGCCCAGACTTGAACCCAATCAAACATCTCTGGAGAGACCTGAAAATGGCTGTCCACCGATGGTCCCCATCCAACCTGACAGAGCTTGAGAGGATCGGCAGAGAAGAATGGCAGAAAATCCCCAAATCCAGGTGTGCAATGCTTGTCGCATCATACCCAAAAAGATTTGAGTCTGTAATCGCTGCCAAATGTGCTTCAACTAAGTACTGAGTTAAGGGTCTGAATACTTATGTCAATGTGATATTTCAGTTTTTTCTATTTAATAAATTTTCAAAGTTATAAAATATCTGGTTTATGCTTTGTCATTATGAGGTATGGAGTGTAGATTTATGTGATTTTTTTTTTTTTAATTTATTTTTTTAATCATATTAGCATAAGGCTGCAACATAAAATGTGAAAAAAATGAAGGGGTTTGAATACTTTCTGAATGCACTGTAGATAAACAGACATACAGATACATAGAGAGACAGTTAAATACATACACAGAGAGACAGACTGATGGATAGATGCTCAGAAATGTTGGAGAATTCGATAGAGACAGAGATAGACACATAAACAGAGAACCAGATAGACAGACAGATAGTTAGATACATGTATGACATAGAGGTTATGAGTGTTGGTGGGGCTGATAGAAAGACAGATGCTTATAATGTTTGACAGTGGTGTCCACTCTATGGTGGTATATTACTGACAAATGTCTTTGTAAAAAAAAAAAAAAAGCACACTGAATTGCACTAATAGAAAAATATACGCATTGCATGAACAGTTCTTGCATTTTTGGGGGATGCAATGTCAAATGGTTGTACATTTAGGCAGTGAATATTTCAGTTGTAAACATTTTGCGTAACATTTTGTCATTTCGTCTCTCTGCATTATATTTTGCTTTGCAAATTCAGTGGTCAAAATTTGGTTGGAAATTCAACCTTGTACATCCTGGCATTGCAGGAAAAGCAGTAGAGTGCCGATGCACAATCTTCACTTGCTGCTACTAGGCTTCACAGCTAGGTAGTGTATAAATAGGGTGTTGATGAAGACCAATTTGCAAAGTGAAATATATTGGACCGAATACTACCTGTCAAATAATAAAGATTTTAAAAAAAATAAATAAAAAAAATAATAATATTTTGGAACTGAAAATTGGAAGGTGAATATTTGACATTTAATATACTTCCATAATGCTCCCCTTTAATACAAGTGTGTAAATGCTCCCCCTTGTCTGGGAGCTGTGAAGCCGCATTGTTTTTGGTTCTGCCCGCTTGTCTTTTGAAGGTGGGCATTAGCATGTTGGGGGTGTCATGACTGAGAGATAGAGCTGGCGACAGGGAAAAGATGCTTTGATTTAGGATTTGCATATTAATAGCCTTAACACAGGAACAGGAAGTTGGAGGCGAGCATCGGGAGGGAATGTTTTTCAGTGATACATACGACCTGCTGTGGCCACGTAAAGACATCTCTGCTCGATGGTCACCAGCTATGTTTTGCTCTAAACCATGAAGGGATTCTCAGGCTTCAGGAACAATTTAAGTGTCATTAAAGTGAGAAAACAAGAGACTCCACTGACTAGACTGATTCATTCACTCTCTCCAATGGAAGAGAAGTCATTTGATGCTGTACAGAGGAGTGATTCATCAGTGATGTGTGTCTGCTGGCATACAGCTCTGACGAGAGAGAGAGAGAGAGACCCCCAGGATGTTGTATAAATGTTGTTTAAATCCCTGACTTTGTAATTATGGCTTAGTGTTTTTATCAAGTGGCTCTGTATAAGCATTAAGAGGCTGAACTGCACTTAATAATATGCAGGAAGCAATATTAGTTGTCCTTTACATTGCTACATCTGTTGATAGGCAAATATATCGGCTTGACCAATTAATCGATTATTAATCAAACCATTTTGAGATTATCGGCACTGGCTGATAGGTGTCAGCTTCTCCTTGTGTCAGTTCCAAAATTGACCAACAGCCTTATGAAAGGATAATAAAAAATAAATTAAAATTTGGTTTTCATATATATTAATTTAAACAATATAATATTTTATGTTGCATTTTAGCAAATTTGTGTACATCACATTTGCTGTCATTGCATTGCACTGTATTCATATTAGCATTAAATGATTTTCATTGACTAGTCATAAACGGGTTACAGGTCTGTTCTGATAGGGTAATGGACGGCAGCGCAAATACAATGCTAAATGCAATTATTAAAATGCAACTAGCCATATAATCATGCATAATTAGGGTAGTAAAATAAACAGGCTTATCAACTTAAAATGGACAAGAAAACACTTCCCATATCTTTTGTTGTTGACATCAAATGCTACGCCTGTAATCATATTCTATGTATTTTGGTGTCACTTGGTAGAAGCTAGTCAAATTAGGCTGATGCCAACATGCACAGGTTGCATGACATGGCCTCTTCCTCAAAAAACATGAACAAAATTATGAAATGTAAAAGAAAATATGACCCACAATTCATTTAAAAACAGGTTTACCTATAAGTCTTTTAAATCACACTTCTGTAGTTATGCATTTACAAAACCAGTTGAAAACCAGTGAGGTACAATATCAGCCAATGTACGAAAAGAGGTTAGAGTTAAATATGTGTGTGTATGTGTGTTTCCTCAGTGTGTATCTGCTCTGGTTCAGCCGCTCGGTGTGTGTGCAGAATACCTCAACTCCGGCCTTGTGCAGGTGAGTGTTGCCAACACTGATCTATTCTCACCTTATCTGTTACATTTGCTACCTGTCTGCAATCCGTCAGTTTCACCTGGTGTTAATTGCTGAATCGTAAAGGGAAAGTCAGAATCAACATGTTTTATTGGTATTAAAGGTTTAGAACAGTGACTCCTGGAGAAATTGTGCAGACACTTATGTGACCTGCAGTAGCTTAAAGAGTGATTGGTTTATGTTGTATTCTGTAGCCCATGCTGGACCCGGTCATCCATAAGATGATCACATATGTGCAGAACCTGGAGGAAAAAGACCTGAAAGACAAGGTAAGGCATCTGCACTGCTGTACACATTCATATTTAAACTGGTTTTGGAGAGAATTTCACTGCTTTAAGCCTGTTCACACCAAAACTGAATAATTTTGAGACTTTTCAGCATCCCTGTGAACCCCAGCACACAAAGTGTGAAAACATGGTTTTTTGTTTTTTTTGGTAAATTACCAAAGTGCAATTTGCTTACTTTTGTGTCATTTATTAGCATTAAACATGGCGTAAACAGGCCCTGCAACAATGCAAAAAAATGCAACAATGCAATAAACTTCAAATCAGTCGGGTTATTCTCTGGGTTTGACATAAAATCTTGAGGGCACAACACACGTGCTCACTGAATAATCCCCAAGACAATGGTGTTTGCAATGCAAAACCACAGTAATGGGCAAAAATCTATGTGTACCAGTAATTTCTTGCTACAACTGTTAATGACTTTTCTTCAATAATTGAAAACCAAATACATGACCTTACACGCTCATCTTATTAAGCATAATCAGTGTAAGATCGTGCATATAAATGCTCTCTTTAGCCACTTTTCCACTATCAGGCTATCAACTGGCCGGACGGGGCCAATAGCCTCGGACCTCGAGCCGTGAGACCAAAATCAATCTGTGTTCCCACCATCGGGCCAATAGCCCCACAGCGTTGCTCTAAAACCCACCCTTAACATGCACCCTGGTGAAAACATCACACACCCCGCCCATTTCACAAGCAAAAGTGAAGCTCAAGCTGAGGTATCATGTTATCTAGTTATCTAGAACAGTGCTTCTCAGAATTTTTAAGCCAAGTACCTCCTAGTCACCACCAGTGTTCACTCAAATATTTTTTCAGCATTCAGCAGATATTAATTTTTAACATAGTCTTAAGGATTGTGAACAACATACACAATGCCATATTTGATTAATATCAATATTCCTGTAGTTTACACAATCAGCAAGAGTGTGTTTCTAAAATCAAACATACAATATTAACATTTAGAAGTTTTGCAATCCAGTTCAAACAAACTACTATATATATTTAAAAATGTGGAGCTTAGGCATTGCTAGACCCTGTTTTTCATCTCAGCCTAAAATTATACAGCTAGCACCATCCTTAAAAATATGTGATAATGTGCATGTGATCTATGAAAACAGTGGCTGCAGTAAGCTATCTGAGGTTCATTTTACTCTGAATCATGCCCTTACCAGTCGTTAACTTTAAAACTTGTCAAACTAAGTATTTTCCTTCCCTCTAGTCATAGGCGGACACGGCCATAGGTGACATAGCGGCAATGTTCGTCACATAGTGCTGCCTTGCGCACAGCTGTCAGACGCGCACTCCATTTCTCTGTTCTTCATCCGAGCAATCTTCCAGTGAAATCAAAAACAAAATACAGCCAAATACAACCCAGTGTCTTTGAGTCAAAAGCACTATTTAAGATCATAGACTAAGGAATTCTGAGAATGTGTAAAATAAACGGAATGATATCTTGACTTGTGCGCATCAGTATTTGCTGTTCTGTTTTCTGCATGGGAATAATATTGTGGTGTGCGCAACGAGAATGTTACCTCCTGCACTGCCGATGTAAAGAAAAGAAAAAGGTCTTAAAGATATTACAATTGTAATCATACATTAGAAATAAAACATGGAAAACATTTAATACAATTTTTTTTTATTTTATTTTTTTATGTAAATATCCTAGATCGTGCTGTGTACCATTGGTGTTACGCGTACCACAGTTTGAGAACCACTAATCTAGAATATTGAGTTTATATCGTTTGTAAACCTTAGCTAGCTAGCAAGATTAGTAGCTAGCACCGACTGTAACTGCCATGGTGTCCCAAGTGGTCTCTCCACTAACAGCGGGACGATGTCCCAGCGCACCGTCCATGATCTCCACGTTCCTTTGAGCACTGCTTTATCCATTGTGCATTTTAACAGATTTGTACTGTACCCTTAATTACATTTTTTTTTTTTTCCTAATCTGTACTGTTGTGCGCTGGATACACAACCTGGCAAGTTTGGCAAAACTTCACCTTTGACATTGACCCCACCTCTAAATTCCCAGTTGGCCTTCTTTGGCCCAAGCGTAATTAGTGGGCCAAGGGCCGTTGACCCCGAGAAAGCCCCGAGGAGGCACGATGAAGCCCTGGAAGTGACAGTGAGAACGCAACTGGCCCTGGCACGCACTAGCACACCCTCATTTGGCCAGATAGTGGAAACGTGGCTAATGACTTACCTTGGACTCACCCTTTCTCTCTCTGTATTTATGTCTTGTTTTTCTCAAAGCGTTTGGTGAGTATTCCAGAGCTCTTGTCGGCCATTAAGCTCCTGTGCATGCGATTCCAGCGGGAGCTGGTTAACGTCGTGGATGACCTTCGGTTGGACATCCTCCTCCGAATGCTCAAAACCCCCCACTTCAGTGCCAAGATGAACTCCCTTAAAGAGGTTTAACATTCTTTCCACAATTTATGCAGTGGAGCTTAAATGTCTTGTTTTTTTATTCCCTTATGTTGACTGCTCTGTGCTCTGTTAGGTCACTAAACTCATTGAGGAAAGTACAGTTTCCAAGACTGTGAAGAACGCCATTGACACAGACCGACTCCTGGACTGGCTGGTAGAAAACTCAGTCCTCTCAATAGCTTTGGAAGGTAAGACGATCCCTTGTCCAGTTTAACATATGCACAGTTCAACTCATATTAATCCCAGTGCTTATTATTCTTATTTTCTTGACCTCCTTACCTTAAGAGGGAAATATCATGGAAAAGAAGGATTTTATTGCTTTTTTTAATGACCACTACAAAGGTCTTAATGGTACAGTAGCAAAAGCCTGATTCACACATACTCTTTGAGCGGGGCATGAGCAACGCAGTCCTGTTGGGCTTTCAGTGGGCTTTACAGTGGCTCTGTCTCTTCTGTGAGACAGATCTGCCACTGTGTGCAAAAAAGAAAGTTATCTCTAGATTCCTACAGCAAATATGGTCTTTCATAAGGCCATAAATTATAATTTTTGATATCGTCTATCGTTGTGGCCTTGCAAATCCAAATAACATAAATTGTTGCTTTAACCACAGTGGCGTTCAGGGTGAGCCGCGTCGCAAAAAATGGGCTCAACGCCGAAACAATCTGCTCACTGCCGCGTCTGGGATGCTACACCTTGCGGCAATATAAAGGCTGTGATCTCTTAGTATGGGTGCCGAAATTAAAACTTTTGAACCGTATGTCCTAAAATCATGGGGTTGGTGTCTGTGGATTCCTTAGGTCATGCGGACTTCAACGATACCAGTTTTTCCCATATCGGCTATACTGCCTCTCCACCATATTGACATTTAAAAAATATATATATATATATTTTTAAATACTGTACATTGTCGGATTTCAAAGAAAATTGGTTTGGGTAATCAACATCATGTCCTGATGATACTTGAGCAGTTTGGAGTCAGCGCCTCCTATAGTTAAAAAAATAACCCACACTTGTGTGCTGACTCTAACCTCAGTCTCTTTGCCACTCAATAGGCATGTCAACTGAGTGGCTCAGTGTGTTAAAGCATTGATTTATAGTTTGCAAGGTTGTGAATTCGATTCCCAGGTGGACCAGTGTTAGAGTTGATGTTATATTGTACTGGAGATCTTTGTATTGTTTACTGAATAGTTGCAGGGCTTATTACAGATAATTTCTGTTTGCAGGTTTACTTCTTATCCTCCTTTGTCTTAGTGTTGTTCTGATATACAGTATATGGGAGTGATATCTTTTGAAAGGTGTGAGAAGTTCGGAGAGAGCATCACATGTATTTCAAAAGAACACGGTCTGTTTAGCATTGTTATCATGCTACATGCTATGATAGCTGGTCGGTTAGCATGCTAACTTTAGGGTTTTCTGTATTTATAAGGCTATTTGATCACAATGCTATCCATAGGGCAACATTAGCTTAGCATGCTAATAAGTTAGCATGCTATCCAATGCATTTGTAATGGTATTTGATCACAATGCTATCCATAGGAAACATAAGCTTAGCATGCTAATCAGTTAGCATTTTCCAAATCAGCCATAGAGTCTCCGCTATATTGAATAAAAAAAAAGAAAGAAAAAAATGATAAATCTTTATGAAAATCAGTGTGTTAAAGCACTGGTTTATTGTTCAAAAGGTCGTGGGTTCAAATCCCCACCTCTGCAAGTCATTCTGTTAAAAGTTCTGGTGAGTTTTGTATTGGCTTAATGAATGGTTGCTGAATTTGATCTCTTTTGATCCCAGCGGCTGAGTGGAGCAGTAGTTAGAGCCATGAAATGTCAAAAAGAAGATTCCCGGTTGGATCCCCACCTCATCAAGTCATGCATTACAAATGTGTGTAGTTGTGGAGATTTTTGTATTGTGCTTACTGAATGTAGGCAGGGCTTTTCCCCCAAAAAATGTTGATTTGCATATTTAAGTTACATGACTATAAAGTTGATCATGGTAAACTCTATGCTCGGCTGTCATTCCTCTAAGCTTGGTATGTCTCTTTGTTGACTGCAATGTTGTGGCTGTGTGGTGTAGTGGATAGCACACTGAACTGTGGAACGGAAAGTTGTGGGTTCAGATCCATCCATGTGATCTGTGCTTGCTCTTTGAGATCTTTGGGTTGTGCAGTGGTTGCCATGCTGGTGCTTGTCCCCATAATTGCTGCTTGCAGCTATGTTATTAAATATTATTATTATTATTATTATTACGTTGAATCTTCATTTTACCATACAGTAGTAATATATTTCTGTTGCAGTTTCTTCAGTTTCACGCTTTTATTATGGTGGAAGACCGAGTGAAGCCCCTTCAGTTTGTATCTTTAAGCAAAGAATTCTGTTGAGCAAATTATGGGTTTTCGGTCACCCGTTTAGTCATGCTGTCAACTTTTGGGCCATGTGTAGTGTTTTCATAATCAATCAAAGATTTTGTGACTGAGTTGAAGATTTGATTGCTGGCTTAATGTAATAAACATATGAATCCATGAGAGAGGAGACCATGCTACTAAATCGATTGTGACGTTTAATATACAGTAGTTAGATTTTAGGCCTAATCTATGAATTAAGAATGTAGATATAAACATGAAATTAGACAACCCAAACAAGACCAACACTGACTGATACACAAAGCACAAAGAAAATACCTGTACAGTCCAGAAATGAGAAATATAACAGATATGTTATGAGGATGATATGAAGTAGACCGTTTTAAATCAACGGCTCTGAAAATAATAATGGCCATAGTGATTTTGCTTCCTTTCATATCTAACGGCATTAGCATTTCGAATTAATGTTTACGTTTTGAAACATTGCCTAATTAGGCTAAATGTTTACTTGCATTTTGGATACTGAGCAGCTCAGATTTCCAGCCATGTGCATAACCGAGGTTTAACAAAGTTTGTTACATTTCCTTAAGTGCTTCATCTCAAAAGGCGAAATAATAAGAAAAATGCCCTTTTTAAAAATATTTTTATTTTTATTTTTTTATTTTTTTTACTGTGGGAACAATAATTGCGCTCTGTCCATTTCGAGTGTGCATGCACACTAAACAGTGTCTACGCTGCACAGAGAGAGATGGATTTACAGTCCAATTAATTAATTAAAATGTTGCACAAGATGTGCAATCCCACTACAAAATTCATGAAGTGGTCTCTTTTTCCCTGAAATTTCCTACACATTGGTAATTGATGCTGCTAAGACACTTGGTAAAGACCGAGGACAGTTCTAGGAGCGCGTGCTCAAGTTCTGCGTGCTCTTGTGCGCTCACGCGACTGACTTGGAGCGCCCAGTATATTATGCGCTCACGCGTCTTTACAATCTAAATATAAACACGCTCGCTTGTCCCCGAGTGCTTGTTTAGAGGGTTTTGTTCGCTCTGTGTATTTTTTTTTTTTTGGTGCTCTCACTTGTTGTCTGCTTGCACTAATGTTATAAATGGAGCACTGGCCCAATCGGGAAAGTGAAAGTTCTAGCAGCTGGCCCGAATCTCTCTCACACTGGCCCTGGGCCATCGGGCAGTCCTTATTGTCGAGCCCTGCAGTGGATCAGCAACAGGCTTCACACATTCACTTTGAGGCATGCAGCACATGCAGACTGTACATTTATTGAATGAAATTTCAGCCTTTTGTGGTTTATTAATCACACTAGGGCATATTATGATTTTCATTTAAATAATTTTGCTTTCATTTTATACCAAATAGGTCAAATTCCGTGACACTCCGCGTTTCATCATTAATTCCATTTTACGTTTGGATTCTGCAGTTCCATCCATGTTTTCCACATTAAAGAAATCATAGGGCCCTACTAAGACAGCATAGAAACTTCCTTATGTGGATGCACACACTCTTGTACTGAGTGAGCATCTATGTGTTAAAGTGTTCATTAGCCAGAATCTCAAACTGTCGCTTTGTGCTTGAAGTGACTCTGCCTTTCACCTCACCCACTCATTTGTGTCATCTCTTTATTAAATTCTAAATTTATTAAATGCCTCTTTGACAACTTTCTCTTTCCTCACTTTCTCTCTTAATCCCTGTCTCTCTCTTTCTGTGCTTGTAGGAAACATTGACCAGGCCCAGTACTGTGACAGAATAAAGGGAATCATTGAACTGTTGGGCAGTAAGCTCTCATTGGATGAGCTCTCCAAAATATGGAAAATACAGGTGAGCTCGGTTTTTCTAGATATTCATCAGATCATTGTTCCCAGATCAACTTCAACCCAGATAGCACACGTACATCTCCGTCTATTTTAGATATTTTCATCTGGAAAGCATCACAATCTAATAAACATCTGCTAAATATCCTAAAAAGATCAGATTTACAAACACTTTAAATCATAAATGTCTCAGACATTTGTTTAATGTCTCATTGACATCCGAGACATACTTATTGACATACATCTTGTAGACGTATTGCAGATGAGTAAACAACATCAAAAAAATAAGTCTTCCAGATGTAAACATATGCCTCAAATAGACGTCTGGCTGATGTAAGTGTATCAGGGAAGCCACACACTTCTGATATTGCTTCGTCACAATCCCAGTGTGGAGCTGAAACTGTTTTAAGTTCATAGCAGCACAAAAGAGATTTGCTAGCCCACAGAAGCCACAAATGTTTTGTTTCGGTCTTGTTTTCCTATCTTAACAAATCTTTAGTTTTTCTTGAATAATCTTGAGATAAAAAAAGATAACTTACCAGTATTAACCCTTTAAAGTTGGATTTTAAACTCGCCGAGAAAAAATTATCAAAATGTTAATAACTACAGTCTTCACCAACACAAAATAGGTATCATTTTAAAACTGAGAAGCTGTACTTTACAATGCATGTAGGCATTATGACCAAAACTGAACAAGTGCTTTGAAATTTGCAGACAAATCAGAAGTGTTCCATTTTGATAATTTATTAACAATTTTGCACTGTATATATTTTATTGTAATCGGTAAAAACATCTGAGCAACTGATCAAATACCCATGTGTCATATGTCCTTGAAAAGCTCTCAAAGATTCAAATACAACGAGCCTATTTGTTTTACTCACAGACAAAAATATAGCGAGTAATAACTAATTACATGTCTTTGACAAACATGTTACATGTAAACAGGTATTGCTTATAAGTTGCATTTTTGCTGATAACTTCACAAAAAATAAACGGAACATAAAATATCATATACAGTTACTTGGAGGGAATTCCCGTTAAAACGAGCCCACACACAACGTAATTGGTTGCATAGATCATAGGGTTGCACGGTATACCGGTACTAACGAAATATTGCGATACCAAATTACATTTAAATGGTACGATATTATCTTGTTAATTTCGGTACCATATTGAAGTATGCTGCCATTAGCTAAATGTAATGTAACGTGAGAGTTTTGAGATTAAATCGAAGTCCATTTGAAAATAATAATAAAAAAGCCTCTGTATGGCCAAGTGTGATCATTAAACAGCAGAAGGATGTAATTTAATTAAATAATATACAGTCACATACGCCGCATGCCACAGTATGAGAGGCGCCCCTCTGCTCTGTCATCTCCTTCACACACACACAGGCACTCATTTGAACGCACGCATGCACACACACAAACACACACATAAACGCAACACACACTACTAATGCTTGATTTTCATGCAGTGTGTCCAATAGTATCCATCTGCAGAGCCACAGATCAGTGTGTTTAGTGTATAAACGGCTGTGAACTCTCAAATGAACTCTTTCATGGTTGCAGCTCGGAGATTTCAGCTCGCGAGTCACGGGAAGCTTGATATAACAAATACTTCACATACAGGAGGAACTTCAAAGATCTTTCAAAATAAAAGTCACGCTGAAAAGAGAGCTCTATTCAACTGCTTGCGTGAAATTTAAGACATTACAACAGAAAAATATTACTACTGTATAGAAGTGTACTATTCAAAGCAGTCGCAATAATACTCATTGTAACAATAATATAATATTAAATGATTATATTATTAGTATTATTATCTGTAAGCAACATCACATAAGCAAATGTACTGAATATCAGTATGTTGTGATTCAAACTTGGCAGCCTTTTGCCTCTGGTAATCAGATTGTTTTCATTTAATGTTGTCATTAATACTGTAAAGCTCTGTTGTGCATCTTTTTTTATTTTATTTTTTTATTTATTTATTTATTTTACCAAAAATAATTGTATATTATTTTGAATAGCATTATATTTTCATTTGATTCAAGCTGTACAGTATGTATTTGATTAAACACAATTTGAACATTTAATTCAAATTAAAAAAAACATTTAACATGGAATCCAGAATTAAAACAGAAAAGGCATAATTTGTATCTATAAGACTTTATGCAGTTCTTTTTGTCAATAATTTTCTATGTAATTTCATCAAAACCTGAGTTTTTTTTATTTGTTGCCTAAGTATCGAGTTAGTATCGATACCGAGGTACCAGGGCTGGTATTGTACCGAAGCCAAAATTTTGGTATCAGAGCAACCCTAATAGATCATAAGATAATCAAAACGAAGCACAATGTGCACACATTGCATAATGTGCTATCTGGCTAAAAACACATTCGCTTTCCTGGATCCGATGACTTCCTCGGAAATGATGTAGTACGTTGTCCATTGCATTGAACACTAAACCAATCATATTAGGATTCAGATCGCTGCAACTAGAGGTGGAAGTCATCTAAATATGGGCAGAGAGGATCGTCCACTCTAAATACATACGTTATGGCCACCAGATGTCACCAAGTACATGCCACAGACTCAATGATGACTCAAATGACACAGAATGGAACTCAATGAGATCTCATTACTCATGCCAGCATGCTTTGGAAGGAGAGCATACCTTTAGTCATTGTTGTAATTGCATGTGTAAATAGTTTATATGTACAATTATGTTTTATTTGTTTGGAGAGGTTTTGTACACTTGGAAAAGTTTTGGACACTAGGATAAATTATTTTTGTAAACTATAACTTTTGATTGCTTTGTTGTATCAACACAGAATTTCACTCCATTACAGGTGACATGATTGGGAACAAAACAAAAGTTTTACAGAGCTACCTTATTTACACCCTGAGATATACAATGTCAAATCAGAAAAAAAGTAAATTTTTGGCTCAAGTTTTTTGGGGATTTTTCTTTACACATTGTATTTATATTATTTCTATATTTTCTATATATTGAATTATTGTGTATACTGAAACACGCTCAAAGAGCATGTCTACCAAAATGATGAATGGCAGAATAAAGAAATGAACTGCATTAGATGATTTTTTTTATTTTAATAGCTTTTTGTTAGCTGGAGGGTTTGCCCATTAAAAATTGGTTTTGCTCAAAAAAGTAGAGGAAATATTACCAGTTCTTTACAAACCTTTGCAATGTAAACTTTTTTTTTTTAGTTGTGGCTTAAAAAGGTCTTGTTAAACTGGAGTTTGTAGAATTTGGCTATATACAGTATGTGTGTCCATTAAGTGTATGTGTGCTCTTTTGAATCCAGGCTGGCCAGTCGTCCACTGTGATTGAAAACATCCACACCATCATCGCCGCCGCTGCCGTCAAATTCAACTTCGACCAGCTCAGCCACCTCTTTGTCCTCATACAGAGAGTAAGATCACTGCAGTGTTGTTTGTCTTCACCTTTGGAGTCTTTAATCTCTTTGAGCTGTGTTCTGTGACAGTGTTATGTGTGTTTTTAGAGCTGGGAAGTGGAGAGTGATCGTGTGAGACAGAAGCTTCTGAGTCTGATTGGACGGATCGGCAGGGAGGCTCGCTCCGAGGCGACCACCGGAAAGGTGCATGTCTATTTCCGTCACTTTTTGTGTAGCAACTGAAAGTTGTACTTTACGCCAGCTTACATCTGCCTAGCTGCTACTAAACTACATTTCTAAAATGTGACAATCTGATGTACATTTCTTATATAGTTTCATAGCCTTACTGAAAACTGACTCAGTAAGTTACGTTATTATTGTTCATACCTTTGCTGAGAAAGAAATGTAGAGACCGGAATTCTTGGTACTTTAAATGAATACCCCTGCACTAGTTAATACTTAGTAAACTGATTGACCATCTCTTTATGAACACTGAATAGTTTTGGGGTGAAAATGTTTCTGTGTGGTTTTGTGTCGTGTGTTTGTCAGGTGTTGGAGGTATTGTGGGAGTTGGCCCATCTCCCCACGCTGCCCACCACTCTAGTGCAACAGGCTCTGGAGGAGCATCTCACCATCCTTAGCGATGCATACGCAGTCAAAGAAACCATCAAGAAGAACTACATCATTAAATGCATTGAGGACATCAAGAAGGTGAGCTAATACCATTGCTCCCACAATACCCCAAACTCTACCCCTCCTGAGGGTGCAATACTCTCGGCATGAGCATTTTGAAAAGTTTAACTTTGTAAAGGAGCAACAGTTTTGAATGACTAATCTGTTCTTTGTATTTTTTTTTGCTTCTATCAATGAACATTGCGAAAAATGAATTTGTTTTTTTCTGTCTTGTCTTACAGTAAAAATATCTTAGCAGCAAATTTGTATAACATAATACTCAATTTAGCTTCTCAAATTAAATGTTTTTTTGTATTTTTAGAGAAAATATCTTGAATTGAATGGTGTAATCCACTTACATTTTGTAAATATTTATGCTTAAAACAGGTTTTAACCTCCTGAGGCCTGAGCATGACTGCTGTGTGCACTTCATATTTCCCTTTTTGATTTGTAACTAGAAGCACCTAATAAACATGCAAAAAAAAAAAAGCAAATAGTTTTCCTAAAAATGTATGGCAACATATATGGACAGCAGGAATAAGTTGTGAAATTTTAAATAATACCAAGATATAGAAAGAGAGTTTTGTTTTTTTATCAAATTGTTTGTTTCCAGGAGTGTTGGTTATTCATGTTTTTGAGATGTTACAAACAGTACATCAGAAGTTAGCATAATCAATTCTGATTCAAAGTAATGGCCAGCATCATCCAATCACTGCCAACCATGTTAAAATTACATTTTACATGATAAATTCTGAATTTATGTACTGATTACCATTGTCCAATGTCTGCCAAACATGTTGAGTGATCTAAACATCATCTGCTGCATGAAACTGAACTTTAGACCGGATTTTAGGAGTGAATGCACTTAGCTGCATAGAGAGCAATAGGATGCTTCCTTGCTACCTGTTTAGTGAATGACTTAACCTCCAGTATGCTGTCTGTCTGCACTGGTCTCAGAACAGTTCGAAAATGCTCCTTATTTTCATCCTAACTCCATATAAAACCTCTGAAAGCAACATTTTTCAGCTTTTGGATGAACCCATTGATTCTCAATGTGATGTAAATAAAGGATTGCTAAGGAAAACATGCGTTTAACTACACATTAGTTAACATTGTGTTTAGAAGTGTGGCGCTTCGCAATAAATCGCTAAAAATGTCATATCTGATGAAACTAGAGACTCTAACCTTTTGACTCAAACAGGTTTCAGTGTAAAAACTTAATTAGCTTTCTTACCAGATGTAGTTTTGATAAACTCTGCTGTGGTCGGCGCCATGTTGTTTTGTCACATGACTCCATATGTCGAAAGTTTAAACCATTAATGACAGCCCAGAGTTCCCTGAACTGAGATCAGTCAGTATAAATGAATTTAAATTATACGTTGCGTATAGCGAAGCCAAAATACAATGTCCACACATGTTAAGTAAGTAAGGTTAAGGATGTTTAGCTATTATTACAGAAAAAAACAATAGAGGTCCCACCTACTGCTATAGTTTGAAATAATATTTAGTATTTATTTTCAGTTTCAGGAATTTACTTGTTTAATTGGATAGATATTTTAATGGAAAACAAGACAAAAATACTAATTATGAAATTGATTATTAAATATGTATTATTTTTTTATTTAATTATGAAAAGCCATTTCTGGCTTGCTTCTAGTTGTTTGAATTGGAGTGAGGTTCTCAAACTTTTATTCCACCCCTCTGCTTTGCACTTTATATACTGAAGATTATGGCAAGTAAAACACAAAATACACACTCACATAGAAACACAATTACACACATTTTCAAGCTTCCTGGCTTCTCTCTCAGTCTAGAATCTGTGCAGTGGGCCATTTTGAGAGCTGATCTCAGAGTTTAAAGGTGCTGTTCTGTCTCTTGCAGTAGAAATACATTTTTGCACTCTAATTTCAGCTTGCCTCACCTCACCTCACCCCAACACACACACACACATTTGATCAATCTTTGTGCTTCCACCTCTGGTGTGATTTGGGTGCCGTTTACCTGCCGTCTCTACACTGGCATATGCTCTTATTGGCGCTCACTGAATACAAACTGAAGTTTATTTCTTTAGATACAAATACAGAAGGAATCAAAGTCTCCCAGAGAGACACAGGTCTCTTTTCTTACTGGCTCCTGGGGCAAGAAGAAACCAAGCTTTTTAGCACGTTCTAAAGTAAGAGAAGACCCAACACTGACCAACCGTAACTCAATCTCACAAGAACAGAATGTGATTTGCAAACTGATGATTGCCAATTGGTTTATGGGGTAGGACTGTAAAGATCTAAGATATATGTGATTTACAAAGGGCACTTCTAGGGTTTGCTCTCTTGACTGTTGACTGTTGGCTTCAATCTGTTATTGGACAATTTGCAACTTTGATCAGATCAGAGACTAACCAAAGTCTGGGTTGATGGATGGAGATTCCAAGGCATAAATGTGCAGTGTGTGATATGGCTGATGTTATTAAAGGGTTAGTTCACCAAAAAATTAAAAATTCTGTCATCATTTGGGCTGGTAAGCTTCAAAAATGACATAAAAGTACTGAAACAGTAGTCCCTTTGGTCATGACATTGTGCACTCGTTTGAAGCCATACTATAGCTTTTTGTTAGGAACAGGCCACGATTTAAGTTATTCACAGAATTTTCATTTTTGGAGTGAACTATCCTTTGATGCTCCATCGCTGCATCGTTTACTCATTGTATCTGTGTGTATTGTAGTCATCTCAGCAGAGTAATCCTCAAACGGTCTGGGTTGTTCCAGCTTTAAGACAACTTCATGAGATCACACGGTCCTTTATCAAACAGACCTACCAGAAACAGGACAAGGTGAGTGTATACAATGTACCAAAGGAGCATATAAAATGTTAATCTCATCCCTGATGCTTTATAAAGTTTTATTAACCTGCAATATTCTTTGTAACATCTCCTCTGTTAGAGTATAATCCAGGACCTGAAGAAGAACTTTGAGATAGTGAAGCTGATCACAGGGTCTCTGGTGTCATGTCATCGCTTGGCTGTGTCTGCCTCTGGATCAAACGGTCTGTCTGGATCCACGCTGGTGGATGGACGATACTCCTATCAGGAGGTGTGCCAGGGTACCCGCGGGTCCTTAAAAAGTCATAAATGTACTTTTTGTATTTAAGGCCATAAAAAGTCTTAAATACACTGCCTGGCAAAAAAAAAAAAAAAAAAAAGTTGTCGCCGTTTGGATTTAAAAAAAGCAGATACTTAAGAACCTATGATTGGATCATTATTGCAGTGATTAATATGTTTCAGCTGGCAACAGTTCTTTTAACCCTAACTGATAGAGTGTGTAGCTGCTCATTTCTTAAACAACCATGTCGGACGACGTATCATGTGTTCATGGAAAAATTTTACTATGTTTCAGAAGGGACAAATTATTGGCCTGTATCAAGCAAAGAAAACAACTAAGGAGATTGCTGAAATCACTGGAATTGGGTTAAGAACTGTCCAATGCATTATTAAAACCTGGAAGGATAGTGGTGAACCACCGGCTTTGTGGAAGAAACGTGGTCGGAAAGAAATCTTGAATGATCATGATCGGAGATCACTAAAATTCTTGGTGAAGTCACATCGTAAATAATTGACAGTAGAGCTCACGGCTATGTTTAAGAGTGAAAGTAAGAGCATTTACACACACACAATACGACGAGAACTTATTGGACTGGGACTAAACAGCTGTGTGGCCACATGAAAGCCACTTGTTAGTGAGGCTAATCAGAAAAAATGACTTCAATTTGCTAGAGAGTATAAAGATTGGACTGTGGAGCTATGGACAACGGTCATGTGGTCTGAAGAGTCCAGATTTACCCTATTCCAAAGCAATGGACGTGTCAGGGTAAGAATGGAAGACCATGAAGTGATGCACCCGTCATGGGCACCACTGTACAAGCCTCTGGAGGCAGTGTTATGATCTGGGGTTTCTTCAGTTGGTCACATCTAGGCTCAGCAATGTTATGCGGCAATAAAATGAAGTCCGCTGACTACCTGAATGTACTGAATGACCAAGTTATCCCATCAATGGATTTTTTTCTTCCCTGATGGCACGGACATATTCCAGGATGACAATGCCAAGATTAATCAGGCTCAAATTGTGAAAGAGTGGTTCAGGGAGCATGAGGAATAATTTTCACACATGAGTTGGCCATCACAGAGTCCTAACCTTAACCTCATTGAAAGTCTTTGGGACTTTGTGGTTCGACTCTCCTGTCATCAGTACAATATCTCTGCCAAAAATGAATGCAACTCTGGATGGAAATAAATGTTGTGACGTTACATAAGGTTGTTAAAACAATGCCACAACGAATGTGTGCCGTAATCAATCCTAAAGGCAGTCCAACAAAATATTAGAGTATGTGTCTTTTTTTTGGCCAGGCAGTGTTTCGTAAATAAATGACAAGAAGTCTTAAATTTCGTTTATGAGGTCTTAACTTTTGGTGCGTGAATAGAGGAGATGCTTAACGGAATCTGCACGAGAAATCGGCTCTTCGCGTCTCTCTCTCTCTCTCTCTCTCTCTCTCTCTCTCTCTCTCTCTCTCTCTCTCTCTCTCTCTCTCTCTCTCTCTCTCTCTCGTGCAGCCAGTATTTCGCAGCTCATGCTTGAGTTTAGTGTGAGTGCACGCAGGGAAGTGTAATCAAGTGCATTTGTACTGAACCTGTGATGTTACAGATGTATGAACCTTCATAAATCTATTAATCCAAAATGTAAATGACGTTATATTGTGTCTCTGTAAATGAGTGATGTGATAAACACTATCGCTCCTGTTAATAATCAATATAGCTGTCAACGTTGCAATTTTGCAAGTGAGCGAGGTTGGAGGGTCTTGTTTAGACTCCTTTAAAATTGTGGTGCTTCCTTATTTTACAGCACCTTTGACAAGAAAGGCAGTATAGCAAAAATGCTTTGTGTAAAGCTAACAGAACTACACAGCTGCAGTGTTACATCTGTTACATGTCTCATCTCCATTTCTGTAGAGTTCCATCTGACATATACAGGTATTTTCTCTGCCATGTGAATCAGTCAATTTTAATAAGTTTCTAATAATATACATAATATTAATATAATAATAATAAATATTTAACTATCAATTATACACATAAAATGAAAATATATTATCTATCTTTGTTATATAGTATATAATCTGTTTTCAATATACATCTTAACAGTATTGACTTGTACTAATTATACTGATGAAAATTGTCATCTAGAGTAAATTCTAGAGACTGTTGTGTGTGAAAATCCCAGGAGATCATCAGTTACAGAAATACTCAGACCAGCCCATCTGGCACCAACAATCATCCATGCGATTATCTAATCAGCCAATTGTGTGGCAGCAGTGCAGTGCATAAAATCATGCAGATACGTCTCAGTGATTTGGGGCGTGGCATGATTGTTGGTGCCAGGTGGGCTGGTTTGAGTATTTCTGTTACTGCTGATCTCAGAGAATGACCAGACTGGTTCGAACTGACAAAGTCTACGGTAACTCCGATAACCACTCTGTACAATTGTGGTGAGAAGAATAGGGTTAGCGCTGTTTTGGCGGCACGAGGGGGACCTGCACAATATTAGGCAGGTGGTTTTAATATTGTGGCTGATCGGTGTATATATATGCGTTAATTCAATTATCAATACATTTCATTACAATTCTCAATGCATTAATGTTGTAACTGCGAGATTTGGTGAGACGTTCAGAGGGAAAGTTCAGTGTAATTCAGCATTGCCTATGGCAAGCAAATATGCAAAAGAAAATCAATTTGTGATTTTCTAGTATTATTTTTAATAGTTGATTATTTGGTGCTGAAAGAGTACTCGATTAATTGATTACTTGTGCACATCCCAATGATGATTGGTAAGAATCCAGAAGAGAAGTTTTTGTCTACATGATTAAATATTTTTTTCCCCATCTTTTTCAAGTATTTGGAGGGTCACTTGAAGTTCCTTGCGTTCTTCCTGCAAGAGGCCAGTCTGTACCTTGTCTGGAATAGAGCCAAAGAGATCTGGGAATGCCTGGTGTCCGGCATGGACGTGTGCGAGCTGGATCGAGAGGTGTGCTGATTATATTCACATCATTTCCATTTGAGTTTCCAGGGTCCAAATCTAATTTGTGAATGTGCCTATTGTTATATATAGCACTGTATGTGTCATAATGGCCATTTTGGTAACACCCCTGGGCAGCTATTTTCAGGGTTCCCGCGGTCATGGAAAACCTGGAAAGAAATCTGGGAATTTTACATTTATGATTTCGAGGTCATGGAAGTTGACAAAATCCTAAAAAGTTATGGAAACTTCTATAGTGAATTTACATTTTTCTTTTAGTTAAGCTTGGCTTTGTGAGTGCAATCTATAAAATGATTATTATAAATGCTTCCAGTCATCACAAATGAGTGGTACAGCTCCTTATCTACTTCAATAGAGAAAGATATCTCTTATATGCAACATGGGTGGTCAGAAAGAAAATATTCAAGATCTGTATTACAGTACATTGTGTTGAAGGGAAGTTGCCACTGTTTTAATTGAATTTGATATGTTTTATGCTGCTATCTTTTTAATTAAATGGGTGTGGCATTTGGCATTATAGTGCTGTGATATTGAAAAATGTATTGACAGTTGACTAATTTTGCTGGTGAAAAACAATGCTGGTCTGTAGGACGGGGTAAAAGTATCGATTTTCCAATGCATCGCAATCTTCGTTTGAACAATTTCTATATCTTTATTCTATGCGCAACCCTCTACAACACAAGTAAATCTCTCACATATGTGAACAAATATTGCTCTATGTGACTAAAAATGTCCATGATTAGCCACTGGCTGGTTAACTTTCAGATTTCACTCACCAGTGATTGAGTAGTATAGTGGTGAAGAACTTCCGCAACGACATATTTTCATTGCGTGTTGAGAGTAAAAGTTTGGTTTGACTCGTTCTGTGTCCAAAGACGAGATCAATTTGTCACTGAATAATGTCTCTAAGTTCAGTTCTTTACAGTCAGTTTTTGATTAAAAACAACACAAAAAAATAAATAATAATAATTCTAATCACACACAGCACAGATGCGCTAAATAAACCATCCTCTCTCGTTAATACGTGCCCACTGGCTGATGCCAGTAGTCTTAAAGAGACAGTACCGATTAAGCAGGTGTTCTACATATCAATGTAAATACTTGTAAATACTACAAATTATGCAAGTAAACTATAAAAATGTAACAAAAAATATATTCAATATAATACATGCAATTTCAAGACATTAATTGATGGAATATACTGAATGTGAACATTTTCCAAAAGCTAAAATGTGACCAATATGATGAAAAAATAATTTGTAAAATGTATGTTTTCAAGTTGTTCCTAGAATTGTTACCTAGAAGGTTAGAATGTTCCCTGTATAATTACCAGCATTAGCTGAGAGAGAATTTCTTTGATATTAAGCATAATAGATATTGTAACTGAAATATACCCATATGAATCAATATTGAATCGGGACCAAATCTAATCTGGAAATCTGTATCAATACCCAGCTCTACTGATCTGTTTGGGTATTAGTAGTATTTTTAAATGGGTTTCATTTCTCTCATCCTGCAGATGTGTTTTGAATGGTTTACTAAAGGACAACATGATCTAGAAAGTGACGTTCAACAGCAGCTCTTTAAAGAAAAGATCCTCAAACTGGAGCCTTATGAGATCACTATGAATGGTAAGCGTTTAACCACAGCTTTCACTCACTGTTTCCACTGAAAGTCACAATATTACCACATCACATAAATATAGAGCCATGGAGTGTGGCACGTCTTCTGTACTGAAATTGTAGCAGGAAGCCACTGTTATATTTAACCTCACATTAAAGTGGCCTCATTAGCTGCATGGTGCGTAGATACAATACGTGCAGTGGCTCTATGTGTGAGTGAGTTTTTTTTTGTTGGTTTATTGCTGTTTTACAGGGTTTAACCTTTTCAAGACCTTCTTTGAGAATGTGAACCTCAGTGACCACCGTCTCAAACGGCAGGGAACACAACTGGTATGACATTCACTCTCTCTCAAGAAAACAATATTGTAATAAAATTAGAGCTGTCAAAATTAATGCGTTAAAGCATGCGATTAATTTAAAAGGTTTAACGCGTTTATTTTCACGGTTTAATGCATTTACCGTTAATACAGCATAAACACTGGTTAGAAGGGTGGAAACTTTGCGATGTGTCCGCCCGGAGTCATTACACTGACGCACACTTCACAAACACACGAGACAGCCGTGCCAGTGATCAAATGATGGAGAAAGGAGCTCTTGACACTATTTGTTGTACAAAACAAGCCCAGATGGGACTTGTGATAGAAAATAAGTATTTTTCAGCCTAAGTAAGGTGCATTTTAATTACCACAGAAGCATGCCAAGTCTTGACTATCACCAAAACGCAGAATGAGAAGTTTTTTGTCTACAAGCTCTTTTCATGTGAAGTTCAAAGCGGCGCTTGACACTGACGTTGATGCCCTGACGCGAATCGTGAATGCGGCTTCATGATTGCTGTAGCAAAGCTGATAACTACTGTCTACCGGCAGATTCATATTGTGGAGGATGACAGTTTAAGAGATTTAATGCTCACTGCAATGAATGTGCAACCTATGTGGGGACTTGTTCTTTTAATTAGTCAAATTCCCAATTAGTCTTTGGGAAATGTTTAATGTTACTTGAATTGGTGCTATTTTAGTACATTTCTATCTTTATACTGTGGAAGGCTTTGTTTGGAAAATTTTAATAAAGCATTATATTGTTATAAATTGTTTTGTTTCCTGTCCTAAGAAGGAAATAAATGTATTTTGATAGGAAAAGAATTCTATTTAGTCAGATTTCAGCACTTCTGTTATTAATCACAATTAACTACGAAAAATTATGTGATTAATCGCAATTAAAAAATGTAGTCGACTGACAGCACTAAAACAAGTATTATATGTACAGTATGCCTTGACAGACAACAATAAAATTAGTTTGTAGCACATATTAGTGGTAGACTGATATATATCGGTCAGGCTGATATTTGGCTTTTTGAGCTTTTTGTAAGAGCATCGGTCATTAACTTTGATATTGAGTTGGCCGCTACTTATTGTTAAGAGTTATTGCATATACTGTGCCATTATAGTTATCTTCATCTCATGTGTCTCTCAGTGTGTGGAGCGATTGGATGTGACTGGGATGGACTTCATCTGGAGAATTGCAATGGAGTCTCCAGACGAGGACATCGCTAACGAAGCCATACAGCTCATCATTACCTACAGCTACATTAACCTCAACCCCAAAATGAAGAAGGTCAAAAGTCACACACACAACCTTGCCAGCTCTCAAATACACACAGTTTCTCAATGCTTTCTAACCTAATAGCTCTTTTTGTTATTTTCTTTGTATAATTTCTCTTACAGGACTCTGTGTCTTTACATAAGAAGTTTATTGCTGATTGCTATAAGAGATTGGAGGTGAGTGTTAGAATGTGAAATACCATCATGTCATTTGTTGCCTGTGATGATGATTTTAAAACTCCTCTCACTATCGTACACAGGCTGCTAGCTCTGCACTGGGTGGCCCGACCCTCACACATGCTGTTACCCGGGCAACCAAGATGCTGACAGCCACTGCTATGCCAACAGTCGCTACATCAGTGCAATCTCCATCCAGGTATCAGGATAGCTTTGGCATAGTTGACAATGTTGGTCAGATGTTGTCTTCATATAAACTGAAAAGGCTATATTTATTGTATTTATATGGTTAAAATGACTTTTAAAGGAATAATTAAACTAAAAATGAAAATTGTATCATTATTTACTCACCCTCATGAGTTTTACTACAAGAACAAAATCCCTAAAAAAAATTTTTTTTCTGTTGACAAAATTTTGCCGTTGAACTTGGTATGAATAGTTTTAGTCCAAAAATTGTTTACGAATATTTTATACTTTCACGTTTAGTCACATCAGACTGAGAACAGGCCGGAACTGATCTAAATGTTGTCCTGAAACAGTTTATTGAAACAACTTTGACCCTGTTTACCTGTTTACAAGATGCGTCTCGGTTGATCCGATCACATGTGGTCAGGCGAGACACATCGCTGTTTACACCCGGTCACTTAAATGCGTCTCCTGTGACCACGTGTGATCGGTTTCCGAGGGGATGGTCGATGATTTCTTGACAACATATATCAATCGCTTTGTCAGTGTGCTACTGCATGATGATAAACCGCTAAAAATGTAATAAAAGACAAAATGCTCAAATAAAACCGTCGTACTGTTTCTCCCAGATGCAGATGCAATTTAATCTAAGCTTGTCATCTGTGTCCCTGCATGTTGATATCAGACACACTGAAAAAAATCCAAAAAGTTCTCGTGCTGTATTCCGTGTATGTATTTGATTTGACGTTTTTTCCCCTTTAAAACTGCTTGTAATCTGCAAAGTTTAAACACTTGTTTTAGCGCAGCTGTTGATTGACATGTGAGGGGTGGTGCTTCACTGCTGTCCGGAACATATTCAGGATGGATTAGCGTTTACACCTCAAATATGATGTGGTCAAATGTGTTTTTGACTACCTCAGTATGTGTTTTTTGTGATCCGATCACAAAATGTTTTGCACCCTGTTTACACCTGTATTGAACGCTGACCACTTGTGATCGGATCAGCCGAAACACATCTTAATGGCAGGTGTAAACAGGGTCTTAAAGGAATATTCCGGGTTCAATACAAGTTAAGCTCAGTCGACAGCATTTGTTGCATAATATTGATTACCACAAAAATTTATTTTGACTTGCCCCTCCTTTTCTTTAAAAAAAAAAAAACTGGGTTCCAGTGAGGCAATTACTGTACAATGGAAGTCAATGGGGCCAATCCGTAAATGTTAAAATAAAATACTTTATAAAAGAATAAAAGTATAGCCACAAGACACAAAAAATATGCATTCTAACATGATTTTAGTGTGATAAATTGCTTACTAACCTTTTCTGTGTTAAATTATAGCCGATTTTACAACTTCATTGCCATGATGATGTAAAGTCAATATACCCTAAAGCGACTGTAAAAATGACAATTTAAACAACTATACAGCTCAAATAATACATGAGTTTTAACAGAAGAATTAATGTAAGTGCTTTTATAAAATTATAAACTTCACATTTCTGCCTGTAAACCCTCCAAACATTGGCCCCATTCACTTCCATTGTAAGTGTCTCACTGTTACCTCGATTTTTTGCTTTTTTTTTTTTTTAAAGTCGGCATGAAACGGAATTGTGACCAGCTTTACTTCCATATTGTGACGTATTTCCAAGTGAAACAGCTTATCGAACAAAAAAATTTAGGGTGGGTATTTGAATTTATCCATTGGTTGTTGATTGGATTGTAAAAATATGAGCGTTGCATTGCAGAACGGAGGCAGATGTGAATGCAAGTTTGCAGTGGACACACACACACACACCCCTACAACCGTGCTGCTCGAGTCAGAGCTGGTTATCGGTGAAATAGAGCAGCGATCAAAACATATTTATTATCAAACTGACAACATAAATGCAAGAGTACATCGCGGTCTTTTCTTACGAAGAGGCTGTAGCTGTTGAAAAACGAGTGAGTAAAAGATAACCATATTTTAACGTTTTGAATCACAATGCACTAAATATAAAGGGAAAAAACACTTGTGCTGTGCATTACAAGATAACTGCAATCAAAGTTATAAATAAACACCAGGAGCATCCGAAGTGTTGTATTCATTAGTGATCACCTCAGCAATTCAGGTGCGAAATGTCTCATACACAACCGCGAATTCGCCATTGTTCCTCCTCATTCGAAATGTAAATTCAAGCTAGCAGACCCGTAACCAAGGAAGTTTGGGTTAAGGAACGATAGTTTTGAAGGAAAACATACGAAAATACACCTTGCCATCTTCACCAACATGCGATTGATGCTTCGTTCAACTCTATGCAAGGTTGTGGCATTTTTAAGAAAGGGGCAGGGTTTAAGCGGACTAAATGATTGGAAAAGTCCTGCATACGTCACCAGAGAGAAGTCTGTTGTTTCACCAGAAGATCGTGTTATTACATATGCATGGATGAATCGTTCACAATAAGATCAATAACATAGATGGGATCAATGAACATACAACAATAGATGGGGTGAATTTTCATTTCATGCCGACTTTAAAGGTAGGGCCTGGGTAGCTCAGTGGTAAAAGACGCTGGCTACCACCCCAGGAGTTCGCTAGTTCGAATCCCAGGGTGTGCTGAGTGACTCCAGCCAGGTCTCCTAAGCAACCAAATTGGCCCGGATGCTAGGGAGGGTAGAGTCACATGGGGTAACCTCCTCGTGATCGCTATAATGTGAAAAAGAAAAGGAGGGACGATTCGAGATTATTTTTTGTGGCAATTAACATTATGGCACAAATGCTGTCGATTGAGCTTTACTTGTATTGAACCCGATATTTTCCTTTAAAAGCTGAGTACATAACTTTTTCAATGTTAAAATACTTTCTCCTATCCCAGCTTCATATGTGACATCTATCTATAAGGAAGCCATTCACAGTTTGATTTCCTCAAACTGTTAACACTGTCTCTTTGGCGCTGTAAAATTTCTCTGTTTGTTTTGCTCGACACAACAACGTTAACTCAACCAATGGCGTGAGTTGGTGGCTGTTCGGATAGATAGGTGGAGTGCTTGAAAAAGCTGTTTGAAAACATTGTTTTTTGGTGGTGAAGAAATTACACACTTCAGCTTTAAGATTGACATTAGTTTTCAGTGTGGTTACTCTGGCAGTAGATGACTTGAGGTGATAAGTCACCAAATACATACCCATCTGTGTTCTCAGGTCCAGTAAACTGGTGATCATTGAGAGACTGCTGTTATTGGCTGAGCGATATGTCATCACAATTGAGGTGAGAGCTGATACGAGCATGCACATACTCCTGGAAAGCTCATATTGTTTTATTTATAGGTCATAAACAGTACACTTAGAAAGACATATATTAACACACACTTCACAGATAGTATGGGAGTAGTATGTTCATTTGAGATTATTTACAGTTTAGCTCTGCTTGAAAGCAGCAATCGGACTCCGGCATAACGACAGATTTTGCTTTAATAGCCGCAATTTGTTCAAATATTTAGATTTGCAACTGCAGAGTGCTAAGGTCTGGTTACTGAAAGCTGGCATACAGTCTGTCATGCTATTTACAATATTCAGGAATAATCATCCCAGGAATTTGCAGAAGTGATCAGATACGCTGTTGATTCCTCTGTGTATTCAGAAAGAGACATTTAGCCAACTGTTCAGTCTAACAGACACTAATTGGCCTGTTATTGATAGTCATTTGGAACAGGGAGTGCTTTTTAAACTGTAGCAAATTTGTCTCTTCAATAAATTTGAGCGAACCATGTAAAATGAAGCTCAGAATATTGCTGGCATTCATTACCCCAATCAGTGAAATCCTTATGGAAAGATTGCTTTAGAATAGCTTTATTGAGGTAAGACATGCAAGAGTATTACAACTCAGCAGCTTTTATGTCCACAGGCACACATTGACTGAAGATTGTAAATTATTATTATTATTTTTTGTGGCTGTGCCTTAAGAATTTTTTGTGCATGTAAACACTCCGAAAGACAGGTACTGCACCTTGAAATGCTAAATCAGATGGTTCCCCCATAAATGAAAATTATTTTATAATTTCCTCACCCTCATGCTTTCACAGATGTGTATGACTGTCTTTCTTCTGCTGAACACAAATTAAGATTTTAAGAATATTCCAACTCTGTAGGTCCATACAATGGAAGTGAATTGTTACCAAAATGTAAAGCTCCAAAAAGCATATAAAGACAACATAAAAGTAATCCATATGACTCCAGTGGTTAAATCTATTTCTTCAGAAGTGATATGATAGGTGTTGGTGAGAAGCAGATCAAAATGTAAGTTCCTTTTTACTATAAATTCTCCACCCTGCCCAGTAGGTGGCGATTATGTAGAAAGAATGCAAATTGCCAAAAACAAAAGAAGAATGTGGTAGTGAAAGTCAAGATTTATAGTAAAAAAGGACTTAAATATTGATCTGTTTCTTACCCACACCTATTATATCGCTTCTGAAATATGGATTTAACCACTGGAGACTTATTGATTACTTTTATGCTGCACTTATGTGCTTTTTGGACCTGCAAAGTTCTGGCCACCATTCACTTGCATTGTATGGACCTACACAGCTGAGATATTCTTCTTAAATCTCCATTTGTGTTCTGCAGAAGAAAGAAAGTCATACACATCTGGGATGGCATTAGGGTGAATAAATTAGAGAATTTTCATTTTTGGGTGAACTATCCCTTTAATGTCAAGCCCTGAACCTGTATCTGTTTCAGGACCTGTATTCTGTTCCTCGGACTATTCTACCTCATGGAGCGTCTTTCCACGGCCATCCTGTTACACTGCACATCACTTACGAATCTACCAAAGACACATTCACCTTGGAGGTAATGTCACATGCATACACATACTTCCTAAAGACAAAACACTTTCCATTTTGGCAGTCGCAGCACACACATGCAGATACTTTGGATAATGTTTGTAAGCAGAGTTTATGTGAATGGAGAACTTGACAAACATTGTCCCTATTTGGAGTTTGAAGGAACATTTGAAAGATGGCAGGTGGACAGTCACTGTGAATGTAATCTCTTAGATAATTGTTCACTCTGCTGACAGGTATTTGCCTTATATGCATGCACTGACCAAAAGAATCCTTTTTTAGTGTGTGTGTGTGTGTGTGTGTGTGTGTGTGTGTGTGTGTGTGTGTGTGTGTGTGTGTGTGTGTAGGCCCACAGCAATGAGACCATAGGTAGCATCAGATGGAAGATAGCCGAGCAGCTCAGCTGTCCAGTGGACAATGTGCAGATATTTGCCAATGACAGCATGGTAAGTCAAACACACACTGTGATCCAACACAGTCATATCCGAGCACTGCCCAGGTGCCAAACAGTCCTACAAGACAGGCCAGGACTGTGGCTGTGAGACTGTAGCAGTATTATGAGTGCATATGGAGCATTTATTCTCAGAAATGTATTTGTAACAGTTAAAATACAGGCAAGGAGGAGACAGGAACTGGCTGAACATTCAACATAAAGTTTTAATGTCAAACTTAACTTAAAACAACATAAAGCATAAACGAACACAGACACACATACAGTGTGGCTGCATGCATCTCTATCTCTTGAACTGGCAACTCCGGCTCCCCTTTATCTCACTCTCCCGCTGATCAGCTGATTCAGCGCCGGCCTTGCACAGCATGGCCACACCCTCCTCGTCACACTCCTCCCCTGCCCGAATCAGGCGAGGACTCCGTGACAGCAGATCCCTCCTCCCTCCTGGGTTTCGGCACCACTGTAACAGATAAAGGACGGGCAAGGAGGCGGCGGGAACCAGCTGAACAGTCAACATAAAGTTTAATAAGAAACTCAACATTAAACAAACAAACACATGCAACGCTGCCACGTGCGTCTCTCTCTCCCTCAAACTGGCGCCTCCGGCTCCCCTTTATCTCGCTTTCCCGCTGATCAGCTGATTCAGCGCCGGCCGTGCGTCGTCACGGCCCAGCCACGCACTCCTCCTCGTCACAGTATTGTATTTTTAGAGAAATGATTCAGTTATAACAAATCTTGATGGAACAATACATTTTGCTTTGTAATGTAAATACGTTTTGATTGTTGTAAGACCAATATATCAGCCAATAATTTGGCATTTTGAGGTTCCCAGCACCATCCCATAACTTTGTCTGAATACTGTATGTAAGCGAGTATTTTTCTGTCACCCTTAATGTTCATTTCCCCACGACTACGGAGGTAAGAATGTCACATTCAGACAGCTACACTGCACTTTTTACATAGAACAAGCACTTATATGTTGAGATGTGGGGGTTGTATTTTGAATTTTAGGTTACAATGTTGTGAATTTTGTGTTAAAATGTGTACCAGACATAAGTCATTTTGTAATTATACGAATATGACGTCATATGGATAGAATAGGCTACATGGAAATTGTACATTAAAAAAGCTAAAATAAAAAAATAAATAAAAAAAAGATATACATTTTCACAAACTATATAGCCTATACAGTTAAGTACAGAAGTTTGCATACCCCTTTTGTTTTTATAAGATTCCACATCCCTTTCAGAATGTATACAAATACACTATAAGAGATAAAATATTATATTTTTATGTAATACTGCCCTTCAAAAGCTACGTACCACAAAATGTACTCTTATTTACACAAATCATCCTGTTCAAAAGTTTGCACCCCTTGGTTCTTCTTGCGTTGCCGTCTTGAGCATCAGTAAATGAACTCAAATGTGCAGAAGATGTTGAGTAACCAAATAATTGCACAGTTTTTATATATATTTTATTTTTTTTATTTTTTTTTGACATCTTCACTTCTCAAGACAAAGCAGGGACTTTTGAACAATTATTACACAAACAGTCACAGGGAATGTAAACTTCTGAACAGGATAATTTGTGTAAATTCAGTTATTATTTTGTCTTGTGGAATATAGAGTTGTGCTCAAAAGTTTGCATACCCTGGCAGAAATTGTGAAATTTTGGCATTGATTTTGAAAATATGACTGATCATGCAAAAAAACTGTCTTTTATTTAAGGATAGTGATCATATGAAGCCATTTATTATCACATAGTTGTTCAGCTCCTTTTTAAATCATAATGGTAACAGAAATCACCCAAATGGCCCTGATCAAAAGTTTACATACCCTTGAATGTTTGGCCTTGTTACAGACACACAAGGTGACACACACAGGTTTAAATGGCAATTAAAGGTTAATTTCCCACACCTGTGGCTTTTTTTAATTTAATTTATTTATTTAAATTAAAGTTTCAAGGAACACAATACATGAACAAAAATGAGCTGCATGGTTGAGGGGAAACTTGAATGCTGCTCTCTACCAAAAAATCCTAAAGGAGAACATTCAGTCATCAGTCCATGAGTTTAAGCTCAGGCGCAACTGGATTATGCAGCAAGACAGTGATCCAAAGCATAGGAGTAAGTCCACCTCTGAATGGCTCAAAAGAAGCAAAATTAAAGTTTTGGAGTGGCCTAGTCAAAGTCTTGACTTGAACCCAATTGAGATGCTGTGGCAGGACCATAAACGGGCAGTTCATGTTCGAAAACCCTCCAGTGTGGCTGAACTAAAGCAGTTCTGCAAAGAAGAGTGGGACAAAATTCCACCACAGCGTTTGGTTGCAGTTGTTGATGCTAAAGATGGCACAACCAGCTATTAAGTTTAAAGGGGCAGTTAGTTTTTCACATGGGTGATATAGGTGTTGGATAACTTTTTTGCTTCAATAGAAAAATATATATATTTTTGAAAATTGTATTTTGTATTTACTCAGGTTGCCTTCGTTTGAAGATCTAAAATAATTTTGTATGAAAAATACACAAAAATAGAACAAACCAGGAAGGGGGGCAAATACTTTTTAACAGCACTATATATACTATAATAAACATATGAACAAACTGGTTATGTCTAGTATACTTGTTTTATTTTGTTTGTTTATATATAGCTATAAAACTAAATGGACAAATATAAGGAGTACAGTTTGCCTGTGCACTGTTTGAATTTCAGACATTGTGTGTGTGTGTGTGTGTGCGGGTTCACAGGATGACCGCGATTGTGTTCACTGTGAGTATACGAGTTTATAAACTGTTATCGTGGTGCTTCTGTGACAGTTTGGCGGTCTGTTTCAGAAAATAAATAATCATATGCCTGAAAAGACTGTTTGAGTTGTTTGTGTGAATGAAAACCGCATATGCACCTAATAAGGAGAAGGCTTCGTGCATGGGATGACCACCCTGTGTTGACTGGGAGTGAACTGATATTGTGGTATTTTGGTGTCAATTTGGCTTTCTGTTACATAAAACAAGGGTATCATATGCTTGAAAAGACACTGAGTAGCTGTTTGTGCAACAAATGACAATCGCATAACCACTAATGTAAACAAACATGGCCGCACGCATTGGATGACCTTATTTGATGTGTTGACTGTGCATATATGAGCTGTACACTTTTTACCTTGGTACTTTGGTGACCATTTGGATGTGAAAGGAGTAATGTAACTGGCTGTTGAAGAAACACATACAGTGCATCCGGAAAGTATTCACAGCGCTTCACTTTTTCCACATTTTGTTATGTTACAGCCTTATTCCAAAATAGATTAAATTCATTATTTTCCTCAAAATTCTACAAACAATATCCCATAATGACAACGTGAAAGAAGTTTGTTTGAAATCTTTGCAAATTTATTAAAAATAAAAAATGGGGAAAAAAATCACATGTACATAAGTATTCACATCCTTTTCTCAATACTTTGTTGAAGCACCTTTGGCACCAATTACAGCCTCAAGTCTTTTTGAGTATGATGCTACAAGCTTGGCACACCTATTTTTGGGCAGTTTCTCCCATTCTTCTTTGCAGGACCTCTCAAGCTCCATCAGGTTGGATGGGGAGCGTCGGTGCACAGTCATTTTCAGATCTCTCCAGAGATGTTCAATTGGGTTCAAGTCTGGGCTCTGGCTGGGCCACTCATGGACATTCAGAGAGTTGTCCCGTTGCCACTCCTTTGTTATCTTGGCTGTGTGCTTAGGGTCGTTGTCCTGTTGGAAGATGAACCTTCGCCCCAGTCTGAGGTCCAGAGCACTCTGGATCAGGTTTTCATCAAGGATGTCTCTGTACATTGCTGCATTCATCTTTCCTTCGATCCTGACTAGTCTCCCAGTTCCTGCTGCTGAAAAACATCCCCACAGCATGATGCTGCCACCACCATGCTTCACTGTAGGGATGGTATTGGCCAGGTGATGAGCGGTGCCTGTTTTCCTCCAGACATGACGCTTGCCATTCAGGCCAAAGAGTTCAATCGTTGTTTCATCAGACCAGAGAATTTTGTTTCTCATGGTCTGAGAGTCCTTCAGGCAGGCTGTCATGTGCCTTTTATTGAGGAGTGGCTTCCGTCTAGCCACTCTACCATACGGGCCTGATTGGTGGAGTGCTGCAGAGATGGTTGTTCTTCTGGAAGGTTCTCCTCTCTCCACAGAGAAACGCTGGAGCTCTGTCAGAGTGACCATCGGGTTCTTGGTCACCTCCCTGACTAAGGCCCTTCTCCCCCGATCGCTCAGTTTGGCAGGGCGGCCAGCTCAAGGAAGAGTCCTGGTGGTTCCAAACTTCTTCCATTTACGGATGATGGAGGCCACTGTGCTCATTGGGACCTTCAATGCTGCAGAAATTTTTCTGTACCCTTCCCCAGATCTGTGCCTGGATACAATCCTGTCTCGGAGGTCTACAGACAATTCCTTGGACTTCATGGCTTGGTTTGTGCTCTGACATGCACTGTTAACTGTGGGACCTTATATAGACAAGTGTGTGCCTTTCCAAATCATGTCCAATCAACTGAATTTACCACAGGTTGACTCCAATCAAGTTGTAGAAACATCTCAAGGATGATCAGTGGAAACAGGATGCACCTGAGCTCAATTTTGAGTGTCATGGCAAAGGCTGTGAATACTTATGTTCATTTTTTATTTTTAATAAATTTGCAAAGATTTCAAACAAACTTCTTTCATGTTGTCATTATGGGGTATTGTTTGTAGAATTTTGAGGAAAATAATGAATTTAATCAATTTTGGAATAAGGCTGTAACATAACAAAATGTGGAAAAAGTGAAGCGCTGTGAATACTTTCCGGATGCACTGTATGTGTGACGCTACTCTGCGGGGGCCTGTTATTCACTGTCATATGTGTGATGGTACATATGAAAGGGTTAAGGGTCATTAGAAAGCTGAGATCCTCCCCTTTGTGATGAGATATATATATAACCCTTTATCATCAATAGTCGAAAACATACTTTTCTTATGATTTGGTTAGCATGCTTTTCATGCTGGACTGCATATTTTGTTCTGGATTTCTAAGATATAACATTATATTCAGCCAAGCAAGCTCACAGAAAAGTAAAAAATGGCTCATTCTTCAGTAAACTGCCTAAGGTAAAAGCAGATATGAAGTTTTTTTTATTTGGGGCTCACAGTAGCAGTGATCGGTTATCGTTTATATTTGATGACTTACAGAAATCATATTTCACTTTGTGATTCTTTTGAAAATCTTTCAGATTGTGGTATTAGGGCAACAAAATAAACTGTACAGTCACATTCCTAAGAAAGAGAGCTTTCATTTGATACATGACTTGTCCATTTAGGTGCTATGTGAAAGACTTTTGTTTTCATATAAATGTTTCTACCTCATTACCTCTAGGGGACGCTTTGTTGCGCGCAAATGTTTTGAGGCCTTATTTTGTTATTTTATGTGACATAAATGCAGAATGGGCTATCTCTGGAAAGTTCAGATTCCAAGATTTAAATTATACCCCATATGTCTGACTTATGTATCCAGGGACTTTCGAGTTTTAAGCGTAAACTTTTTTCACGATATAGCGCCCCCCCTTTGGACCTGCTGGCGGGTCCGTAGAGTTTAAGTGGTTTTAACAGAGGTCTGAACTTCAAACACATTTTAGTTTTTCTAATTTTTTTACTTAATGACCTACTTGCATGTAGCGTCTACTTAACCCTAACAGCGGCCTTCTTGAACATATTTGTAGCTGACGATGAATCGTGACCAGAAGCTGTTAAATCAGCTGGGTTTCTCTGACGAGCAGAGTCTGACAGTGAAGAGCTCAGGAACAGGCACTCCATCAGGCAGTTCAGCGGACAGCTCTGCCTCAGCCAGCTCCAGCAGCAGCGGGGTCTTCAACTCAGCATATGCTCTTGAGCAGGTACACACACACACACACACACACTGATCTGACAGCGAAGTTTGGATATCACTTTTTTAATTTAATACTCCCTAATGGAGCAAGTACACTCTCAGTATCTCAAACACAAGCAGAAACTTTGCATTATTAAACAATGGTTCTCTAAATTCTGATTTGGATGAGGCACATTCGGGTTGCATGATAGGGTTAGAAATAGCCTACCATGAATTAACTATATTACTTGATGGAAGAAGTGTCTATTTTGTTAACTGTTTATTGAATATTGGTATCTTTTATTTATCGTATTGCTGTGACCGCTGTTTTATAAAAGTGACAAACCATGAAAGGCTGGGTGTTACCATGTTTTACAACAGGTAAGAAATGTTAACAGTATTTTACCCATAGTAAAATCACTGTAACACTCAGCCTCCTGTCGCTGTTGCTTTATTATTAACCTCTTCTCCCCTGTAAACACATACCTGTCTGTGTGTGTGTGTGTGTGTGTGTGTGTGTGTGTGTGTGTGTGTGTGTGTGTGTGTGTGTGTGTGTGTGTGTGTGTGTGTGTGATTGAAGGAGAAATCTCTTCCTGGTGTGGTGATGGCGCTGGTGTGTAATGTTTTTGAGATGCTTTATCAGCTGGCCAACTTGGAGGAACCCAGGTAAACAACCCACAAACCCTCTTGGCTATATTGGTATTTGTAGATAATTTCAGTCTATGGTTTTGCTTAGAGCTGACAAAATTAATGTGTTAATGCATGTGATTAAAAATGTTTAATGTGTTAGTTTTTCTTAATCGCAATTAATGCATTTACCAATTTTAACATTAGATTCTGACATTTTATTCTGCTCAGTGTGAGTGCTGAACACTGGTTGGAATAGGGCAGAACATAACATTACGGAACATTATACTGATGTATACACAACAGCGCTAAAAGCAGAACAAGATGTTCATCGTTTTCAGAATGGCATACTACTCTTACTGTTATATATAGATATGTCAGAAGCAGTAGTAGTATGCCATTCCAGACATAGAGAAACAGACCAAAATTTAAGTCCTTTTTTACTATAAATCTCCACTTTGTGTTTTTTTTTTTGTTTTGTTTTTTTTATAAATCAGTTGACATGTAATAACTGTGTGGATGTCTTTTTTCCTGCCCAGAATAACTTTACGTGTAAGAAAGTTATTGCTGCTCATCCCGACTGACCCGGAGGTGCAGGATGCCCTCGATAACTTTGTGCCAAAAGAGTCCAGCGTCTGGAGTCACCAGGTATCATCTGAAACATTAGTTTTCAACCATTTTGACTCCAAGGCCCCCAACTGGCCAAGACAATATTCACAGTCCTTAAATTAAGCATACAATATTGAACTATAAAATCATTTTGATGTAGCTTTTTTTGGTCATTACATAATTCCCATACTTCCATTTGTGTTTTCAAAGTTTTGTTGACTTTATAGTACTTCTATTGTAAAATGTGGTAAATAGTAGTAATAAAGTATGAGTAGGTCACTTTTGACTGGTAGTGTAGGTAAAATCGAATGGTTTCAAATCTGTACACTGGCTAGATGACAACATTTTGAGAGCGGTAACAAACTTATGTGACTGTGTGTTTGTTGTAAAGCAGGGTGAACACCAAGGATGATATGCTCTAGCAGATAGTAAATAAGTATTTCTTTCTCCCTTTAGAAAACTTTGTTTACACTGGGGTCTGGTTCTCAAGCCTCTAAGTCTCCGTCGCTGTCCAGTAAACAGCAGCATCAGCAGAGTGCAGCGTCCATACTGGAGTCTCTGTTTCGCTCATCTGCCCCGGGCATGTCTACATTCAGAGTGCTTTATAACCTAGAGGTACAGAACACATTTCTTGTTTTGATGTTAAAATACTTTCTGCTGTCCCAGTATCACATACTGAGACAACTATAAATAAACCAGTTAAGGCTAAGTCAAGCATCACTATTACAACTGTCATATTTAGGATTAGGGATTTGAACAAACTCCAAACCCTTAGTATTAAAATTCAGCACATAACTCGTTCTTCACCGTTGTGTTAATACTTTTCTAAGCTATCAGTCTACAATTTTCAACTGGTGGACGGGCAAAAAAACTGCAGAAAAACACCAAAGACTTACATTTAAGGAAGTAGCCGAGCCATATCTAGGGACAAGAATATCATAGAGACTTGGAGTTGTGCTCTTTTGACTTGGGACAGAAAGCAGCCACCAAGGTCATTCTAGCAACGCATTAGCAACCACCCTGAACCCCCTAGCAACCACATAGCAACATGCTAAAAACCACTCAGAACACCCTAGCAACCGCATAGCAACACCAAGGCAAACGCTTCGATAACCCTAGCATCAACGCACCAAATTTTGCATGGGCAAGCATAAAAATCTAGTTAAGTTTGATGACGCTATTGGCACAGATATTACTCTAATGCAGGGTTTTCCTGCATAAAATATTTTTCAAGTCATCCAGGTTCTTGATATGCATTCTCCAGAGACAGGAGAGCGCAAGGCGGCTCACTTACGTGGGTCAAACGGGCTTCCCTCATTATCGTGGTGCAGTAATCCACCGGTTCTTTGTCATTTTGGGTCTGTGACTTGTCGTTTACACCTGCTTTATACACACACTTACCCCCGTCTCTTCTCATAGGTTTTAAGCTCTAAGCTGATGCCCACATCTGATGATGAAATGGCAAAGACCAGCGTCAAATCTTTCTGTGAGAACTTCCTCAAAGCTGGAGGTCTCAGGTAGTGGTCTGCTTTTTACTCACAATTCCCTCCAGGACCTTATCATTTTAAACATTGTGTAGACTTAAAGTCTATGACTTATGCCATCATTTACTTACCCTTATGTCTTTCCATGCTATTATGACCTTCTTCCGTGGGACACGAAAGGTTAATTTTTGAGGAACATCCTGTTCACTCTTTTCTGTAGAATGGGCCTCATTCATGAAATGAATGTATGGACCTACACATCGTCATACACATCTGGAGTGGCATGAGGGTGACTAAATTATGAGAATTTTCATTTTTGGGTGAACTACTCCTTTAATAGGGCTGAATGGTGTAATCATTAAACTGAGCAGTACACCATCTCTCTCTCTCTCTCTCTCTCTCTCTCTCTCTCTCTCTCTCAGTCTGGTGGTTAATGTCATGCAGAGAGACTCCATCCCATCTGAAGTGGACTATGAGACCAGACAGGGAGTCTATTCCATCTGCCTGCAGCTGGCCAGGTGCAATCTCATTTATCAGTCTAGCTAGTCTAGTCCATCTGCCTGCAGCTACTTTGCACTCTTTGTCAGTCTCTGGAAACCGTAGTAAGCTGCCTACCTGGGCATTGTTTTTTGGCATCGTAGGCAATGCCAAAAAATAGTACAAAATACCTCGTTTTGGCCAGATTCTGGCAGCGATTCACTGATGTAGTTAAGTAATGTTTGCGGTCTTGAATTCACCCTCCTCTTGACAAAATCCAGTCACAAGTGGTGTCGCATTTGTGACACGTTACTACCAGTTGTAAACATGGTCTAAGTGTTTATGAAAGCATGTTGAAAAGCATCCTGATAAGCACCATTTAATTTTTCATACTAGCTCTTTGTCTCCCCTTGTAGGTTCCTGCTAGTAGGGCAGGCCATGCCCAGTATCTTGGATGAAGAGTTGAGCAAGGATGGTCTGGACACTTTGTCCTCTCGGCCGTTCCGTAATGCGGGGCGGCAGAGCGGTCGACAGCTCTCTGTCTGCGGAACGCCAGAGAAGTCCTCCTACAGGCAGGTGTCCATGTCTGACAGATCGTCCATCAGAGTGGAGGAAATCATACCAGCAGCTCGTGTCGCCATACAGGTGCGTTAGAGTTACCGATGCATTTTTAATTTTATCGAAAATTATTATTTTCTGCTCCTCTCTGACTTCTCGGCTTTGTCATTTCAGACAATGGAGGTGGGAGACTTTACATCCACAGTGGCGTGTTTCATGCGGCTCACATGGGCGGCGGCTGCAGGTCGATTAGACCTAGTTGGCAGCAGCCAGCCAATCAGAGAGACGACCAGCTCACTCCTACCACTTGGTGTACGCAGCAGGGTCAGCAGCACAGGTGAGGCTCTGATCAATACAAGAGATATGTCAGGACAAGTTTGTCTAGATTTTTTAGCTTTAGCTTGCTATTTTTAGCAGGGATCGTTCACCCAGAAATTATTCCAAATCATGTTGTTCCAAACCCCAATTGCTTTCTGTCTTCTGTGGAACACGAAAGATGACAGCCTCAGTCACTATTTACTTTCATAGTATGGAAATGATCCCATGTAACTGAATGGTGACTAAGGTTAACATCTCCTTTTGTGTTCCATGGAAGAAAGAAAGTTGCAACATGAGCTTGGCATGTCAAGCTAAAAACAGTTCAGAGTCCATTCTGTTGCACTCCATCTAGCCTTTTTTGAATGCAAGAAACTGTGAACGCACCTTCAGAAACATGTCTGAGCACTGTCTGGTGGCCCCTAATCATTCAGGGCTTCCTTAAAAACGACTAATCAACTAATCGTTCAGACAATCCACTGAATAGTCATTTATGAAAATATGTAGTTTTGCACATCCCTAATCAATAGTGTACATCTTCCTTTCGCTCTCTACATGCTTCTCAATGTTGATGTCTGTGTGTGTGTGTGTGTGTGTGTGTTGTAGGAAGTAACTGCAGCTCTGGGAGTGAGGGAGAGATCACCACATTACAGGCAGGAATCTGCGTTAAACAGCTGTTTGTGTCGATCAAAGACACCATCATTGCACGAGAGGCGCTCTCTTTACTCGTCACATGCCTTCAGTTACGCTGCCAACAACTCTGTAAGAAAATAAACACACACACGAGAGGGAAGCCAGTGTTTTTGAAATAACTTAAACATGTTTGGCTATGTACAGAATTAAATATTGGCTTAATACATTTCTGAATACTGTGCAGTATAAAGAGTGTATACACTGCAGTGACGTGCACAGACCTAAGCAGGGAGAGGGGTTGTGCTGCCAGCTTCAGCCTGCCGCTCTTAACGGCATCTCCGCTCGACCAAAAGTACACATTTAATTTTATGACTGGCACCTTTAGATTTATATAGCCCCCATTCTGTGCACGTCAGTGATACTGCTGCGTAATTATTATTTTTTTATTGTAAGTGAAATGGTAGGCATCATTAACGTTTAAATGTTTCAAACAGTTGCATGCTACATTGTCGTGGCATGACCTCATGCACACAAACAAATGTGCAACCTGTGCACAGTATACATACTGTATACTACAGCAATAGTAGGATTAGTAAGGAAGTATACTATTCTAAACATAGCAACAAATTCATCCCACATACATATGAAAACTTCACTCTTTTGCATACATACTTTTGAAATCACTCTTTTTATTCTCTTTCAAGCTTCATTTTACGCTCTGCCTTCTGTGAATGATTTCATCATTGATATCCTGCTAGGGTCGCCCAGTGGAGAGGTCAGTGTGTGCATTGTTGCAGTCCTGTTTGATGATCTATTAAACTGTAAGATTACACTCTTCTTATTAAGTATGACTTCTGAGATACTGTTCCTCCTTTTTTCACATTTTTCTCTTGCACTCACAAACAAACACACACACACAGATCCGACGTGTCGCTTGTGATCAGCTGTACACTCTTAGTCAGTCGGACACGTCGGCATACCCTGATCTCCAGAAGCCCAACCTCTTCCTGCTAAAGGTGGTTCTGACAGCTCAGCTTCCTCTCTGGTCCCCAACCAGCATCATGAGGGGCATAAACCAAAGGTCAGACACACTAAATGTGCATGCTTTATCATATAACACCTGTTTAATCAATACTCACTACATTCAGTGCCTATAGACAGTCATCATATCTTGTCAAAATCCTTATCATTTGTCACATTACACCCTGCAAATTTAAATAAATTCAATATAATCTTTTCAAGCTGTATTTACACATTATAACCTTCAATATCAAAGTGAAAATAGCAATTCTGAATAATTATAAAAAATGAATTCGTAAAATACCTGGTTTAGATAAGTGATCAGCCCTCTAAGAGTAGCTATTACAAACTTACTCAGGTGCAACCAATCAGAGCCGTGACTAAATCCAATGGAAAACCTGTGGATGAACTTGAAGAGAGCAGTCCATCGCTGTTCACCCCGCAATTTGACTAAACTCTAACAATACTGCAAGGAAGAATGGGCAAATATTCCCCAATCTAGATGCCTGAAGCTATTAGAGATCCAAACAGACTGATGGCTGTCATTAAAGCAAAATATAGCTCTACAAAGTATTAAATTCAGGGGTATGATCACATTTTAACCCTGTTATTCTAGTTTTTCATCTTTTACATGTTTTTGGAACTGCTGCCTTTTTGGTTACTTAAATGTAGAAAGGCAAAATTGGCAAATAAAGCTGGGCATTTTTTTTTTTTTTTTTTTAATGGGTTTTGATTTCAGGCTGCAAGACAAAAAAAAAGTGACTATTCCAAAGGTGTATGATGATTTTCTGTAGGCACTGTAAATACAACCATGAACTCGCTTTATTTATGATATTACTTTATACTTAATGATGTTATAAATGAGATGATAAACTGTTGTTGTTGTGCACAATAATTTGAAAAGAAAAGGGTTTTTTTTTCTCTCTCTCTCTATCTCAAATACTGTTCACAGAGAAACGAGTTCATTGTCCAGTGAATTTCTGTCTTTGGCAGGAAATACAACAAGTTTTTTAAACAAGAAATTTACAGAAGAGAAGTTGAAGATCAATTTGGACTCTTAAGTCACACTGAAAATGTACACTGGCAGCCAAAAGTTTGGGGAAAATATACAGATTTTGCTGTTTTGGAAGGAAATTGGTACTTTAATTCACCAAAGTGGCATTCAACTAATCACAAAGTATAGTCAGGACATTTCTGATGTAAAAAAAACAGCACCATCGCTATTTGAAAAAAGTCATTTTTGATCAAATCTAGACAGGCCCCATTTCCAGAAGCCATCACTCCAACACCTTATCCTTGAGTAATCATGCTAAATTGCCGATTTGGTACTAGAAAATCACTAGCCATTATATCAAACACAGTTGAAAGCTATTTGGTTCATTAAGTGAAGCTTAACTTTGTCTTTGTGTTTGTTTTTGAGTTGCCACAGTATGCAATAGACTGGCATGTCTTAAGGTCAATATTAGGTCAAAAATGGCAAAAAAAGAAATAGCTTTCTCTAGAAACTTGTCAGTCAATCATTGTTTTGAGGAATGAAGGCTATACAATGCTTGAAATTGCCAAAAAACTGAAGATTTCATACAAAGGTGTACACTACAGTCTTCAAAGACAAAGGACAACTGGCTCTAACAAGGACAGAAAGAGATATGGAAGGCCAGATGTACAACTAAACAAGAGGATAAGTACATCAGTGTCACTAGTTTGAGAAATAGATGCCTCACATGTCCTCAGCTGACAGCTTCATTTAATTCTACCCACTCAACACCAGTTTCATGTACAACAGTAAAGAGAAGACTCAGGGGTGCAGGACTTATGGGAAGAATTGCAAAGAAAAAGACACTTTTGAAACAGAAAAACAAAAAGAAAATGTTAGAGTGGGCAAAGAAACACAGACATAAGACAACAGATAATTGGAAAAGAGTGTTGTGGATCTTAACCCCACTGAGCTTTTGTTGGATCAGCTAGACTGTAAGGTGCGTGAGAAGTGCCCGACAAGACAGGCAAGTGCTACAGGAAGCAAGAGTATCTGGAGGATTTTTTTGATGAGAACTCTTTGAAGTAGTTCTGAACCATTTTTTCAATTTTTCACGTTATTAATGTCCTGACTATACATTGTGATCAGTTGAATGCCACTTTGGTGAACAAAAGTACCAATTTCTTTCCATAAGAGCAAAATCCAAATGTATGTAAATGTAAGTGTCCTTGCATTAGATAACAATATTTTACAAAAAGAAGTTTGTTGGGTTTGAAATCAAACAGTAGCTTTAGTGTTCAAAATTAAGAAGTATTTGGATACTTTTTGGTGGTTAAACGTTAGTATGATATGAAGTGGAATAGTAACTATGGCCAATATATCAGTCTAATGCTACTTTCAACTGTAAAAGGCCCATGAAAAAAAAAACAAGAAATTGTTTAGGCTTTGGAAATACCTAGGAAACTTGAAATGAAGTGAAATGAAGAATATTTACTGAGGTAAAATTATTATGATGTTTTCTTTAGGTTGCTTTCGCAGTGCACAGATTATTTTGACCTGAGGTGCCAACTCTTGGATGACCTGACTAGTAAGTAGTGTTCTGCCTTATTTCCCAAACATGAGGCTTCAGATATCAATATAATTTGTGGGAGTGTCATTTGTGCTTTTGTTCTGCTTAACTAAAATAATTTGAGAATAAGGTAACACTTTATTTTAAGGATCCACAGTAATGCACTAGTAGTTAAGCATGAATAAGACATTAATTTTCAGTTAATTAAATGTAGAGTAAGGCTATCTTAGCCATAATTTACAACTTATTAAAAGTCTTATTTTTGTGTAGAAAGTAATGTAAATAATGCTCAGTTTCTAATTAACTGAATAGATAATGAGGCTATATTATCCATCTACCGGCAACTATTGCTATCGGCACCGATTAATTGGTAAAACCGATATATCGGTCTACCTCTAAACCTAAACTAGTAACTTGATAAAAAGTGGTAATCTAACAACATGAGTAGGTAAAACTATTACTTCAGAACAGGGGGTCAAGTTGTCTTTGATACAACATTTAGTGTATTGGTAACAACTTAGTACCCCAAAATAATTAGTCATAAATACTGTCTTAATATATTTGGTAACACTTTACAAAAAGGTTCCATTTGTTAACATTACACCGTCTACACCGGATGCGGGCGGTGCTTCGCGACACGTCAGAAGCAGTGGAACCCCATTATAATCAATGATGCTGTCTATACTGGAAGCGTCCGTTGCGGCGTGTCCATCTCGCTGACAGTAAACGGGTGTCCCGTTCCATTTTGCGCTGCACATGCTGGCACTACTACAGCCAACAAGTAAATGAACTAACAATGAACAATTGTATTTTTATGTCAGTTCAAAGTGCATTACTTACGTTAACATATACATACGTACTACTATAAGTTGAAATTAACATTAACCAAGATTAATAAATGCTGTAAAAGTATTGTTTATTGTTAGTTCATGTTAACTAATGTTAACAAATGGAACCTTATTGTGAAGTGTTACCATATATTTATATAAACTTGAATACCACCTAATAAATACAAAACAAACCAATAAAATTTGCACTTTAGAAAAGGGGGTCAATAGTTTTTAATAGAAGATTTTATCAGTTGTAAATCGTTTGTTATTCCAATACTAATTAGCTTCAATTACTGTCTTAATATTGTTTAGTAAACTTGATTTAAGATGGATCTCTAAAATAGTGCATTAATTACATCACTTTCTACACAAAAATAAGACTTTTAATGTGTTTTAAATTATGGGTAAGATAGCCTTATTATGTATTCAGTTAATTAGAAATTGAGCATATAAAATTAGACGTTTAATAAATTAGATTATGGCTAAGATAGCCTTACCAATAACCTTTAGATTCCATTGGAAAGACTCAGTTGTTTGATTTGTTTCATTTGTCTTTAGTGGCTGAGATGGAGCAGCTTCAGATCAGCCCGGCAGCCATGCTGGAGGATGAGATCAGCTGGCTTGATAATTTTGAGCCGACTTGGACCAGCGAGCTGGAAACAAGCGAAGCTGATAACATCCTGCTGGCCGGACACCTGCGCCTCATCAAAACCCTGCTGTCCCTCTGCGGCAGCGAGAAAGAGCAGTTCGGTCAGCTACTCAACTTGAATTTATTTCCAGATAAATATGACACAAATATGGAGATGTGGAGTAGAACAGTTCTTGTGTTTCATGTGTTGCAGGACCATCTCTGATCTTGCAGCTGTTGGACGACTTCCTCTTCAGAGCATCTCGAATCATCCTGAACAGTGACAGCTCGTCTAGCACTACCGCATCTATCCACGACTTCCACCCAAAGTTAGAACAAACACACATTTTGCACACTGACATAGACGTCTTTGAAATTGCCTGTAGCTCAACCCAAACTTCTATGTTTGTCTGTCTGTCTTTTCATCTGTCTGGCTCTCAGGTGCAGTACGGTAAGCAGTCGTCTGGCGGCCTATGAGGTTCTGGTCATGTTGGCTGACAGCTCTCTCACTAACCTGCAGCTCATCACTAGTGAACTCTTGTCAATGCACCATCAGTCAGACCCCTCCCTCACCAAAGAGTTTGACGTGAGTCCCTTCATCACTCTATATCAGTCTCACTCTCGTGTTGAAGGTAGAGTAAAAAATGAATATTTTTGTTATTGTTTGTGTTTTGTCAGTATCTTCCTCCTGTAGACAGTCGTTCTGTGTCTGGCTTTGTGGGACTGAAGAACGGTGGTGCGACCTGCTACATGAATGCAGTGTTCCAGCAGCTCTATATGCAGCCTGGTCTGCCTGAGGTACATGTTACTCCACTGTTACTCCACTAGGTGATGCCCTAAGCTTGGGTAAGAGTGGAGTGCATTGCACAGAGAATTCCTTCCTGCTGTTTTACTTCATATTGTCATTATTAAATGAAGGGTTTTCTTCGTGTGTGTGTGTGTATAGGCTGTGTTGTCAATTGAAGATGATGCAGAAAACCCAGAGGAGAGTGTGTTCTGTCAGGTTCAGTCTCTGTTTGGTCACCTGATGGAGAGTAAACTGCAGTACTATGTACCTGAGAACTTCTGGAAGGTTAGATTTACATTTTGTCTATGCATTTTATCATTGACCTTGGTATTGCTAGTGCCATGCTCTACCAACTGAGCAAAAAAAACAGGCAGACACTGATTTGTGCTTCATTGTCAAACTGTTTATTTGATCTGTAGTTTATTAGCGACACAAGAAAATTGGAAAAGACCATTCTTTTTTATTCTCTCAATACACAAGTTGCTTAATTTATAGAAGTAATCTTTTTGAAGTTAGACATATGAAAACAATAACATGCAAAAACAGCAAATTTCCCCCTGTTTGATCATCAGAATTAAAGGTTTACCCACAAATGAAAAATCTCTCATTTACTCACCCTCATGCCATCCCAGATGTGTATGACTTACTTTCTTCTGCAGAACACAAACAAAGATTTTTAGAAGAATATTTCAGCTCTGTAGGTCCTCACAATGCAAGTGAAAAATGTAAAGCTCCAAAAAGCACATAAAGGCAGCATAAAAGTAATCCATAAGACTCCAGTGGTTTAATCCATGTCTTCTGAAGTGATCCAATCAGTTTTGGGTGAGAACAGACCAAAATGTAACTTTTGACAACAGCATTCTCCTTGGCGATCATGATTTCAAGCTCGATTACACTTCCTAGCACCATCTAGCGCATGCCTCAAGCACTAGGAAGTGTAAATGAGCTTGAAATCATGATCGTGCCTAGAGACTGCGATGGCAAGATATACCGGTACAGTGAAAAAAAGAGTTACATTTTGGACTATTCTCACCCAAAATCGATTAGATCACTTCAGAAGACATGAATGAAACCACTGGAGTCTTATGGATTACTTTTATGCTGCATTTATGTGCTTTTTGAAGCTTCAAAGTTTTGGTCACCATTCACTTGCATTGTATGGACCTACAGAGCTGAGATATTCTTCTAAAAATCTTAGTTTATGTTCAGCAGAAGAAAGAAAGTCATACACATCTGGGATGACATGAAGGTGAGTAAATAATGAGAGAATTTTCATTTTTGGGTGAACTATTCCTTTAAGGCCAAGTACTTGATCAATCTCATCACATGGGTATTGTGTTTTGACGCAGATCTTTAAGATGTGGAATAAAGAATTATACGTGCGAGAACAGCAGGACGCCTATGAGTTTTTCACCAGTCTAGTGGACCAGCTCGATGAACATCTGAAGGTACAGTTCACATGACCCCTATGTATATGCATATACGTAAGCATGTATCAACACACTGACGTTGGTTTCTAATATTCATGTTGGCTACCTTTAGAAAATCGGTCGAGAGCAGATCTTCAAGAACACATTCCAGGGGATTTTCTCTGATCAGAAGATATGCAAAGACTGCCCACACAGGTACGCATTAACAGCCTGTATGAAGCTTTAATCATGTCTTCAAGAAATAATTTACCCAAATTCCCAATTCTGTCATCATTTACTCACCCTTATGTCATTATAAACCAGTATGACTTTAGTATTTTCCTTGGACCACAAAAAGAGAAATTTAGCAGAATGGACATTGGACATGCTAGATAAGTCCTTTTGTGTTTCACGGTAGAAAAAAAAGTTATATAGGTTTAGAGTGAGGAAATAATTGGCTTGTGTTTGTGTTCGGTTGTGGTTTACAGGTATGAGCGTGAGGAGACGTTCATGGCTTTGAACTTGGGTGTGACGTCGTGTCAGAGTCTGGAGATTTCTCTGGACCAGTTTGTTAGAGGAGAAGTGCTGGATGGCAGCAATGCTTATTACTGTGAAAAGTGCAAAGAGAAGGTACATTTGTGTGTTATGTCTTTCATAAAAGACTTTAGGGAATTGCAGTTGTACAGTGTACAGTGCGCTCACACTTTCTGTGTTGTAGAGGACCACTGTGAAGCGGACCTGTATAAAGTCTCTGCCCAGTGTGCTGGTCATCCACCTCATGCGCTTTGGCTTCGACTGGGAAAGCGGCCGGTCCATCAAGTACGACGAGCAGATCAGAGTAAGATCATAGTTTCAAGTGATAACTGTTTTGTCTGTTATTATTTCTTTGATTAAGCCATTTGAATCCACTTAGCAAATCTCAGAAATATGTGTTCATTCTGTGATTTAAGTTCCCCTGGATGCTGAACATGGAGCCGTACACGGTGTCAGGAATGGCCCGTCAGGACTCGAGCGCGGATCACGGGGAGAACGGGAGAGGGGGCGAGGCTGGCTCTGGAGGATCGCCTCGGAAGAAAGTTACCATCTCTGAGAACTATGAACTGGTGGGAGTGGTGGTGCACAGTGGACAGGCCCACGCAGGACACTATTACTCTTTCATCAAAGACCGCAGGTGAGAGTAATTTATGCCCCAAAGTTTAATACTTGGGCCTAGGGTTTGTTCAGATCCCTAATCCTTAGTAAGAGCAATAGTGATTGCTTGCTTTAGAAAACACCATTAATTACCACATGCATCAAAATGTTCCTCAAGACATGTACTCAAAGTCCCAGATGGCTTGTGTTTATAAAGTTCTGCGGAGTGTCTATTTCCGTAATATAGTCTATATATAGTGCATAGACATACTTCAGCGACCACAATCTCTGAAACATGGGTTTTATGATACTGGGTGGTCTTTTTTACCCTTTTGTGGGTGTATGTATGTGTATTTATGAGTCTCTGGCGGGCCTGTGCTTCTGTTTGTGGCCAGAGTGTTTTTATGATCGGCTTTAACTGTCCCATATGCTTGGCAGCACGATGCCTTGTAACTGGAGCGTTCTTTCAGGGATCGAAAGGAATGTCGGGGCGACCACTATGAACTAAGCAATATCTGTTTCCACATTCCTTTTGTCTTGTCTTTTAGGGGTAGTGCTCGAGGACGCTGGTATAAGTTTAATGACAATGTTGTAGAAGAGTTTGATATGAACGATGAGACTCTGGAGTACGAGTGTTTTGGAGGAGAGTACAGACCGAAAGTGTACGACCAGTGTAAGTTGAAATCCATATAAATACACCAACGCAGCACATACTACCCTTATCCCAGATGGGTTTAAATGCCACTTTTGATGTCTTCACAATCACAATGACACTTTGGGTTCCTGTTAAGATTTTATATTTTTAGACTGTAGAGACAGAGCGGTAGTCAGTTTGACTCATATTCACACTTTTCCAATTAATGGTTTATTAAAAATCGGGTCTACCAAAAAATGCCACCATTTGATCTCTAAAGAAATTTTTTTTTTTGCATAATCTAATGCCATAAATATGAATAATAATTATTATTATTATTAATGCCAATATTTTTATGCCACACATTTTGTGTATATTAATAATAATATATTTTATTATGATTATTAAAGGAAAAATGTGGGTTCAATACAAGTTCAGATCAATCGATAGCATTTGTGGCATAATGTTGATAACCACTTTTCTTTAAAAAAACAAAAATCAAGGTTACAGTGATAGACTTACAATGGAAGTGAATGGGGGTGAATTTTGGAGGGTTTAAAGGCATAAATGTGAAACTTATAATTTTATAAAAGCACTTACATTAATTCTTCTGTTAAAACTCATGTATTATTTGTGCTGTAAAGTTGTTTAAATTGTCATTTTGACAGTCACTTTAGGGTTTGTTGACATTACATGGTCATGGCAATGAAGTTGTAAAATTGGCTAAACTTTACACAGAAAAAGTTGGTCAGTTAACATGCATTTTGTTTACGTCTTGTGGGTATACTTTTGAAATATATTTATAATATAAATATATTTTAATACTTTTGACCACACGTTTTCTGTATATTAATAATTATATTTATTATGATTATTAATGCCAATGTATTTATGCCACACATTTTCTGTATTATATATATTAAATAGGATTATTATTATTAAAATCATATATTTATAATGCATATTATGTTTATATTGTGTAATCTAAGGATTATTTACATTTCAACATTCCTTTTTGTTTGGCCGATGCTTTTATGCAAAGCAACTAACAATAAATTTAAGCTTTACATTTCATCAGTATATGTGTTCCCTCGAACCCATGACCTTAATGTTGTTATCACCATGCTCATCCAGTTAAACTACAGATTATTTAGTTATTATTGTCAAAAGTTCAAATAAAGCAATAATTAAAAAATTGTTGTACATCAGTTATCGGACACAAACATACAGTTGAAGTCAGTAGTTTACATACACTTAGGTTGAAGTCATTAAAACTTTTTTATTTTTATTTTTTTTTTTTAACCACTCAGATTTCAAACTGCTCAAAATTAAAGCAAACTATAGTTTTGGCAAATCATTTAGGACACCTAATTTGTGCATGACACGAGTAATTTCTCCAACAATTGTTTACAGACAGATTGTTTTACTTCTACTCACAATTCCAGTGGATCAGAAGTTTACATACACTAAGTTAAAAATGATGTCAAACCTTTAGACAGTTAGCAAATTAGCTTCTGATAGGCTAATTGGAGTCAAGTGGAGGTGTACCTGTGGATGTATTGTAAGACCTACCTTCAAACTCAGTGCCTCTTTGCTTGACATCATGGAAAAAACAAAAGAAATCAGCCAAGACCACAGAAAAAACATTGTGTACCTCCACAAGTCTGGTTCATCTTTGGCAGCAATTTCCAAACGCCTGAAGGTACCACATTCATCTGTACAAACAATAGTACGCAAGTATAAACAGCATGGGACCATGCAGCCATCATACTGCTCAGGAAGCAGACTCATTCTGCCTCCAAGAGATGAACGTAGTTTGGTGTGAAAAGTGCAAATCAATCCCAGAACAACAGCAAAGGACCTTGTGAAGATGTTGGAGGAAACAGGAAGACAAGTATCTATATCCACAGTAAAATAAGTCCTATGTCGACATAACCTGTAAGGCTGCTCAGCAAGGAAGAAGCCACTGCTCCAAAACCACCATAAAAAAGCCAGACTACAGTTTGCAAGTGCACATGGGGACAAGGATCTTACTTTTTGGAGAAATGTCCTCTGGTCTGAACATTATGTTTGGAGGAAAAAGGGTGAGGCTTGCAAGCCAAAGAACACCATCCCAACCGTGAAGCATGGGGGTGGCAGCATCATTTTGTGGGGGTGCTTTGCTGCTGGAGGGACTGGTGCACTTCACAAAATAGATGGCATCATGAGGAAGGAAAATGATGTGGATATATTGAAGCAACATCTCAAGACATCAGCTAGGAAGTTAAAGCTAAATGGGTCTTCCAAATGGACAATGACCACAAGCATACCTCCAAAGTTGTGGCAAAATGGCTTAAGGACAACAGTCAAGGTATCGGAGTGACCATCACAAAGCCCTCACCTCAATCCAATAGAAAATGTGTGGACAGAACTGAAGAAGCATGTTCGAGCAAGGAGGCCTACAAACCTGACTCAGTTGCACCAGTTCTGTCTGGAGGAATGGGCCAAAATTCCAGCAACTTATTGTGAGAAGCTTGTGGAAGGCTACCCAAAACATTTGACCCAAGTTAAACAATTTAAAGGCAATGCTACCAAATACTAACAAAGTGCATGTAAACTTCTGACCCACTGGGAATGTGATGAAAGAAATAAAAGCTGAAAGAAATAATTCTCTCTACCTTTATTCTGACATAAAGAATAATTAAAATAAAGAAGTGATCCTAACTGACCTAAGACAGGGAATGTTTTCTACGATTAAATGTCAGGAATTGTGAAAAACTGAGTTTAAATGTATTTGGCTAAGGTGTATGTAAATTCTGAATTCAACTGTAATTGGTGTTGGCCATAAAAAATTATCTGTACTCGTATGCGCTTGTATGATCTCCACTAGTTCTCTACTAGAAGAGTTGATCTCTGCTCTAATGTGTTTATATGCTATAGCTAATCCATATCCGGACATGCGGCGGCGCTACTGGAATGCTTACATGCTGTTTTACCAACGGATCAGTGACCAGAACTCCCCGGTGCTACCTAAAAAGAGCCGGGTCAGCATCATGAGGCAGGAGGCAGAGGATCTTTCACTGTGAGTTGATGACTTATCTCCTGCTCAATGAATATTTGAATTATATGGATGTGCATAAATGTTCTGATTCTCAATCTTTCCTCTCAGGTCAGCCCCCTCCTCTCCAGAGATCTCACCCCAGTCCTCCCCACGGCCACCCAGAGCCAACAATGACCGCCTCACCCTGCTCACACGGCTGGTCAAAAAAGGAGAGAAGAAGGGGCTTTTTGTGGAGAAGATGCCAGCCAGGATCTATCAGGTAGAGTTTAATGGCCTGTTCATACCAAGTCCAGTGTGATTAAATAATAAGAAAGTACAAAATATGTTTGCACAAAATCTGTTTACACCTGATGCTCCATTTGTTCATATCTGAATGAACTGATCCAGACTATTAAACATCTTGGAATAACTTCTTAAACCATGTTTGAGTTAAAGGTATTTACAAAGGATGTCCATGATTTAATGTACTGATTCATCAGGATTGGGAACTCTGTTGTTTTTACTAAGATGGGAGTGTCTATTGTCTGGATGTGTTACGTACATTACAAAACCCATTGAAATACACAAAAATAAAGGCGTCGAATTTAATGAAAAATATTTAATCATGTACAACGGTTTCACATGAATCAGTTAGATCATCAATTATGAATCAGAAGTTACATCAATATATTTTTTCCTCTTGGTTTAGCTCATTAATTATTTGTCAAAAAACATAATTTGTTCACATAATTTCAACATATTGGAACAAAGTAATTTTTTATTTAGCCTCAAAGTTATTTTACATGTGTCCCTAACATGATTCATGTTTTAGTTTTACATAATGTTTTTACACATTGCTTATGTATGTTATAAAGTTGTTCTAGTTAGCTAACGTCTATCTAGAAAAAGCACACATTAGCATGCTAAATGCTAAGTAGTATTTGCTACTTGAGTAAGCAACATTCCTCAAACTAAGCAAATGATTATCCAGCGTATCAGAATTGGTTCTAAATTCCAAAACAACAAGTGTCCCCCTTTTTTTTTTTGCTCAAAAATGCATAACATAACACTTAATTTCAACATTTTTACTCTCCGCATCAAATCCCATGCAAAGCATGCTGGGAACTACAAATCCCCTTGCCCATGTTACTGAAAAGACTTGATTGGTTCACATTCATAATCTAGTAGAGTGCACATTTTAGATCATTACATTAATCAAAAGCAAAGAAAAAAGTTTAGAAGAGAAACAGTTCTGTTGTGTAGATCACAAATAATATGATTTAGTAAATCGGAAAACATTTTCCCTTTGCGTGTGTGATTAATGTAAAAATAAAAAACAACAGATCATCTTTTCGGCCTTAATAAAAAAAGGAGTGCTTTTTTAAAATGGAGATGTTTTTGTCATGTAGCTTGATGTGAATAGGTTTTTACATTTACCACTAAAAACATATTTTGTGGCTCATCTGAATATCTCCGTTTATTAGGGCCCGAGCACCGAGGTGCGAGGACCCTATTGTTGTTCTAGGCGTTTATTATTTTTTTCCCAAATGAATAGCATTTTTGAGGGCCTAAACATACTCAAACTCATGAGACTTTGCACACACATCAGAAGTGGCGAAAATTTACATCTGATATGGGTTTCAAAATTAGGTGTGGCAAAATGGCTCGATAGCGCCACCTACAAACTTTCAGCGATGTGCGTTTTACGCTACGTTTCACCTACACATACGAATATCGGTACACATGTGTAACATGCCAATACCTACAAAAAAGTATCTTGGACCCATGCCCTAAACTCAACAGGAAGTCAGCCATTTTGATTTTTCTCTTCAATTTTTGCTCAGTTTTTGCCATTTCCAGGCCTCGTACTTTAACGAACTCCTCCTAGAGATTTCATCAGATCTACTTCATATTTAGTTATTCAAATGTAAAGGCCTTGGCGATGCTAAATTGCGAAGTTTTGAGTTTTCACTGCACGGCGTGGCCATGACGGTCTGACAAAATTCTATGTTTCGCCATGAAACAGGAAGTTGTTGTAACTCATACATACAATGTCCAGTCTGCCCCAAGCTTCACATGTTTGATAATAGTCCCTGCCTGTATACATCTACATGCCAATATTCAGTTATAGTCATAGCGCCACCTACTGGCAACAGCCAGTTCCAGGTCTTGTATTTTAACAAACTCCTCCCAGAGATTTAATCAGATCAACATTATATTTAGTCAGTCTTAATCTAAAGGCTTTGGTGATGTTAAATTGCAAAGCTTTTGAGTTTTCGTTGAAGGGCGTGTCCGTGGCGGTCCGTGATGAGTCACATTTTTGAGGCCTAAACATGCTCAAACTCATGAAACTTTGCACACATCTCACAAGAGGGGAAAATTTACATCTGATACTGGTTTTAGGATTAATTGTGGCGAAATGGCTCAATAGCGCCACCTACAAAATTTCAACGAAGCAGCCCTCACGCCACGTTTCACCTACACGTAAGAAAATCGGTAGGCATGTGTAACATGTCAACACGTACAAAAAAGTCTCTTAGAACCATATCCTAAACCCAACAGGAAGTCAGCCATTGTGATTTTTCTCTTCAATTTTTGCTCCGTTTTTGCCATTTCCATGCCTCATACTTTAACAAACTCCTCCTAGAGATTAAATCAGATCAACATCATATTCGGTCAGTCTAATCTAAAGGCCTTGGCGATGTAAATTGTGAAGCTTTTGAGGTTTTTTTTGAACTGCGTGTCCATGGCGTCCTGAAAAATTTCGATGTTTCGCCATGAAACAGGAAGTTGTTATAACTCAAACATAAAATGTCCAATCTGCTACAGACTTTACATGTTTTATAAGAGTCCCAGCCTGAACACTTCTATATGCCAATATTCAGTCATAGCGCCACCTACTGGCAACAGGAAATGACATGTTTTACACTATGATACACTCTTAACAACATTTAAGTGCTAAAAAATGCTAAAAAAAAATTGGCACAACAGCCCCAACGTGCACCAGGGTGCGAGAGCCCGTTCATCGCTGCTTGCAGCTTTAATTAGGTTTGCATTGCTGTGAAAAAGTATTTACCCCATTCTGATTTCTTCTGTTTTTGTGTGTATCTCATACTAAATTGTTTCAAAAATTCAAATCTTAACAAAATTAATGCAATCTGAGTAAACAAAATAAATAAATACAGTTTTTAATTAATAATGTTATTTATTGAAGCAAAAAAAGTTATCCAATACCAACTGGGCCTGTGTGCAACAGTATTTACTCCCATAGTTACTAAATCCCCAAATCTATGAAACTGCATTCATAATGGGGTTCAGCTGGACTAGACACACCCAGGCCTGATTACTGTCAGCCCTGTTCATTCAAATAAACACCTAAATAGAACTTTTTCAGCAGCATGAAGTTGGCTAAAAGGTCTCACCCAGCAGCACACTATGCCAGAAATTATGAGGAAAAAGGTGACTGAATACATCAGTTTGGGAACGGTTTCAAAGCTATTTCCAAGGCTCTGGGACTCCAAAGAACCACAGCGAGAGCCATTATCTCCAAATGGAGAAAACTTGGAACAGTAGTGAACCTTCCCAGAAGTGGCCGACCTTCCAAAATTCCTTCAAGAGCACAGCGACGACTCATCCAGGAACTGCAGACCTCTCTCGCATCAATAAAGGTCACTGTTCATGACTCCACTATCAGAAAGACACTGGCCAAAAATGGCATCGATGGAAGAGTGGCAAGGCAAAAACCGCTGCTATCTCAGAAGAACATTAAGGCTCGTCTGCCAAAACACACCTTGATGAGTAGAAAATGGAACTGTTTGTAAGACACGTCTTGTACGTCTGGCATAAATGAAACACAGAATTCCACAAAAAGAACAATCATACCTGTGGTCAAGCATGGTGGTGGTAATGTGTTGGTGTGGAGATGCTTTGTTGCTTCAGGGCCAGGGCAACTTGCAATAATTGAGGGAAACTTGAATTCTGCTCTCTACCAGAAAATCCTAAAGGAGAATGTCCGGTCATCAGTCCGTGAGTTGAATCTCAAGCGCAACTGGATTATGCAGCAAGACAATGATCCAAAGCATAGAAGTAAGTCCACCTCTGAATGGCTCAAAAGAAGCTAAATTAAAGTTTTGGAGTGACCTAGTCAAAGTCTTGACTTGAACCCGATTGAGATGCTGTGGCAGGACCTTAAATGTTCAGTTCATGCTCGAAAACCCTCCAATGTGGCTGAACTAAAGCAGTTCTGCAAAGAAGAGTGGGACAAAATTCCACCACAGCATTGTGAAAGACTGATCTCCAGTTATCGGAAGCCTTTGGTTGCAGTTGTTGCTGCTAAAGGTGGCACAACCAGCTATTAAGTTTAAGATGGCAGTTAGTTTTTCATGTGGGTGACATAGGTGTTGGATAACTTTTTTGCTTCAATAATGAATATATATATATATATTTGAAATGTATTTTGTTTTTACTAAGGTTGCCTTTGTTTTGTTATATCTCGTTTGAAGATCTAGAACAGTTTAGTATGAAAAATACATAGAAATAGAAGAAATCAGGAGCAAATACTTTTTCACAGCACTGTATATACGATACTGTATAAATGAGAGAGAGTGTCCAATGTTTATATCTTCTCAGCTGATTATTGTTTTGAGGGATTTCACAAGTGTTTAGGCATGTCTGACATACACTCCTGGTTGTTGGATGTGTAGATGGTGAGAGATGAGAATCTGAAGTTCATGAAGAACAGAGACGTATATAACAGCGATTACTTCAGCTTCACTCTGTCTCTGGCCTCTGTCAATGCGGTAAGCTATTTTTCTTCTTTGTCGCAGGTAAGATGAACTCTAAGCATTCGTTTAACAGTTGCCCCATCTGTAAGCACTTTACATATATTCCATCAGATCATCTTTACACTTTACCTTTTTCTTTCTCTCAGACAAAGTTGAAGCATCCATCGTATCAGGCCATGGCGCAAACCAGTTTGCAGCTAGCCGTCCAGTTCCTCTTCCACACGTACCTGCGTACTAAAAAGAAACTCAGGTGGGACACTGCTTTCTGTTCATAATACCTAAACTCAAGACCTGTTTATACCTAGTCAGAATTTTGGGCATGAAAAACATTGGTCGCACTTTATATTAGATGGCCTTAACTACTATGTACTAACATTAAATACATACAAGACTGTGTAACTACATGTAGTTCTTCAAAATTCCCACATTTGCTGCTACTGAGGTTGAGGTACGTGTAGGTTTAGGAGGAAGGGTAGGGTTAGGATTAGGGGTTAGATTTAGGTTTGGGTTAAGGGTTAGGTTAGGGGTAAAGTTAACAGTGTAACTACAAATGTAAGTAAATGCAAGTACTTTAAATGTAATTACAATGCAAAAGCATGTATGTACATAATAAGTACATTGTGTGAAATGGTTAAGTACATAGTAGTTAAGACCTAATATAAAGTGGGTCCAAAACATTTTACTGATTTACTAATTAATGAATGCCACTTCTAAAGAGATAAAATATATCATTGTATTATGAAAACCTACTTTAACTTTCAGACCTCAGAACTTTTTTATTATTCAAAAAATAGATCAGTTTATCCAGTTGCTTACAAAACTCATCTTCTCTATCAGAGAATAATGAAAATTCATCATTGGAATATTTTGATGCTAAAAATTATTTGCAAATATTTTATACTTTTGTGCAATTTAATTGCATTGGACTCAACATTATGTGGGAAGTCTGACGTCTGGACCTTGATTTTCTCTTAGGGTGGACACAGAGGAGTGGATCGCTACAGTGGAGGTTTTGTTGTCCAAGAGTAGCGAGGCGTGCCAGTGGATGGTGCAGTACCTGGTGGCACCTGAAGGACGAGAGATCATCAAGTGAGTGAGAAAGATCAAACACAAACAAGATAAAGTGTCGTGATTGACCGATATGTGTTTTTCAATGGCTGATACCAATATATAGAGAGCAGGATGGCCGATATAAATGCCAAAAAAAACTTAATACAATTTAACAACAGCAAATCAGATGTACACGAAATTTCTAAAGTGAAACAAACACTTAATTTGTATATAAATGTGCATAAACTTAAAAAGAAAAAACCTTGAAAACAAAGTTTTCACTCTCCATTGACAAATCTATTGGTAGATTTTGGAACTGTCACAAAGGATTTTTAAAACTTCTGTTAATCAGCCAAGCAAACAGTTATTGGCCGATGCGTTTATTGTAAAATAGTCAAATATCTGCCGATTAATCGGCCTGGCCGATATATATCGGTCTATCATTAATACAGTGGTCCCAAAAAGTATTTGGACACTTAAGGCACACTTTAAAATGTATGAATGTCATTGTATTAGATGATAAAAAATGTAATCAAGTGGCATTTATCTAAAAGACTTATAGAAGAAGCACACTTTCAAGCAAATTTTTCACAAAAAAAAGTTTGAAATTATAAAACAAAAAGAAAAAATGTTGAGCTGTCAAAGTTAACGTGTTAACGCATACGATTAACTAAAAAAGTTTAACTCGTTAATTTTTCATATTTGATGTACAAAACAAGTCCTGATGCGACTTGTAATATAAATCAAGTATTGTACTTTGCAGCCTCTGCAAGGCGCAATTTAATTACCACAGATGCAAGTCAAGTCTTAAGTATCACAAACATGTAGAACGAGACGTTTTTGTTTGCAAGCGCTTTTAATGTGGAGTTCAAAGCGGCACTTGACGCTGGGTTTGATGCCCTGACTCGAATCTTAAATGCAGCTGCACAATTACTGTAGCAAAGCATATAGCGTTAGTTTGCTGGATGATACATTTTTTGGAGGATGAGAGTTCAAGAGATTTAATGTGCATTGCAATTAATATGCAACCTATAGGGGACTAGTTATTTCAATAAGTCAATCTCCCACTTCTAGACTTTGCAAACGTTTGTTACTTATATTGGTGATATTTTAGTGCGTTTCTGTCTTTGTACTGTGGAAGGCTTTGCTTGGAAAATGTTAATAAAGCATTAATGTTACATTGTTTTGTTTTCTTTCCTAAGATGGAAATACATGCATTTTGATAGGAAAAGAAGTATATAATATATAGAGCAAAATGTCAGCACTTTTAAAATCTTTGATTAATCGCGATTAACTGTGAAACATTATGCTATTAATCAAGATTAAAAGATTTAATCGACTGACAGCACTAAAACTAAATATTTGGACACTTTCTGGTTGTCAAACATTAGATGAACATGTCCAAAGTTAATACGATGAACTACACCAATGGTTACTCTGCAAGGACACCTGTGAACAAGAGGGGAACTGACTTAAAACATCCACTAAAAATCACTTAGACACCAGTTGATTGAAAGTAATTGCGAAAATGGCTCAGAAAAATAAAATTAGTTTGCTGATACCACATGGTTTGAAATGTTATTATCCATGCAATTAAATTAATTAATTGGGATTAGTTCACCCAAAAATGTAAATTCAGTCATTGTTTACTCACCCCTGTGTTGTTATAACCCTGTATGACTTTCTTTATTTTTCTTAACACAAAGGGAGAAATTGTGAAAAAAAATTGTGTTCAGTGATGTCATACAATGGCAGTTTATGGTGACCACCTCTTAAAGTTTCAAAAGGACACAAAAGTGTAATTCAGAAGTCTAATAAATTATTCCATGAGACTCATGATAGTTATGAAAGCATACGATAAGGTTTGGTGAGAAACAAACCAAAATTGAATGTATTATTTAGTGAAACTGTTTACTGACTGTTGATCTCCTGAGACATCAAATCAAACTTGCACTATTATACCTTATAACGCTATAAAAAAGTGTCAGTCAAATATAAAAATCTTGAAGCAGTTATTGAAAACTGTATAAACATTTATTGAAACATTTCTACGAACAAATTTAGATGAATGATCATAAAATATATAACATAAAAACTGTCCTAGTGAAAAACTGTGCTCCTGTAATAGCATTTAGAGTATAAAGTATTAGCATTATCTTTTCAGAAGTTATGGTGTTGTTAATCATTTTAGGGGCTGTTATTAATTTTCCGTGTTTTAGACCGGTGATTGGTGATCAGCTCAGTTCACGCAGCTCAAGCAGGGAAATCCCGAAGACCATGCCTTGATTAATTAATACATTCTTTCTTGATTATTCTTTTTGAAAACATTGTTAGTGGACTGTTAATGTCTTTTTTTTTTCATAAAGAGTAAAAAAGTTACAATCATTCAGTTGTTGTCATAATCTTTTTCTTGTTGTCTTCGTTTTTTGTTTATGAAATAATAATACCCCTATACATTTTCGTCATAACCTTCGTTAACGAGAGTAACACAGAATACAATGGTTTTCAAATAACATTAATAATTTGTCATCAATCTTTCATGCATACACTGTTTTGACATTACTTCACAGGGTGGGCTGGAACGCCGACAGGGGGTGCTGCAGCACCCCTGCTTCCCTCGGCAATGTCGTTAGGTAACATTCCTGGCCAAAATAAAAAAAAAATTTTAATTGGCTCATGAGATGTTGGCTTTAATATACTGTTATGAGAATGTTTTTGGACTGGTGCCAGTTCACAGCGGACAGAGTTACCTGCGCTATCCTGAAAAATAAAAAACAAGCGTTCGATAGAATGTACCATTGCTTGTCACGGTTGGTTAGGACAAAAACTCTGATTAACATAGAAAAGATACCTTTTATTGTGTGTTGTTTGCCGTCAGGTTAGGACACGGTGTGACTGGCTGCCTATAGCCTCCTCTATGTTTCTGTTTGATTTCAGAGTACTCTGTTTAAAAAAAATAAGGCTGGGCATAGAAATGCATCAATTCTTTGACTACAAACTCTTCAGACATGTTTTGTAAGCTCTGTTCTCTGGTTTTTGTGCAGCTGTGGTGTGTCCTGTTGTTACTATCGCTGTGGCAGACCTGTTTCTAGATAAAAAATAACCAGTTTTCGCTTGAACGCCCCATGTCGTGAGGGGGCTCCGTGAACTGTTGCCCTCGTGCCCTATCTGAGAAGTTTCACTAAATAATACATAAAATTTTGGTTTGTTTCTCACTAAACCTTACTATGCTTCCATAACAAACATGAGTCTCATTAAATAATTTGTTAGACTTCTGAATTATACTTTTGCGTTCTTGTGAAGCTTGAAGAGCTTCACCATAAACTGCCATTGTATGACATCACTGAGCGCAACATTTTTCACAATTTCTCCCTTTGCGTTAAAATAAGGAAATAAAGACACATAGGGTTATAATAACACAGGGGTGAGGAAAAAATTACAGAATTTTCATTTTTGGGTGAACTATCCCTTTAAGTTTCCAAATACCTTTTGGGGCCACCATACATTTTAATTGGTCTGGATTAGTAAACAGTTCTGTGTTGGAAGATAGATTAAATATCTCCAGCAAACATTCCAACCACAAGCAATAACCCACAAGCGGCATGAAAAGCTGTAACTCGCATCAAAAGACCATATATTTAACATGTTCTCATTTTTGTGTAAGCTAGTGCTCCATCTCCCAAAGCCAACCGGGATTAACACCTGAAGTTGCGTGGTTGTAAGTGTGTGGTCATAATCATTCCCACAGCAGCACTCAGCTGAAAATGTGCGGGATATGTACACAGCTGCTTTCTGTCAACCTGAAAGGTGGGCCAGTCATGGAATGTTAAGGTGTAGAGCCTGTTGTGTGCTGTTTCCTGTAAGCTTGATCTATAGATGCCTGGAATGTATGGTAAGAGGGTGAGGTGCTTCCAGGTTGTGAGTGGGGCTAATGGTGAGGTAATGTGGGGTGGTAGGGGGGCATGGTGCCCTGCTTCAGGATTGGCTGGTTCGTATCTGATGGTAGGGCTACCCTGATATCACGACACACCTCAGACAAAGCCAGGGAATTTTCTGGATTGTTTTATGTTCAAGCCCTGACATGCTTCTTGTAAAACAAGCAACCTTTAAACTTATCAATTGAGCCCTGGAGCTGTAATTTCACGAAAACCTTTCTCCCTGGAGGGAACAATACAATGGTTATTATGTGTTCACAGTTATTGTATCTAGCAACATCACAATTTTATCATCTTGGCTCTTTCTCCTATATTTTCTCCATATTTTGGATTTAGTTTTTCTGTTAGGAATATTCTGTTCGGCACATCTGCAAAGCGATATATGTACAATATTGCATCCACACCCTCAAAGACTGTTGATTCTTGTGCAGAGCAGATACAAAATAGTAGTGTTGAACTAGTGTTGGTGGCAAACCCAGTGAACAGTTTATGATATTAAAGGGACAGTTTACCCAAAAATGAAAAAGGCAAAATAAATTTTAGCTTCAGTCACCACACCTTGTATTTGTATGGTAATAAGATGCAATGAAAGTTAATGGTGAATGATGCTAACATTCTTGCCTTAAGGATAGACATTTCAGTAATCTTGTAGTCAAGTACTCTAACACTAACTAGAGAGTTATTAATTTCTTGAAATTTAGAATTTAAGTTAGTAAATAAAGAATATGTCTCAAACGAAAAATGTATAGCCTATTGGGGTTTTCACAAATGTCACCCTTATAGCGGTTTCAAAATAAGCTAACTTTAACAACCTTTGGACCTGTTTTACTAATGAAAAAATAAGCACTTTGCAGAAACAACAAATAAAAAAAAAAAAAACATTTGCCCTCTCACATATAAACATACATTCCAAGTCTTCTGAAGTGAGATGATCACTTTAAATAATGATAGATTTTGTATTTTTGGTTGAACTATTCCTTTAACATTAAGTTGTATCAACAATATTTAGGTTAGAGAAGCCGTTTCATTATTGCCCACGGCAGGCAAAGGCGCAAAGGAAAATCAATTTACAATATTGTAGCGTTTTTAATAGTTGAATATTTAAATTAGGGCTGGGAGATTTAATATGTTAATTTCTACAATTAATAGTTGACTGTTTAACGCATTAAAAAGAATTAAAGCAATTATTGCAGTATCCGTGTTTGTTTGTTTGTTTGTTTTTTGGGTTTTTTTACTTCCTAAAACTTCACTAATGTTTTTCCCAACTTCCTGTGACTAAAATTGGCACATATACATTTCCAGGAGGTACACGCTCGACTTGATTGCACATCCTAGCACAGAAACTGATTTTGTGGAGCAGTGCATGGTTATTCATGACACGCATGTCCCGGGCATAATAAACACTGGAGCGGATTTACTGTACTGAGAATGGAGACTTCACCCGTAAGTGGTGAGACAGGTGTGGGAGAGATACGAGCAAGCTGCCGTATTAGCCCAAAAACGCATTGTCACTGTCATCAATTGAGAGAGTGTGCAGCAACTGAACGGCAGCCAGAGAAAATAATAGTTAAAGTGTTCAGTTTGATTTATATCTGTATGTTTAGTTTCTAATAATGCTCAGTATAAATTGAATTTGCCCATTTGATCATATTATTAAAAGGTCCATTGGAAAATGGAAGAATATTTATTCAACTTTTAATTACAGCATGTCCACTGATTTTATGGCATGTATACCTGTATCAAAGATTTATACCTGTAGAAATGTGTCAGATTAACTCTATTCGCAAAGGACTTTTTTTTTTTACATGTACATATTTAAATAATTATAATAAATGATGACAAACCATTTTCTTGCAAGTCCTCTAAGACAAAGTATAAAGTAAATATATTTATGATTATATTTTAATGTTGGTTTTAATGTACCATTTATCATGATTAATCGTAATTGATCACAAAAAACTGGCCGATTAATTAATTTATTGATTCATAGCCCTAATTTAAAGCTTTCGATTATTTGTGCACATCCCTATTTTGCCTAACATATTATTTTCTGTTCTACTGAATAAAGAAAGTCATACATGTTTATAACAAATGCCTTGTTTATCCTCGACGCTGCTGCTTGTTTGCGAGGTCGCGTCCCTCATTTTGTGCAGTCGTGCACACTTCAATTTTTGTAACTCATGCAGACCAGTACATGCGGCGCCGCATTAAAAAATTAACGACTTCGAGGCAACATTGGCTATATTGTTAAACAGATACAATGCAAAAAAAAACAAACCAAAAAAAAAACAATAAAAGTTATAATAGTAATAAAATAAATAAAAAGAGGGCTTTCAAAAGACAAAGATCATTAATCTGTTAAGTTAGAAAAATTAAACATTTTAACAAATCTTTATGCTTTATTATTTTTACATAACTTTAATAACATGATAACATTGCAGTTCTTTCAGAAAAAAAATGACCATTTCATCTTATGGATAAAGAATCTTCCATAAGTAGAAATATAAGTTTGTTGCTCTTTATTACAAAGGTTCTTAAGACTTTTACAATGCCAAAAAAAAACAATAATAATAATAATTGGGGGGGGAAACTAACACGTTAATGAAAATTAATTCATTTTGCCTTTTTCATGAAACATGAGCAGAACAAATTTGTGTGTAAATGCATGCTTATGTAAATTATCCCATTTAAATGAATGCCATAATTTACACAATAATTGTTTTACTAACGATTTACACACAAATTTGCTCTTCTCGTGTTTCATGAATAGGGCAAATTTACTCAATATTCATTAACGTGTGTTAGTTTTTTGTCTCAGTCACTACACTGCATATTTTAGTTTGCATATCTGTAAGAGTATTACAACATTAAAACCACCTGACTAATATTGTCTAGGTCCCCCTCGTGCCGCCAAAACAGTGCCAACCCGCATCTCAGAATAACATTCTGAGATGATATTCTTCTCACCACAATTGTACAGAGCGGTTATCCGAGTTACCGTAGACTGTCAGTTCGAACCAGTCTGGCCATTCTCTGTTGACCTCTCTCATCAACAAGGCATTTCCATCCACAGAACTGCCGCTTACTGGATGTTTTTTGTTTTTGGCACCATTCTGAGTAAATTCTAGAGACTGTTATGTGTGAAAATCCCAGGTGATCAGCAGTAACAGAAATACTCAAACCAGCCCACCTGGCACCAACATTCATCCATGCGATTATCTAATCAGCCAATCGTGTGGCAGAAGTGCAGTGTATAAAACCATGTAGATATGGGTCAGGAGCTTCAGTCAATGTTCACATCAACCATCAGAATGTGGAAAAATGTGATCTCGGTGATTTGGAGCGTGGCATGATTGTTGGTGCCAGATGGGCTGGTTTGAGTATTTCTGTAATTGCTGATCTCCTGGGATTTTCACACACAACAGTCTCTAGAATTTACTCTGAATGGTGCCAAAAACAAAAAACATCCAGTGAGCGGCAGTTCTGCGGATGGAAATGCCTTGTTCATGAGAGAGGTCAACAGAGAATGGCCAGACTGGTTCGAACTGATAAAGTCTATGGTAACTCAGATAACCGCTCTGTACATTTGTGGTGAGAAGAATAGTATCTCAGAATGCAGGTTGGCACTGTTTTGGTGGCAAGAGGGGACCTACTCAATATTAGGCAGGTGGTTTTAATGTTGTGGCTGATTGGTGTAAATGGGTGCAAGCATTTCAATGCATATTTTATAAGCATAAAATATAGTAGTGGTGCATTCTACACCTTGAATGTTGCAGAGACTGTAGCATTGCTCTTTATTTTAAAATTGTTTTGTATAGTTTGTGTAAATAAAATGTAATACTATAGCATATCTATATGCTTGTATACATTTTTAGGAGTATAAGGTCAATAAATATACTATTAGCATTTTTAAGGCATGATACAAGTATTTGTCCGGTGCCTTAATAACAAATATAAACAAAACCAGGTTTAAGTTTGAGGCTTTTATTGCAAAGATTCTTGTAAAGGTTTTTATGTCGTTGTGATCTGACATTGTTCCAGCAAACTACTACTACTCACTACTACTTTCTGCTGATTCAGATGATATTTTCTCTGGGCTTTCCCCTGTCGTTTCACAGAATAGTACAAAGGCAGATGCGTCAAGTATAAACGGCTCTAGAATTTGGGGAGGTGTGTGCGCAGTCTGCATGTTACCCCCTTAACGGGATAGCTGGCTGCGGTGCCAGGCGAAAGCATAAACAAGGCTTAAATTATGAAAAAGAAATGTCGTTTTGGGCGAGCTATCCCGTTAAGAGGGTAACATGCAAGAGTTACAGTATAATAGACGAATGTGTTGTAAAAGGTGTTCAGGTCTTTAAATCTCTCTCGATCTCTTTCTCTCTCTGTAGGATCTGTCTGTTAGAATGCAGTGTGCGGGAGGTACGTGTCGTGGTGGCCACCATCCTGGAGAAGACCCTGGAGAGCGCTCTGTACTTCCAGGATGCTGGGCTGGACTGTCTTTTGGACATGCTGCTGTCCCTGTTGGATAAAGACGTACCGGACAACTGCAAGAACTGCTCTCAGTATTTCAGCCTCTTCAGTAACTTAGTAGCTCAGAGGGTGAGAAAGATCAAGCTGGCCTTAATGGGCACCAGCCAGTTTATTTTCTTTGCTTTCTGTCAGAATATTTAGGGAGTGACCATTATGTATTTTTTATTACACCTTTATTACACCCTTTATTACACCATGCAGAGTTAAAGACTGCTAATTTCTTTAAGCAAAGAGAAACATGTTTTCAACGGACACATTTAAATGCATGTTTTCACTTTTCAGGGCTATGGGCCGTGTCAACTGCTGCTCAAACATTCAGCCTATCGTCGCATGCTTGTCTTCCTGCTGGGACCCAATAGACAAAACAACCAGGTACTACAGACAGCCTTTGTTCTGAATGTTTCCCTCGTTTTATGAAGGTTTCTATTGTTATCCCACATTTTCTTAATCAGTCTGTTATTCACTGTCCTACACATGCTCTCTGTGTTTCAGCACCGGCGCTGGAGTTCAGCACAGGCTCGGGAGTTCCTGCATCTCCACAACACTCTGGCCCTGATAGTGCTGCACACAGACCTCACTTCTCAGATGACAGAGAGTAAGAACACACTAAGATGTAGGCTACACTACCAGTCAAATTTTTAGATGCACCTACTCATTCTTTATTATTATTTTCCCCAGTTTGGGATAATATTAAGGTCATTAAAACTAGAATTAAAACAAATGGACGGATGAGAATGATGTTGTTGTGACAATTTTTTTTTTTTTTTTAAACAAGTCTCAACTATTTTATATATTTGAGCTTCTTCAAAGTAACCTTGTCTAGATTGGAGGGTTTTTTAAAATGTTGATGCCAAGGACCCCCAAATTTGATGATCCCCATACGAGGGACCCCATGTGTGAGAAAAGTAGGAAACATGATATTATAAAGACTTCTTGTTTGCAAGATTAAATAATTTGCTTCTATATTGTCATTAACCAAAATAAATTATTAAAATATTATCTAGAAAATATTTACTAAAAGGGATAGTTCACCCAAAAATTAAAATTCTCTCATCATTTTCTCACCCTCATGCCATCTCAGATGTGTATGACTTTCTTTCTTCTGCAGAACACAAACAAAGATTTTTTTAGAAGAATATTTCAGCTCCGCAAGGCCATACAATGCAAGTGAATGGTGACCAGAAATTTGATGTTCCAAAAAGCACATAAAGGCAGCATAAAAGTAATCCATACGACTCCAGTGGTTAAATCCATGTAGTGATATGATAGGTATGGGTGAGAAACAGATCAATATATAAGTTCTTTTTTAATATAAAGTCTCCTCCCTGGCAAGTAGGTGGCGGTATGCACAAAGAATGTGAATCGCCAAAAATAAAAGAACAATGTGAACATGGAGATTTATTGTTAAAAAAAAAAGACTTAAAGCTACACTATGTAACTTTTTTCCCTCTAGCGGTTGAAGCATAAATCTGCAAGTTACTTGCTGAGGAAAAGTTTACAGTTGTGATTAGGCACTGCTTTTCTGGCTGATGAATCTCATGATGGTTTGAGGACTCGGAGATGACTTGCAGAGCGGAGTCATGACGAGCTACGTATTGTCATGTTGATAATATGTTATTCACTTAAAAATGTATAACCAAAATATTACTTATTTTGATGAAGGTAAACAACACTCCATTATATTTTAATTTGATTATTAAATCGTTTTATCCACTACACAGTACACATTTACATTTGTAATTTGTATTGTTCTACACATAATTTTAAGAGGTGAAACTCTGAAATGAGTCCAGTTGAAGACACACTATATTTATATTATAATCTACAACCTCAGTGGACAATGCAAGTGAACCGTCATACTACAATAGTAGTCTATGCACTGCAAACAGTAAAAGACTGTAATATAAAAATGCAAAACGAGGATTTAATAATGATGAAATATTTTATTGAACATGAAAAAATATGCAGAAATATGCAGTATAACAATTATAATTATAACAAATAAATTGCTTATTTGGAAGTAAAGTTACAACAGAGAGATGGTTACACGCTAAACAAATTAATAAAGATTACTCTGCTATGAAATCGGTACATTATAGACAACTTGAGATGAGCATAAATTCATGGGGAACCACCTTGTACATATAGTGGCTTTTTAGATCTGTTTAAACATCTGCAAAAAGGATCAAATGGCAAGTGTCCATACACTGATTTATTGCTCAAAAATATAGTTTATTGGCTTACACTTGCATGCAACCTCAGGCAAAGATGACGGCAGACACAATTTGGGAATCTCGAAACTGTAGCAATGTTATAAAATACTCAGAAGTCATAAATATTAGTAAACATGTAATAGTAACTTCATTGAAAAAAACGAGACTTATAAGCACGTTGCGATCAGTACACATGTGTAATGTTTGATTCATTAATGCATGACAAACAATATAAGCTTTCACAACCCTACCACAAACATCCAAGCAGTATAGAAGGTAAACAACTTCGCCAAACAGTAAATTAGGAGAGTGACTTCACTCCGCTGCTGTCTTGACTCCTGAAACCACGACTGGACTGATTGAACAGCTGGCGCACTGGCTTCCCGCTTCTCAACACAGCCGGACCTTCTTTCTCAGCTTACGGATATGATGTAAATACGCGAGGACGAATGACGTATGCCTGCGATTAATTCCCTTAAAATAACAATCATTATTGTAGGCTTACTGTAGTGAATATATAATATAGACGTTAAACTGATGTCCTTTTTCATGGTTTTGAACATGGATTTATGTATTCACTCAATAATTAACTTTTGTTAATTGTAACCAAAAAAATCTTACATGGTGCAGCTTTAAATATTGAATTGTTTCTCACCCACACCCATCATATCTCTTCCGAAGACATGGACTAAACCACTGGAGTCATATGGATTACTTTTATGCTGCCTTCATGTGAATTTTGGACATTCAAAGAGCTGGCCACCATTCACTTGCATTGTATGGACCTACAGAGCTGAGATTTTTCAAAAGAAATGTGTTTCACAAAAAAAAAAAAAAAAAAAAAAAATCACTCGGGTGTGTTCAAACTTTTGACTGGTTTTGAATGGTTCTCTAATTGTGAATGATTAGGTAATGGTGATGTTCTAATGCTGTTCTATTGTGTGTTCAGCTCCAGGAGTGTTCAAGCAGAGTTCCTTGGGTTTGGTGGCTCCATCTTCTCCACTTCTGCCTCTACATCCAGACATCAACACACTGCTCTTCAAACCTGATGGCCAGGCATATCTCATGGAGGTAATATTCTCTCTCCCTCTCTCCAACCATTCCATTGCCCACCATCTGGCTTTGTTATTCACTGTTGACTGAGGCACATGTGTTTCAGGTGATGTTTGCCATGCGTGAGCTGTCTGGCCCATTGTCATTTCTCATCGAGATGATCACATACTGCTCATTCTGTAACGAGCCTTTCTCACTGGGAGTTCTGCATTTACTCAAGGTTGGTACCCTAAAAAATACTCACAACTTCCTCTCATGTAAATGCTAGACAGGGTTATTATAGTTTTAAAATGTCGCTGGTTTTTAGATTTATTATTCATTTTGTATTTATTTAGCTTCAGTTTAGTTTTAGTTCATTTGAATTATTCTTAAATAGTTTATATTTAGTTTGTATCTTTGGAAAGTGACCAGTGTTGTTTGTATATAGTTTCAGTATTAGTTGTAGTTTTCATCCCTTAGAACAGCAGTGTTCCATCTGCTTATGACAACACACACAACGCTTTATCAGAAAATTCAGCAAGTGGCAGCGATGTCATTTAAACGTCCACATCTTGTCAAAATAGGTGATTTTTTTTTTTTTAACAATATAAAACAATGAAAGTCTAAAGTCATGCCTGGGAGATTAAATCATCCAACACAACAAATTTTTCACTTTAAGTTTAATGTCATTTTTCATTCGTATTTTAGGGGGCATTTATGGTTTGTCATGTTTTCGCTCTTTTGCAAACTTCCATATTTAACTTATAGACTATCCATCCTTCGGATGAGACGTTAAACTGATGTCCTGACTCTCTGTGGTCATTAAAAATCAGAGGACACCTCTTGAAAAGAGTAGGTAACCCCGGTGTCCTGGCCAAATTCCCCCCCCCCCCCATTGGTTCTTATAGGTCATGGCCTCCTAATAATCCCCTTTCATGAATTGGCTCTATCACTCCACTCTCTCCTCTCCACCAGTAGCTGGTGTGTGGTGAACGTACTGGCACACTATGGCTGCCATTGCATCATCCAGGTGGATGCTGCACACTGGTGGTGGTTGAGAAGAGTCCCCTGTTCACTGTGTAAAGCGCTTTGAGTGTAGAGTCAGAAAAGCACTATATAAAAGTTTTTTTCACTGCTTGTTTTCATCTTCATAATAGTTTTTGTTAACGATAATTACTTTGATTCTAGAATCACCTTGAGACGGCTCCACCTCATGAACTGAAGAATGTCTTCCAGTTGCTCCTAGAGATCCTGGTGAGGGATTGATGTGTGCCATTTTAAATACCATTCTTTAATCACAGTTTAATGGTGTAATAATGGTCTTCCTTTAACCTCTCAGATGGTAGAGGACCCTCTGCAATCCCAGAGACTCAAATATGCATTTGAATCTGATAAAGGCCTTTTGGGTAAGAACAACACCATGTGTATCTGTATTGCTTAAAGGGATAGTTCACCCAAAAATGAAAATTCTCTCATCATTTACTCACCCTCATGCCATCCCAAAAGTTTTATGACTTTCTTCTGTTGAACACAAAGATATTTAGAAAAATATCTAAGCTCTGTAGGTCCATACAATGCAAGTGTATGGTGGCCAGAACTTTGAAAGTCCAAACAACACATAAAGGCATCATAAAAGTAATCCATATGACTCCAGTGGTTTAATCCATGTCTTCAAAAGTGATATGATAGGTGTGGGTAAGAAACAGATCAATATTAACAGGGATGTGATTCTTCCGGTTTAATCCGGAATTCCGTATTTCCGACCTAAAAATGTGACCCGTGTGAATTGTGTATTTGTATAATTCATTGGGGATTCATATGTTATCGCCAATATCCTGTCCAGTGCGTTCTCTGTCAGCATTTTTCTTACAAACAAGTGTCATTCAACCTTCCCTCAGAACAACTTTACTCACTCAAACTTCACAACTGCTTCTGCATCACGCACACACTTTTTTTGCGAACGCGCGAGACGGGGGCTTCTGCTGTCCCCCACTTTGCTCACTACATTTTCCCTGATTTAAGTCCTTTTTTACTATGAATCTTTACTTTCACATTCTTCTTTTTGTGTTTTTAGCAATTCACATTCTTTGTGCAAATCGCCACCTACTGGGCAGGGAGATTTTATATTATAAAAAAAAAAGACTTCAAAATGTATCTGTTTCTTACCCACACCTATCATATCACTTCTGAAGACATGGATTTAACCACTGGAATCGTGTGGATTACTTTTATGCTGCCTTTATGTGCTTTTTAGACCTTCAAAGTTCTGGCCACCATTCACTTCCATTTTATGGACCTACAGAGCTGAGATATTTTTAGAAAAATCTTTATTTGTGTTCTGCGAAAAAAGAAAGTCATACACATCTGTGATGGCAGGAGGGTGAGTAAATGTTAAGAAAATTTTCATTTTCGGGTGAACTATATCTTTAAAACTCCACAAAATAGGCAGTATTGGTTGATTAAGTTGATTTGTGCTAACGTGTGATTCTCATTAACAGCTTTGATGCATCAGAGCAACAATGTAGACAGCAGTCGCTGCTACCAGTGTGTTAAGTTCCTGGTCACACTGGCTCAGAAGTAAGTCTAGAATATTGTTGCAAAACTAGGTATGCACTGATACCAAAATGTTGGCCGATACGATAATAATTGGCTGATAATTGCTTCATGTTATGACCGATAACTGATATAATGGCAACTTTATAAAATCTATATGCTTTGCCTGTTTTTAACTAGCAAAAATACTCTCCACTCAACATGAAAGCACATGCTTCCTTTGAAATTGTGCTTCACAAAAGAATTCACTGTTTGATTTGGAAGTACAATTAGCTTGTCATTGCAAAACAAACCCAGACAGGGTGATCAAGATCCCAACAGGAAGGCACTTATTGCATGTCAAATAAATGGACATGAAATATTGCTTTGAGTTCAGTTTATTTTAACCAGTGAGAAGCAAGAGACTGTTGGAGTGATATGAGAGACAAGAAACTAACACATCTATGTGGGAAATCGGTTGCCTAGGACAGCGGTTTATTATAGTATTTAGTGGCCAGTAAACAAAAATATTTCACTACAGAATGCCATAATTGACCAATCACAGTTGAGTATTCTAGATACAGTATATTAATTTTATCTGCTTTAAATATCGACCTAATCAGATCGATTCAAAAAACTATGTAAAATATACATTTTCCACCAATATATTGTGCTTCCCTTGATAAAATGTGATGAATGAACTGACTTTGTTTTTTGCAGTGTATGTGGGAGATTAAGTGTTGTGTCTGTGTTTCTGTTAGGTGTTCTCCAGCTAAAGATTATTTCAAAGAGCTCTCAGGACATTGGAGCTGGGCAGTACAGTGGCTGCAGAAAAAGGCAAGAGGCTACACAAACAAACACACACACACACACTCATTTACTAATTTGTAGGGCTGTTGATTTAACGTGTTAATTCAGTGTGATTAATTATATAAAAAGTAACGCAGTAAAAAAAAATTACACAATTGATCGTGTCCCCGGACTGTAATAAGGAATATTCCTACCATCAGAGCAATTCAAGCTTGAAGTACTACCTGTTTTCAGCAGAGGGCAGTGAGCGAAACTCCAGCTGTATAGGGAACATGCAGCTGCAGAGAACAAACCATGCACACTCAGGCTTGATTCACTCTAGCAAATATTTATATATGTGATTTAATTCCATTAATTAATCATAATATCGTAATTAATTCAATAAAAAATGTAATCGACTGTCAGCCCTACGAATTCCTTCACTGAAGTAGCAGCTGGTATTATTTTATTCCCTCCATCTCCTCTTTTCAGATGTCTGAGCACTACTGGACGCCTCAGAGTAACGTTTCAAACGAGACGTCCACGGCTAAAACCTTCCAACGTACCATCTCAGCACAGGTACAGGACTGCACTGTCAGTTAAACTTACTTTTCATTAAAGAGGTGAATTACTGCTTGTGTAATGCTGCATGAAGTTCAGTGAATGATGTTTTGTGTGTGTTTGTTTAGGACACTCTGGCCTACGCCACAGCTTTACTTAATGAGAAGGAACAATCCGGCAGCAGTAATGGTTCAGACGGCAGCCCAGCCAATGAGAACTCAGACAGAAGCCTCAGACAGGTACTTTATCTCCTCTTGTAGTCCATGTCTGTGAGCTTTGAGGTCAACTGTATGCTAGTAGTGTGCTAAAATGATATATGCATTTTATAGTTACAATCTTTTTCTTTTGGGAAATGGACCAAAACAATTCATGACTCATCTTGCACTCATGAGCATATCCATATTTTTGTCTAATAAAATGCTTATAGAATGCGAATGCCCCTTCCCCTAAAACCACCTGACACAGAATAGCAATATCAAATAGCAAATGATGGTGCTCTGATATTGCGATATACATTTACAGTAGGAAATAAGGTGGCAACAGCGATATGGTAAAACATTCCAAAGTTTAATAAAGAATGACATTTATTAAAGGGATAGTTCACCCAAAAATTAAAATTGCACTTTTATATTTCATGTTTCATCCCAGTTATTACACGCCAAATAAATAAATGAATGTACATGAAATATTGATTTGAGTTAAAATAATTTTATTATCTTACTAATATGAGGGAACAGAAGCACATCACATAAGTAGGAAAGATTACTTATATCCGGATGACCAGTCTAATATCATTTTGAGCCCGAATGTCTGACCGTTATTCAGAAATATTTGTCAGCTTAATGCTGCAATTGACCAGTCAGAATCATGTATTCCATAGAGCTGTGTAATAATTTCCTATATATCATATATTGATTTTACTGATTCATTGTTCCTCTCTTTCTCAGGGATCAGAATCACCAATGATGCTGGGAGATTCCCGGAGTGACTTAGAAGATGTGGACCCCTAACTCTCCTCATTGTTTTTACACAAAAAACAAAAACAAAAAAGGTTTCCCTCCAACAGAAAGATGTTGTGGACCTAAACAGACAATCAGAAAACTGCATTTGATCTTGGGACTGTAATTGGAGTGCCTGCAACAACTAACAGACACCAATCTTCAGGTCGCCTCGTCAGAGATGCAAACATCTAGTTTTTTTTTTGCCGGTGGTCACTGGTTAAAGCCTGGCTGTATGAAAAGAGTTCAGGTCTTGCAAGTCATTCAGATATTACATCTGACGAGTTCTGTCAGGCAAATGGAACAATATACAAATGGAGGGTTTTGTTTCCTTGAATTTTTTTACATAAAACTACAAGATACAATGGTGCCAGAAGGGGTGTTTTAAACTAAATCTGTTAGCGTATATTTGCCAATGTAATTAAGTAGATACTGTTCATGAGAAATGTAAAGATGTGTTCCATAAATGTAATTTCAAATGTAAAATAATATTTTTTAAAAATCCTTTACTGATTTCCTTTTTTCTTTTTTTTTTTTTTTCTTTTTTTTTTTTTGGAACAGTTTGAGGGGTGCCTCAAATCTATTCAAAGAGGAACTTGCCAAGTCTTTGAGAGTCAAATAATCACGCCCTTTTCCCCCCTTTCTTTCTTGCTGGTATTTTTTTAATGCACTTTATATTTGAATTCAGTTTGTGACAATGTCCTGATATGGAGACAATTGGACAGTCATGTCTGTCGCTGCTCTCTGTCCATCTTTCACCTTGATTTCTTCACTGCTGAAGATCAAACAGCATGTAGGGAAACTAGGCTAGGTGTCCAAGACAACACAAGTGTATACACGAGTGGTAGGCAAGAAATATGTCATTGGGTGGCAGATATATTGCATCAATAAAGATGCGTCCTAAGACACATTATGCAAGCACTGTCTAGGCCAACACACAAACATGGTGAAATCAGAGATGTATGGCACTGTAAAACACCTTTTCTTCTTTAAGGAAAGATGATGCGTGCTACAATCAGCAATTGCCTGTATTATTGAGAAACTGTCTCTCACTATTTCTGTCTGTTCTGATGTTGTCATGTGCTGATTTCATATGATTTGGCCGAAACAGATGTCTGTGCAGACCGTAGTTGGCCTGCATTTGGAGGGGTGCAGTTTAAAAGCAAGGGACTCTGTACCGGCCGTGGTTACACTTTTCAGGGGTTAATTTTGCCAAATGTAGCTTTTTTGATTTGTGTGCTTGCATCTTTCTGTTTGATCTGACTTACAACTTGTGCACAATGCAAATTGGAAGACAGTTCTGCTGGGGGAAAAAACAGCTTAAACCAGCTTAAGCTGGTTTACTGGTCTGTTTGCTGGTCTTAGACTAGTTTGGGGCACTGGTCAGGCTTGGATACCAGCTGGCCAACCTGTTAAACCAGCTTTGCCAGGCTGGAAGACCAGCTAAACCAGCTCAAAACCAGCTTACCCAGGCTGGGAGTACAGCTAAAGACCAGCTTGGTCAGGCTGGGAGACCAGCTGAAAACCAGCTTTGCCAGACTGGAAGACCAGCTTATACCAACTAAAACAAGTAAACCAGCTTAGGCTGGTGTGAGGTGTGTGTTTTTTCAGCAGGGACAATGAGGATTGGGCAGAAAAGGGGGTGAAGGGTGAGAGGAGTGAGAGTTAAGAGATTGTTGATTGATGGGTATTTCTCACAAAAGCAGTAATGTGCCTTTACTCCACTCCTCCCCTCTACTGCTTGTGTCCTCACCTTCAGTCAAACCAGTGGACAGTGTGCTACAGAAATGCCTGAACTCACTCATTTTGAAAACAACGCACATGCATACTCGCACGTTGGAATGCAGAGGTGGCTCGACTGCACTCACTTCAGAGTGCCATATGAGGAAGAAAACTCATCTAGCGTCTCAAGGTCCCTGTTTAAGCCGTGCATGTAATTTCTCTTTCACTGAGTTGGCAGGGTGATTCAGCTAATGTGTGCTGCTTATTTTTGGTTTTAGAATAGACTAGAACACTTAGTGACATTACTTAAATGTTTACAGCGAAAGGACCTCAAAACCACCACACACAAAAATGTGCTGATTTGCGGAACCATTTGTGCTGCTTTTTATCTCACATTCATCTGGTTATTTGCGCTTCACTTTCATGAAGCATTCATGTTGCTGCTTTTCTCGTTGTGCTTCTTTGCATGTCTGTCCGTGTATGTGTGAGAGACTCTTGCTGGGAAAAAAAACAACAACAGCTTAAACCAGGCTAAGATAGTTTGGTGTTCTTTTCTGGTCTCCAGGCTGGTCTTAGAGGGGTTTTGGGCACTTGTCAGCTGGTTAGGCTGGTAAACCAGCTGAAGACCACATTGGCCAGACTGGGAGACCTGCTGAAAACAATCTTGGCAAGGTTGGGAAATTAGCTGAATACTTCATTGACCTGGCTGGGAGACAATCTAGACCAGCTGAAGACCATCTTGGTCCATTGGAAGACAAGCTGAAGACCATCTTGGTTAGGCTGGGAGACCAGCTGAAAACTATATTTGGCCAGGCTAGAACACAAGCTGAAGACCACCTTGGCCAGGCTAGAACACAAGCTGAAGACCAGCTTGGCCAGGCTAGAACACAAGCTGAAGACCAGCTTGGCCAGCCTAGAACACAAGCTGAAGACCTCCTTGGCCAGGCTGGAAGACAAGCTGAAGACTAGCTTTGCCAGGCTAGAAGACAAGCTGAAGACCACCTTGACCAGGCTAGAAGACAAGCTGAAAACCACCTTGCCAGGCTAGAAGACAAGCTGAAGACCACCTTGGCCAGGCTGGGAGACAAGCTGAAGACCACCTTGGCCAGGCTGGGAGACAAGCTGATGACCACCTTGGCCAGGCTGAGAGACAAGCTGATGACCACCTTGGCCAGGCTGAGAGACCAGCTTAAACCAGCTTAGGCCATGTCTTTACCTTTTTTAACATTTTCTACACCTGTAGATGCTGTACCAACTACTCTGTAGATCTGTGATCAGGCTTGCGTTTTAAGCTGGGTGTCAGGACAGGGTTAAGAATTTGTGAAATTCTCATTCATTTCTGCTGTGAGTGTGTATGATGTGTAAAGGAATCTGTAAGTGCATGTTAAAACCACATTTTAAATTGTACATCAGAGTTTGACAATGAAAACATTTGATATAAAAAGATAAGACTGGAATGCGCAACCTTTCATATATTGTGTGTTTTTGTCTGTCGAGTTACTGTCTGACCACAAGTAGATTTTTTTCAAAATTATTTCTCAAGGAACGTTGTTTGTATAAAACAGGAAATGTTAAATAATATATATAAATTTACAAAAATAATTGTACCATATTCTAAACAGTGCATGCATAATAGTTGGCAATGCATAAATGGTTTAAAAATTAGAGGCTGATCTAAATGCACAGTGAATGTAGTCACTGCTTAAAAAAAAAAAAAAAGACAGTTTAATTATCAGTTTTTTCTGTTACATATTGTACAAAATTAAGTTCTGCCTGGCCTATAATAACATGCACATAGGATCATATTAATGTATTCACATAGTTTATGACCACTAGCATATATTGCAAAGCCATTAAAGTATACATATTTATATACTTGTACATTAAAAGGTATCAAGTCAAATTAAAATGTAATGTTGGAGGGAGAATGTGACATTTTCACAGATTTACTTTGAAATCAAACAATAATTGGTGCCCCTAATTTTTGTTTATGAAAACATACTGTAAAGAACTTCACAGCAGAAGGGACGGAGGACACAGTGAAGCGGGTTTTCCAGGCTCAGGTAAGACTTTCAGGTAAGAATCGGCCACTTCAGTGCTTTACAACTTCACAAACTCATCAGCTTCACAGGCACGTAGTCACTTAAACACATTAGCTTTTACAGGCACATAGTTACTTAAACACATCAGCTTTAATAGACAGGTGTTAAACATAATCTAGCTCAGGTACAAGCGCCCTTACCGCTTTCTCTCTGGACAGACGCTTGACCACGCCCCCGCTGCCACATATCCCCACCGCCCGACTCAGGCCGGGGAGACATCCGGCCTGTCTACCACTCCCCCCCATTTCTGGAAAGGAAGTTGGCGACAGCCATCTGTGCTCCCGGTCTGTGGACCACCTTGAACTTAAACTGCTGAAGAGCCAGATACCAACAGGTGACCCACGCATTGGTATCTTTCATGTGGTGGAGCCATTAGAGTGGGGCGTGATCCGAGCAGAGGGTGAAGGCCCGCCCCAACAGGTAGTACCGGAGAGTGAGGACCGCCCACTTGATGGCGAGACACTCCTTTTCTATGGTGCTCTACTTAGTCTCCCTCAGCGAGAGCTTGCGGCTAATGTACAGCACCGAGCACTCCTCCCCCAACACAACCTGCAAGAGTACGGCCCCCAGCCCTCTGTCTGATGCGTCCGTCTGCAAGACAAAAGGGAGAGATAAATCGTGTCAATGTAAAAGCGCCCCCCCCCCCCCCCTGCGTGAATGCCTGTTGACACTGCTCCGTCCACTGGACCGGGTCTGGAGCTCCCTTTTCAGTGAGATCAGTCAGCAGGCTGGTGACATCCAAATAATTAGGCACAAATCTCCTATAATAGCCAGCCAGCCCCAGGAACTGTCTCACCCCCTTTTTGGTCTTGGGGCTCATGCAGGTCGCAATTGCAGCAGTCTTGTCAATTTGGGGACGCACCTGCCTGTGGCCCAAGTGGAACCCCAGATACCGTACCTCCACCCGCCCAATCGCGCACTTCTTGGTGTTTGCTGCGAGTCCCACTCGTCTCAGCGATCTCAGAACCGCCCTCAGATGCTGCATGTGCCAGATGCAGCGGCGTAAATCGAATGCAGTCTGAGGATTCAGTCCATGAGACGCTGAAACGTAGCCGGGGCTCCAAACAAACCGAACGGAAGTGTCACAAATTGGTGTAATCCAAACGGTGTGGAGAAGGCTGTTTTTTCACGGGAAATTGGTGTCAAGGGGATCTGCCAATAACCCTTTGTCAAATCCAGTGTTGAATAAAATCGAGCAGTGCCCAACTGATCAAGCAACTCATCTACGCGAGGCATTGGGTATGCGTCAAATTTAGACACCGTGTTGACTTTTCTATAATCCACACAGAACCGTACAGACCCGTCACTCTTAGAAACTAGAACAGCCGGGTTGGACCAATCGTTGTGGGATTCCTCTATTACCCCCATATCGAGCATTGCATCCAATTCTTCCCGGACAATTTTCTTTTTGTGCTCAGGCAGTTGGTAGGGACGGCTATGTACCACCACCCCCGGCTCGGTCTCGATATGGTGCTGGATGAGGTTCATACGACCCGGTAGAGGGGAAAACACATCTGCAAACTCCTTTTGCAACTTGGAAACTTCTGCAAGTTGATACGGTGAGAGGTGGTCTCCGCACGTGATCGGGGTGAAGTGATTGTGTTTTGTATTCACCTCCGGACTGAGCTCTGCCCTCTTAAGAACTACTGTAGCCATCGTCACAGGAACCGCCTCCCTCCACAATTTCAGGAGGTTGAGGTGATATATTTGATGTGTGCCCCCTCTATTGGTTTTCTTTACCTCATAATCGAGATCCCCACTCGTTGTGTGACCTCAAAGGGCCCTGCCACTTGGCGAGTAATTTGGAGCTCGATGTGGGGAGTAATACGAGTACCTTATCTCCCGGTGCAAATTCCTGCAGCCGCATTCCCCTGTCATACAGTTGGCTCTGTTATTCTTGAGCTTGGAACAAATTCTCCTGTTAGTTGCCCCAGAGTGTGGAGTTTTGCTCTGAGATCAAGAACATATTGAATTTCATTCTTACTGTTTTAAGGTCCCTCCTACCAAGCTTTGCATATGACGTCAAGCACACCGTGCAGGCGCCACCCATACAGCAGCTCGAATGGGGAAAACCCAGTGGAGGCTTGCGGGACCTCTCACACTGTGAATAACAGGGGATCGAGCCATTTGTCCCAATTTTTAGCATCCTCGTGCACGAACTTACGAATCATGTTTTTAAGGGTTTTATTCAATCGTTCCACCAGGCCATCTGTTTGTGGATGGTAAACGCTGGTGCGGATCGATTTAGTGCCCAATAATTCATAAAGCTCGCGTAGTTTCCATGATATAAAGGTTGTGCCCTGATCGGTGAGGATTTCTTTTGGAATCCCCACCCGGGAGATTATCTTGAAGAGTGCCTCCGCAACACTACGTGCTGAGATGTTGCGCAGGGGCACTGCTTCCGGATATCGCGTCGCATAATCCAACAGGACTAATACAAAGCAATGTCCACGTGCTGACCGCTGTAATGGCCCGACGAGGTCCGTTCCAATTCTCTCGAAGGGGACCTCGATCAATGGAAGGGGGCGCAATGGCATTTTTGGGGTGGCCGGCAGATTCAGCAGCTGACATTCACGGCAAGCCGCACACCACCTGTGGACATCGCCGCCAATGCCCGGCCAATAAAAATGGGCTATTAGACGGTTCAGTGTTTTTCTTTCCCATAGATGACCCGCCATGGGATTATAATGAGCCGCCTGGAACACCATTTCCCGACAGCTCCACGGTATTAAGAGCTGGGTTGCATCTTCCTTTGTTTGAGCGTCCTGCATCACTCTATATAACCGCTCGTTTATAATTGCGAAATAGGGATATGAAAGTGTGACATTTGGCCAGAGATGCTGACCATCAATCTCTCTCACTTGGTCGAAGGCGTGCTTGAAGGCTTCCGGGTCGGCTTCCGCCCCCATCTTCAGAAGCGTGGGTGGGGGCAGGGGGCTATGGTTGTCCGGGGTCGCGGCTGGGGCTCTCTCCTGGCTGAGGAGGCTCCGAATTGCATGCCGGTCCTCTGCTTGAGCTCGTAGGATCTCAAATAACCAGCGGTCTTGGTCTTGATGAAGCTCAAGCAGGGATTGTTGGTGCGTCTGGTGTAGGCCGGCGAGGGACTTGAGGATCTCGGCCAACTGCGAGGACTCCATGGGGCGTACTTCAGGTTCCCGGGTTTCGGCACCAGTGCAAAGAACTTCACAGCAGAAGGGAAGGAGGACACATGGAAGTGGGTTTTCCAGGCTCAGGTAAGACTTTTATTCAGCCACTTCAGTGCTTTACAACTTCACAAACTCATCAGTTTCACAGGCACGTAGTCACCTAAACACATGAGCTTTTACAGGCACGTAGTTACTTAAACACATCAGCTTCACAAATACAACAGAATGAACGCAACAGCTTCAGGAGCACCATGGCCTTCCTTGTGCCAGACTCACTTTCTCTCTGCTGGTGGCGTGGCTGCTTATACACCGCTCTCCCCATGCTTACTGGAATTAGAGACAGGTGTTAAACATAATCTAGCTCAGGTGCAAGCGCCCTTACCGCTTTCTCTCTCTCCGGACAGACGCTTGACCACGCCCCCGCTGACACACATACAAATCCTCTTAAATATCAGGGTGGTCTTCAATGGTCATGCTGTTGATTGGCTGCTGCTTGGAGGGGCGGTGCCTGCTGCAGGTGGCGATGACCACAGCTCCTCTATCTCCTTCAGATGTATGAACTACACAGGTATTTCCAAAAGCATATGCACCGTGAGTGACAGAATCATGTGTGAGAGCCTGACAGCCTGTTAGTGTCCATGAATCCTCACACGTAACCACCTGTAAGAGAACCAAGCCATACTGTATGATGTAGGTTTTTACATTTCACTGTTCATGTACTTTAAAATCATGGTGATAAAAATGCACAGTGTTACAAAAGATTAAATGGTCTGTGACTTGCTCTAAAAACCTTATATTTATCTTAGAATTAAATTGTGACCATTGAGAACCATTGTTTCTAAACAAAATTTCTATTCACAAACTTTAATTTAGCTCTGTCAGTCAATAACATTTTTTAATTGCATAATTTTTTGTAGTTAATCACAATTAATCACAGATTTTGAAAGAGCTGAAATTTGACTAAATATAATTTTTTTCCTGTCAAAATGCATTTATTGGCCTCTTAGGGAAGAAAACAAAACAATATGTAACAATATAATACTTTATTACCATTTTCTACATAAAGCCTTTCACAGTAGATAGAAATACACTAAAATAGCACCAGTTTAAGTAACATTAAACGTTTCCCAAAGTTTAAGTGGCAGTTTGACTAATTGAAAGAACCAGGCCCCACATAGTTTGCATATTCATCGCAACAGGCATTAAATATTAAATCTCTTAAACTCTCATTCTCCACAACATTAATCAGTCAGCAGATTGTTACAGCAATCGTGAAGCCGCATTCATGAGAGCGTCAAGTGCCGCTTTGAGTTCCACATTAAAAGCCCTGGTTGACAAAAACGTCTCATTCTGTGTTTTGGTGATAATTAAGACTTGACGTGTTTCTGTGGTAATTAAAATGTGCCTTACTTAGGCTGAAAAATACTTGATTTCTACCACAAGTTCCATCTAGGCTTGTTTTGTACAACACATAGCGTAAAGAGCTCCTTTCCCCATCACTTTATCACTGACACTGAATCATTGCTGTGTGTGTTTGTGGTGTGTGCATCAGTGTAATGACTCCAGGCTGACACATCGCAAAGTTTCCACCCTTCAAATCAGTGTTTATGTTGGTAAATGCGCTAACTGCGATTAAGAAAAAGTAATGCGTTAAACTTTTTTAATTAATCGCATGCGTTAACGTTAATTTTGACAACTCTAATAAAGTGATATCTAGCTAATGGCATTACTAACCATTGATGGCCTCAAAAACATGCAATGTGTTAAGCCAAAATGTTTATTTATTTACTAATTGACCCTAAAATAAATCTAACTTATGTAACAGTAAAAAAAAAATTGATAGGAGTTAAAGCACAGTCTGCAAAAGAATGCAGCTAATCATGTGTAGTTTAAGCCTATAAATAGTAAAATGTGTTTATTGTGTTCCAAATGGTTTTGTGATACAATATCATTGAGTGAATGGAAACTTAATGTCCTGCTCGCTAAAACCCGTTGGGTCGTATTCTTTCAGCCGGCACTCCAGAGTGGGGGCGTGGCAACAGGAGGCATATGACATCACACCCCTTCTAATTTTTGTTTCAACAAACAGCTTCAACAGCAAAAAACATAATTTGATATTCTGTACTTTCAGAATTTGGACATCCACCTGCTGGTGAATCTCCAAACTGCAAATGCAGGAACTGAATTTGGACTTTGCGCTGAGTTAAGAGGTGTTATTGAAACGTCTTGGCGCAACAGCCAAATTCTTTGGAAACTAGCAAATTGCGCTTTGCACCACTTTATTTACATACAATACACCCACAGTTTGTGTGCCTACACCTACAGTAGCGCAAACACTCCCACCCATGCCCAGTTGCGCTTTGCGCTGGCACGAAAATTGCACTTAGAATTAGCATTCTCACGAAAATCGGATAAGACATTGGGCACGGTCATAGCGCGTTGCTCACTCATGGAAATAGAGCCCAGAAAGTCACAGATGCTGGCGAAAGACCTTAACTTTATTAATTGAATTAATTAATTTCCACCTGAATTTGCAAACACTGCTGTAAGGCATTGCTGCAGTGTGAAGGCATCTGTCACTTGTGAGCTGGTGGTCTGTGCTAGGACATTCTGCATCCATTCCCCTCTGAGGACTCTCCACATCTGGCACTTAGCCTTATGGCCTGTGCAGCATCGAGCTACAGCATACACACCTTGCCCTCCATTCCTATTGACTGCAACACACTCTTTCTGTCCTTTTCAATCCTGTTAGAGAAAATGACTAAAATTTGTCCTTTTCTGATATACTCTGGTGAGCAAAAACTTGATTTACATGAGTTTGAAAAGTGAAACTGTTTTGTATATTTTGTGCATATCTCTGTAAATACTCCATTCTCTCTTTATCAATGATACTCACCTCTATTCTCTCTCCAGCTCACTCTCTGTTAAATGAGAAACTAGAACAGCTCTGCATCTCTTCATCGAGGTGACAGCATGCACCAGCTGTGGAAAAACTTGAAGCCCCTGACCTCTCAGACCAAACAGAGCGACAGAGAAGCTCCTCCCCATGACAAAAAACACACATCATCAACCTCATGCAAAATACACACAGTTATAAAATGGTTCCATTCTCCCAATCTGATTGGACGAACAGCATTCCAAGAGTGCTGATATACAGTCCAACAGCTCTGAATGCTTCACTATTAGTATCATTCCGCTTTTCCATGTTTGTGGCTTTTCAAGTAGTAGTGAGGATTTTGATTTATCATTCATTCACTGATTCGTTCAGTGACCAATTCTGGACATTGCATGTTTACTCCAGTAGGTGGTGACAATTGTGTGTCTTTTATGGTAGTACTGAGTCATTCAATCATTGACTTAACTGATTTGTTAAAAAAAATAATGGAAGTGAACGAGAATGATTCATTCATTTAAAAGATTTGTTCAAAAACACTGATTTGTTTACAAACGAAGTACCTGCTTTGGCTTCTTTTAGAACTATTTTCGCTTGTGGAGAATAAATGCATGAACTGGCTTATTTTTGTCTGAAATGTAAGTTATTGAATATTATTTACTTGTTTGTTGAACTGTAGTGTGTACGCAATAACACACTTGCAGTTGTGCTGTTTTTTCGTATATATTACCTGAGGTTCTCTACGGCCAACTCAGAGCCATGTTAATATATGGAACAACAGCACTCTTGCTTGACCAGCTACACTAAAATATTATTTAGTATGACTACATCAACCTGACTACATTAGGTAACACACCAACAACAGTAATTTTCAATGGTGAGTTTAAATAAAAACTACTGTCACTATGGGTTTAACTTCAGGGATTTCTTGCAACTGTCAGCAGATCAAGTAAAAAAATAGCACTTTAAATTAACAGCTGCATGTAACCACATTATACAGTTTAAGAATTAATTCACACCAAACGTGTTTTTGCGTTCCTCTGTGAGGTTTTCATTGTAAACATGCACTGGACAGATGTTTTTGCCACTGCACTGCTTTTTTTCAGTGTCTCACGCAGGAGCGCCGCATGACATGAGGAATCAAATTTTCCTTGATCTTTTGACATATAAGAGGTCATTGTACTATAAAACATACTGTAAGTTTCAGAACTCAAAACTTCTTCCTCATTGTAAAAAGAGCATTTGTTGAAACCAAGCTGCCAAAATGACTCATTCTCTACTTCATTCACATTGTGATGTCACACTGTGGAAGAAATTTGCATCTGACTGCCTCCACAACAATACATCAGCGCCTACTTTTTCCTTCAACCCACACATGACTTTTTCCTGTACTGACGGATCCCCAAGTGTGAGTTCTTTTATGCACGCTGTAATAAAAAAAAAATAAAAAAATTATTACCTTACACTTCACAACAGATGCACTGGAGGACTGATTATATATCAAACATATAATGTGATTTTTAGACGTTTATAATGTTTGATTATAATCGATAAGATGTCATCACGTACGTGACTGCCGGCTATGCGTGCCGCCATATTGTTTACATTGCAATGCAGCATGGGATACTGAGTTCATCAAGCATAGAAGGTTCTAAAAACCTAGCCCTTCCACTTGTTGCACCGGACGTGGCCAGAATGAGTGATGGATGGAATGGGAGAAGGCTCAAGTGGACTAACTTGTTTTTGCATTCTTTGTTTGACATCAGAAAAAATGGCCACATCGCTGCATCAAAACAGTGTGCTCTGATGGTAACGGCTTTAAACTTTTATTTAGTGATTGTCTGAATGTTTGTAACATAAAAAATAAAGTTATTGTGATGCTATTGTGAAAGACTATCTGAGCAGCTGGTTCATTATGACAACCGCTTCAGTCGCTCTCTGCTGGTTTACAGCAGCACGAATGCAGATCGTACCGGTTTGATCCTACACCTCTGAGCCCAGAATTAGTGTAATCACACCATGTACTGTCAAGTCTTAAAGGAGAAGCAGCACCAAAAAAAAAAGAGTGATTCTAACAGAGGGTCAGAATGAGGGTGGAAAATGATCATGTTTTACAAATAAATGGGTGTTTTTGTGCAAAAAAACATTATTAATATTATAAGTGAACCTTAAGGAACATATTCAAATAATAAAAAAAGGCATGTCATACCCCTTTAAATGTCGTGTTATGTTTAAGTGCCTAAGCTGGTTTAGCTATTAAATATACAGTTAATGAATAAATCTTAACTCTTATTCTTCAGTGATCTATTGTTAATGTTAATGTATTGAAATCTGCTAATTACAGTATAAAAATGATCATTCAACAGACTGTAATATAAATCTAAATAATTACTGTTATTTTCTGCAAGTCACAATATTCAGACATTGAACCCCTGAACTGACCACCATATTGGATGAAGTGAGATGGTGGTTCTGGGGCAGAGATTCTGGATTAATGGCCTGTTTCAGTGAATGATAGAGAAGTTGTTGCACCTCAGTAGAGCTGAAGTTTGGACTAAGATTCAGGAGCACGGCAGCTATACCTGAATACACAAACCATGACCAGATTGAGTTATAAGACAACAGACAGCTGTTAATAATGGACTGATAAAATATACTCTCATCCAAATGAAAATATGTTTCTGATACTGACCCTGTGTATCATGCACTTGACATCATAGCTACACATGCTTTTAGTTAAAGTGCACAAGGAGAGAAAAAAAATAGCTAACCAGTGACGTGCTGCTGCCTGTGATGTTCTGCTCTTGGTGGTGAAACAGGTGGGGCAATCACTGGATGCACTGATGATGTCATCACCAGGTGCCAACACATCCACACAACAGACAATATTAGTCCCTGTCGTCCCTGTGCTAAGTGGCTGATCAGCAAAATTAACTGCCCCTACCGTTATCACCTGCAGAAGGGCATCATAGTGGAGACCGGAAATAGGATGGGAAAAAGTGGAAAAATCGAACCCGGGTTGTCCCCTGATTTGTCATTATACCTGCCAAAGCTCCCGATATGGTGCCCTTGTCTTGGCAGTTCAGAACCCGAATGTAGTTTACACTGGCACCTCGAGCCATACCCGAGTCCCACCCACTCACCACGCCTGTTTTGTGCGTGCCATGAAGGCTCGTGGGTAGAAGACTGGTGGAAGTGATGGACATATGATACTTATTAATGTAAGTAAAAATTACTTCTGATTGTGTCTTCTAATTCTCTGATTTACCTTCCTGTGAACTCTGACTCCCACCTGTGCACCATCATCTACATACACACAAGCATGCTGGATCAGATGAGATACCACAGAGGGGAGAATGGGGAACAATGGAGCTTATGGCCCCTTGTGTAAAGTTTCAATACTTTAGTTCCATAAAGACTCCACATTTACACACTGGCTAGAAAAAGCATTGTCTCTTTTGGATGTCAATAGAGTTATGTTAATGTGCTTAATGGGAGGAATGGTGATTAAGAGCTCACTGAAAGGTGAGTATTTTCCAGTTTCGTGTTTGTTTGGAATGATGCGCTCCAAGTTCCAAGGGATGCTCTGGGCAAAGATAGAGGAATCCTCTTCAATGTATTCACCATGGGGCAGCGTTACTGCCTGCCCAAAGCACAGACAAAGGAATCAAAGGGACAGACACTGTATGCAGTGGCAAGAAAAATTATGTGAACCCTTTTGAATTAGCTGGTTTTCTGCATTAATTGGTCATAAAATGCGATTTCATCTTCATCAAAGTCACAAGTATAGACAAACACAATGTGCTTAAGCTAACAACACACAAACAATTATAATCTTTCATGTCTTTATCGAACACATCCCATTAAACATTCACAGTGCTGTGGAAAAATTAAGTGAACCCCTAGATTAAAGATGTCAACAAAAGCAAATTAAAGTTAGGAGTTGGCAAACCTGGCATCCAATTAATGAAATGAGATTGGAGGTGTGGGTTAAAGCTACTTTGACTTACAAAAAGCACTCAAACATTTTGCATTTGATATTCACAAAAAGCATCTGCTGACGTGGACCATGCCTTGCAACAAAGAGATTTCAGAAGACCTATGAACAAGAATTTGTGCTTTGCATAAAGCTCGAAAGGATTATAAAGTTATCTCGAAGAGCTTAGATATTCATCTGTCCACAGTTAGAGAATTTGTCTAGAAATGGAGATGATTTAGTACTGTTGTCACTTTCCCTTAGAAGTGGCCGTCCAGCCAAGATGACTCAAAGGGCACACCGCAGAATGCTCAATGAGGTAAAAAAAGAACCCTAAAGTGACAGCTTAAGACTTGAAGGAATCATTGGAACTGGTTAAGATCTCTGTTCATGAGTCTACTACACAGAAAACATTAAACAGGCATGATGTCCATGGCAGGACACCACAAAGGAAGCTGCTGCTTTCCAACAAAAACATTGCTGCGTGCCTGAAGTTTGCCAAAGACACCTTGACACTCCACAGCGCCACCGGGAAAATGTTTTGTGGACTAATGAAACTAAGGTTCAATTGTTTGGGAAGAACTTGCAGAACTACATATAGCGTAGTAAGGGCACCTCGTACCAACATGAAAACATAATCCCAACGGTGAAGCATGGTAGAGGGAGCATCATGGTTTGGGGCTGCTTCGGGGCCTGGACCACTTGCCATCATCGAGGGAAAAATTAATTCCCAAGTTTATCAAGATATTCTACAGGATAATGTCAAGGTGACTGTGCACCAGCTGAAGTTCAGAAGAAGTTGGGTGATGCAGCAAGAAAATGACCCTAAACATCTAAATTAATCCACAACAGAATGGCTTCCAAAAATGTGGAATGACCTCAAGAGAGCCATTCATACCAGACATCCTAAGAGTGTGGCTGAGCTGAAGCAGTTCTGTAAGGAAGAATGGTCCAAAACTCCTTCTGAACTTTGTGCAGATCTAATCCGCAGCTACAGGAAATGCTTGGTTGAGATTATTGCTGCCAAAGAAGGATCGACCAGTTATTAAATCCAAGGTTTCACTTTCTTTTTCCACAGCACTGTGAATGTTTAATGGGATATGTTCAGTAAAGACAAGAAAGGCTATAATTGTTTGTGTGATGTTAGCTTAAGCACATTGTGCTTTGTCTATACTTGTGACTTTGATGAAGATGAGATCACACATTATGACCAGTTAATGCAGAAAACCAGCTAATTCCAAAGGGAGTTATTTTGAAATTTACTTACCATGTGAAGAACATCACTGCTCATTTTCACCAAAAACACGTGGAAGGCTCAGAATCTGAATTATTTTGATCAGGTATCCCCGTTTTGCGGCTTTTGCGTGAAGTAGTGACGACAAAAATGTCAAACAAATCAAAACCTTCTTATATTTAGCTTTTTCAAAGAAGCCACCAACTACCCAAGATATCAATCTGGGATGCCTTTTAACCCCTGAAGACAGTTGCATGGCATCAATTTTTAGAACACCTTTCAAAAATTTTTACAAATATATTTGGGTCACGCTCAGAGACTCTCATGATATAACACTGCTGACAAAACACAAAATTTAAGCACTAAAAATACAGTTTTCAGTTATTATTCATGTTTGACATTATAACTTTTAGACAGTAAGTATGGAAAGTCATCATATTAACTTTGGTGTTGCTCTCCAACATGTGACAACATGTTTTTGTGTTGATAGTGCAAAGCAATCCAAAGACATAGCATTTGGACCAAGGTGGAAATAGGAGACTTTCATTTATCAAAGTGTCCTAAAACTTCTCCAAGCAGGTTTTATTGAACATTAAAACAGAATAACTGAAACCTATGTATGCAAAAATCTAAAAAAAAATATATAAATACTTAAACGTCTATCAACTAAGTACCTAATAATGAAATTCAGTTCTCATGGGCAGCTTATTCCATCACTACATAAAATGTGCATTGAGCGCCTTCTTGTGCTCATTCTATGTGCGCTCTGGCTCTGTTTACCCTACGTGGGATAGTGATTCCTTCCAAATATGGAATCTAACACTTTCTAGATAACCAATGAGGACAATCTGACACATCTATGACACGAAGGATCATGTTTTAGTGATCCCAGAAAAAAACGTTGCCATAAAGATGCCATTAGTGATATCCACCATAGCAGTCCTGATGACGCTCTTTGACTAATATTTCAGGATCTACTCATCATATTACGTCGAGTGTGGACTTGTTTGATTCGGAGCCATCTGCTGTAAGTTGCAATATGCCATCTTTTATATCATGTTTTTTTTTTTTTTTTTTAAAGTTTATGAAGTTATAAACCAAAATGTGACGATAATTCTGTTTTCTCAGTTTATTATACATGTGGATTTCACATGCTAATAGAGCACAACAGTCTGGTTCCGGAAGTAAAAATCCAATTCATTTATCCCATAGACAAATTGATTTGCAACGATAACTTATAAACCTTTAAAAACAGACCTACCGTGAGCTAAGAAGTTGTTATACTTCCGTTGATGCCATCCATCTACGTTATTTCAACTTCATTGTTTAAAAATCATGTTTGATAGCGTAATTCATGGTAAACAACTACATTACCAATGGTACAGCAGAGAAGGATCCACCAATCAGAGAACCGCAGCCAACGAACCCGCGAAATGTGCCTTGGAGTGACTGCCCATGACGCAATGTGAATGATGTAATCGAGTCCATCTCCCTTCACCCTTAAACTGCTTACAGGATATATTTGTACATACTGGAATATTTTGCAATAAGCGTAAAATATATAGTTTCTATACTTATAATCAACAACCTAAAATCAATAGTTTTATATATTTTCATTGTTTTTTATTCAATGACATCATTCGCAATGATTCATGGGATTTTGGTTTGTGCCCTCATGAAAGATGGTAAGTACACAGCCTTGTACCTTTATGTGAATGTCCGATTTTCAAATACTTTTTTGCCTCAAAACAAATTTTGTGATTTTGTGATTCACCTCAGAGCTGGTTGGTTTGGTTCATGGCTTAAAACTCTTTTATGAAGGATTTTATAAAAAGTCTATGGAAGAAATTAATGGGGACCCATATGGCTGAAAAAAGTGGGCGGTTACTGTTGCGCTCTATACTCACTGTAGTTTGATCTCTGAGTGAAACAAATTTGCTTGTTGTATTTTACTAATCAAGAGCTTTCCTAAAGATATATGACACATGACAGTGTTATCTTTTTAATCTTTTTACTGGTTATAAATATGATTGATGCAATCGCAAATTTGCGAATTATGAAAATCGAACAGTTATCTTCTTTATCAGCAAATTTAAAAGCAGTATTTTAGAATTTCTCATATCAGCTATATTCATTGAAAAGATAAGAGTCTAAGCTTTAAAACAACACCTATTTTGTGCAGATCAACAAACTGGTTGTTGGGTATATTTTTTCGTGATCAGCGCACCCTCTCGGTCCCTTACCGGGCTGCTCCGGGTGTAAAAGTTTTTTTAAAAATAATAATAATAATAATAATAATAATAATAATAATAATAATAAAGGCAAAGTAATTCCCGTTTTTTTTTTTTTTTTTTTACTTTTCTGCTGCTTTTCCTTCACTGTCCATCTCATTCATTTAATATAGCCTAATAATAATGATCAATTAAATAATATTTCAGTTTTGTATAAAAAAATCTTATATAGGGTACAAGGGGGGCTGAAGGCCCCGTGGGTTAAAATGCACATTTTATTTTATTTTTCCAAAACACTAAATAGCAACACAAACTACCAGCACTTTCCTAAACACTTGTTTGTAACTATACACTGCAAAATATTCCTGATACATGAGATCATTGCATTCAATGTCTAAAGGTTGATTTGGGGGGAATGTGATCTAATATTTAATAAATTTCAAAATGTTGCAGATTTATAATGAGAATCCCTGAAATTTGCACATTTATTTTGAGCCAAAATACATACAATATTTGACATTTTCAGTTTTAAGAAGATTAAATAACAAAATAATAAAAAAAAATTATAACTGTCCAAAAAGTAAAAGGTTAGTATTTGGGGTAAAAAGCCCCCCTGTTGCAGGTGCTAAAGGCTCCTATAAAACATTGATTTGTTATTAAAAATGTTCAAAGTGGGCTCAACATGACTGATCCCATCACAATGGAGATTTATTTGTTTATAAAATACTTGAGACATATGGAATGCCAAATGTGATTTCACGCGTTCATGCGTTTTTAAACGTTTAACTCTTGTTAACTTGAGACGGCGACTAAAACACGTGGCGCTCTTGCGCGAGACGCTGAAAAAACAGCGGGACGCGGCACTACGGTCAAATACGTCAGTCTAGCGAATGTTTACGTGCAGACGGACGCAAAGACGCGTTCGGTGTGAACTGCTCCTTGGAAAGTTTACTTAAACTGCACGGACTTGTAACATTGTAAATTAAAGTGTGAAGTAGTTCATACATTTTTAGCTCTGTCCGACTCTATATTTAGGCTATATCTTACAGGCTTATTTTGTATTTATTATTTTATGCTATTTTAGTGATAATTGTCGAAATCTGCCTTCATCAGTGTGCAAAGTGGTGTTTCTAATTGCTTTATTTATACATAAGCTGAATTGCGTTGCATACTGTATCTTGATACAACGCAATTAATTATATACCGGGTGCATCTGAGCAAGTGTTGCGTGTTTCAGATGCTGCTCTTATCATTTTACCAAATATGGCTTCACGTCGTCATCTGTCGGCCAGATAGTGGTACTGTTAGGCGACTAAAAGAGTCATAATTAAATTAAACACACAAAAGACAGTATATAATTTACTTGTATTTGCTTATTTGTGCATTCATTTGAAAAAGACGTGGAGGCTGTGTCTACATTGTTGCTCTGATGCATCAAAGCTGTGAATGAGAATCACACGTTAACACAATTCAATTTAATTTTCCAGTACTGCCTGTTATATGTGGAGACTTAAAGAGATAGTTCGCCCAAAAATGAAAATTGTCTCATAATTTTCTCACCCGCATGCCATCCCAGATGTGTATGACTTTCTTTCTTCTGCAGAACAGAATTTAGAAGAATATCCCAGCTCTTTGGGTCCTTACAGTTCAAGTGAATGGTGTCTAGACTTTTGAAGGAACAAAAAGCACATAAAGGCAGCATAAAAGTAATCAATTCGACTCCAGTTGTTAAATCCATATCTTCTGAAGCAATATGATGTGCGGATGAGAAACAGATCAACATTTACGTCTTTTTATATTTATTTATTTAATTTAACCATAAAGCTCTACTTTCAAAATGTGAAAGAGAAAGTAAAAGTGGAGATTTGTAGTAAAAGTGAAAGTGGAGATTTGTGGTGAAAGTGAAAGCAGAGATTTATGGTTAAAAAAAGGACTTAAATATTGATCTGTTTCTAACCCACACCTGTCATATCGCTTTTGAAGATATGGAACTACTGGAGTCGTGTGGACTGCTTTTATGCTGCCTTTATATGCTTTTTGGAGCTTCAACGCTTTAGTCATTATTCACTTGCATTGTAAGGACCAACAGAGATATTCTTCTAAAAATCTTTGTGTTCTGCAGAAGAAAGAAAGTCATACACATCTGGGATGGCATGAGGGTGAGTAAATGATGAGAGAATTTTCATTTTTGGGTGAACTATTCCTTGAAGAGTCTCTTATAAAGAAGCAGCAGAGTCAGATATAAATCCTCAGAGCTCCTCATTCCAGATTGTTCCTCTCTCAATGTCCTCTCCATGGTGATACGAGCCAAGGTCACCAGTGTATTTATTTTATCACCTAATGTTTAAACTTTCCAGCTTATTTTCCTGAGAGTGGAGCAATTATCACATGCTTGTGACAAAGTCATGGCCAGTACTTGTAACATAAACATGCCTCTGTTAGGATTATTTCTTATATTTTTATAATTAAAGGGACAGATCACACAAAATGTGAAAACTTATACATTCACACATGAACATTTTGTTAGAAGTTATAGCTATCTTAAATATAAATGACAAGGTGTCTAGCCAATCTTACTTTATGTTAAATAATGTGGATGTTGATTTACACATATATAATCAAACTGAATTATTCACTGTCCAGCTCTGTATAGTAACATGAGTCCTCCACTTTCCCATAGTACATCTCTTTGTCAGAGTCTGGTTCTGCATTTCTTTTATCTGGCAGTGGGGTGCTGGAGCATGCCAGGTGTGTGCTGGAAGAGCTTTGAGACGTGTGGATGACAATGGCATGCTCATTGTGTTTGTTCTCTTCATAGAGTTGTGGATCTGCTGATATTACAACTTCTAGTTTTTCATCACAAAAGCCAGCCACGGGAGCTCTTATTGGTTTTGTTGGACTGTAACAGGAAAAATAAATGTCAGACTAATGCATATAAGAGATATTTAGACAGAAGATTACTGTAGGTCTGTCTATTTTATTTCTTTAAAAAAATTTTTTAAGATGCCTTTTGTTCATTTACACATTTGAATATGCTGTTTAGCCAGTGTGTTAAATGTCATAGTAACACTTTACAATAAGGTTCCATTCGTTAGCTATAGTTAATGCATTAGGTATCATGAACTAACAATGAACGATATACTTTTACAACATTTATTAATCTTTGTTAATGTTAGTTAATAAAAATACAATTGTTCATTTTTAGTTCATGTTAGTTCATAAGTGTGTTAACTAATGTTAAGTATTGTTCATTGTTTCTTTATGTTAACTAATGTTGTTAACTAATGTTTTATTGTAAAGTGTTACCAATACCACAAGTTACAAAGTACCAGATTAGATCAGTTGTACTTGCAAAACAGTATAGTTTATAATAGGTGTGGTAAAATATTGTTATTATAAAGGGATGTTAAGATATTATTAATTTTACTGACAACCAGTTATGCACATCCACCCAAAGTGGCTTATTTGTTTTTATGTCTCAAGTATGGAAGTTATTAACATCTTTATTGACTGATTATGTGCCTATTGCATGCCATTTTATTACACTAAGACTTTTTCATACAAGAGTTTGGTCCTAACCAGTGTCATGATCGCCAGACAGTGGCGATTTCTCAGGGCCAGCAAAGCCTTCTCTGCTGGCCTAACATGCCAAATAAATAAATATTTTTTATTCTTTCATTCTCAATCACCTTTTTGCCTATTTATTTTTAATCGCTTTCCACTCTTAATTAATCTACAAACAAATAGAGAAAAATCTGAATTTATTCCTTGATGCTTACAAGCAAAGTGTTACAACTGTTTCACAAATCACATGTCCGAAGCAGCGCGTGAGATTGAGCTCCACCCCCTCAGGCCTTCAGAATTTCCACAGAATCCCTCAACAGTGCAAATGAAAGAGCAACTAAAGTCAGATTCATCAGCCAATCAGATTTATTTGTTCTTGGTGGGTGTGGTCTTTAGGATATGTTCCGGTCGAGGCCTTCTAGCTGGCCCTGAGTGACGCAATCACGCTTTAAGTGATGTAGGTAATTTGAAAGCGAAAAGCGTAAGATCAAGCTGTCTGACGAGTTGGCTGTCATCACCATTGAGAAAGAGATCCTTATGGATTTAAAAACACGAGATATTCTGCATGACTGTGTGATTGCTTAATTTATTAAACAGGAAAGGAGGACTGATTTTTACTTCAAGTAAATTGGTAAGTGCTTTTTGCATTGTTATAGCAACATCAGGAGTTTTCTAAGTGTAAATTAGGCTGCTTGAGCATTCAGTGTCAGTTCTGAAAAGTAGTGCTGCGTTCCATTCAACTTGGAAAGTCGGATTTTACAACTTCCTACTAGGAAAAGTGCAATGGAATGCATCTTAAAGTCAGAATTACAACTTGTAGGCTCGTGCAGAAATGGTCAACTCCGATTTCGCTGAGATGAAGGGGCATGATGTCACACAAACATGTCGACACTCAGGGAGATATACAAAAGAAGTGATAAACATTCACTTTATTAAGTAATATCGATAAATGAGTTCGTTTCCACATTACATGATATTAAAGCTTGTTTAACAAACGCCTGCAGAAACAGGTGTATAAAACATTATAATCTCTTTTGATAATCGTACACCTGAAGCACAAATGCTTGCGCTGCAATACTGTTTATCAGTTGGGTTGCTAGGAGACATCTCTAATTAGAGTCAAACCCCTGCTAAGCTAACGGGAGTGTTGCAGTTCCGAATATCAGAGAATGGAATGCATTTATGGTCGGAGATATCAAGTAGGAATATCCCAAATCCAACTTCAATGGAACGCAGCATAACCTTGTACCCTGACGAAACAAAATTTATTGCAAGCAACATTTAAATCACAAATACTATTCGATAGATTTTTCCAGGTATTATAGACCTCCTTGGTAGATTCATATGAAAAATTATGATTTTTGAATGTCTGTTCGGGAGACGTTCATTCACAAACAGTCATGATGCAGTTAAAATTAGACTTGCTTGAGCATTAAGTGTTGTTTCAAGTTCTGGCTTTCGTGCGTGGATGTGTTTTTAAAATGTCAATTGGTATTACTAGTTAGCTACGGCATAATGTATGATGCCCAAAGGCACAGGGTGTCTTTTTTTGTTTGTTTGATTTTTCCCCTTTTTCACCCAATTTGGAATGCCCAATTCCCAGTGCGCTTTTTAAGTCCTCATGGTCACGGAGTGATTCGCCTCAATCCGGGTGGCGGAGGACGAATCCCAGCTGCCTTCACACCTGAGACCATCTACCCACGCATCTTATCACGTGGCTTGTTGAGCGCGTTGCCACGGAGACATAGCGTGTGTGGAGGCTTCACGCCATCCACCGCGGCATCCGCGCTCAACTCACCATGCACCCCACCGAGAACGAACTACATTATAGCGACCACGAGGAGGTTACCCCATGTGACTCTACCCTCCCTAGCAACCAGGCCAATTTGGTTGCTTAGGAGACCTGGCTGGAGTCACTCAGCACGCCCTGGGATTCAAACTAGCGAACTGGTAGAGGCATAGGGTGTCTTATTCATTGTGAAACTGTGTTTTCTTAATGGCATGAATCGCACTGAAGGCCTAAACTATAAATGCACGTACAACCACTGTCACCAGACAGATAGTTTTAAGGGGATGGAGGACAGAGGGAGAGCCCCCACTTCAGGAGATGGGGAGGGTGGCGGCTTTTGAAGAAGGGTCATCTAGAAGAATGGGGAAACTGGACTCGTTTGTGGGGAAATGGGGCAGATAATTAAGATTGTTAATATGTGTGATGTGTGTGTGTGTGTGTGTGTGTCTATAATCATTTATGCCCACTGTGATGTTGTTGAGGGCCAGGGTGGGGTTGGGGATTGGGAGGGGTAATAGTGGGGGTTAAATATTGATTCTGTGTGTATATGTTTTGATTTTTTTTGTGTTTAATATATGAATCAATAAAAAACTGTTAATAAAAAATAAAAAAAAGACTTTGTCATAGAGCACAGAAGCTGAACAGTACACCAAGTAGCTCAATTTCTTTCCTTTATTAAAAAAAAGAAAAATGTGTGTAGAGATTTACTATGAAGAACACAATCATATCCTAACTGCATAAAAACATTGACAAGGCTTGTAATCATGTATTTACTGGATTTATGTTTCATCTGTCAAAGCGTTTCTAACAGTTTTTTGTTTAGCTGTAGAAACACGATGTAGCAACTCTATTAAGCTCCCATGCAAGGAAAGTTCCTCAATGACATTCTATCTTTTAACTCACAACAACATGTATTAAGATAATGCATCATAAGAAAGTGTTTCACTGCTGTTCAAACGTTCCTCAAATCGCATCATTTATATGGATATACAGGTGCATCTCAATAAATTAGAATGTCGTGGAAAAGTTCATTTATTTCAGTAATTCAACTCAAATTGTGAAACTCGTGTATTAAATAAATTCAATGCACACAGACTGAAGTAGTTTAAGTCTTTGGTTCTTTTAATTGTGATGATTTTGGCTCACATTTAACAAAAACCCACCAATTCACTATCTCAAAAAATTAGAATATGGTGACATGCCAATCAGCTAATCAACTCAAAACACCTGCACAGGTTTCCTGAGCCTTCAAAATGGTCTCTCAGTTTGGTTCACTAGGCTACACAATCATGGGGAAGACTGCTGATCTGACAGTTGTCCAGAAGACAATCATTGACACCCTTCACAAGGAGGGTAAGCCACAAACATTCATTGCCAAAGAAGCTGGCTGTTCACAGAGTGCTGTATCCAAGCATGTTAACAAAAAGTTGAGTGGAAGGAAAAAGTGTGGAAGAAAAAGATGCACAACCAGCCGAGAGAACCACAGCTTTATGAGGATTGTCAAGCAAAATCGATTCAAGAATTTGGGTGAACTTCACAAGGAATGGACTGAGGCTGGGGTCAAGGCATCAAGAGCCACCACACACAGATATGTCAAGGAATTTGGCTACAGTTGTCATATTCCTCTTGTTAAGCCACTCCTGAACCACAGACAACGTCAGAGGCGTCTTACCTGGGCTAATGAGAAGAAGAACTGGACTGTTGCCCAGTGGTCCAAAGTCCTCTTTTCAGATGAGAGCAAGTTTTGTATTTCATTTGGAAACCAAGGTCCTAGAGTCTGGAGGAAGGGTGGAGAAGCTCATAGCCCAAGTTGCTTGAAGTCCAGTGTTAAGTTTCCACAGTCTGTGATGATTTGGGGTGCAATGTCATCTGCTGGTGTTGGTCCATTGTGTTTTTTGAAAAGCAAAGTCACTGCACCCGTTTACCAAGAAATTTTGGAGCACTTCATGCTTCCTTCTGCTGACCAGCTTTTTAAAGATGCTGATTTCATTTTCCAGCAGGATTTGGCACCTGCCCACACTGCCAAAAGCAGCAAAAGTTGGTTAAATGACCATGGTGTTGGTGTGCTTGACTGGCCAGCAAACTCACCAGACCTGAACCCCATAGAGAATCTATGGGGTATTGTCAAGAGGAAAATGAGAAACAAGACCAAAAAATGCAGATGAGCTGAAGGCCACTGTCAAAGAAACCTGGGCTTCCATACCACCTCAGCAGTGCCACAAACTGATCACCTCCATGCCACACCGAATTGAGGCAGTAATTAAAGCAAAAGGAGCCCCTACCAAGTATTGAGTACATGTACAGTAAATGAACATACTTTCCAGAAGGCCAACAATTCACTAAAAATGTTTTTTTTATTGGTCTTATGATGTATTCTAATTTTTTGAGATAGTGAATTGGTGGGTTTTTGTTAAATGTGAGCCAAAATCATCACAATTAAAAGAACCAAAGACTTAAACTACTTCAGTCTGTGTGCACTGAATTTATTTAATACACGAGTTTCACAATTTGAGTTGAATTACTGAAATAAATGAACTTTTCCACGACATTCTAATTTATTGAGATGCACCTGTATGTTTTCCAACTGATTAGTCAAAACATTAAATGAAACAAATGACAATAAAATGAAAAGTAATCTCTTCAGTAATCAAAATACTTTTTGAATGTAACTATTCTGATCACCAACAATTAAATTGTAACTATAGTCGAATACAGTTACTAATATTTTGTATTTTAAATCCGTAATTTAAATACTTAAATACGTGATCCCATTACATGTATATACATGTATATATACTCTGTTTATACATTCTGTATATACTGTATATGACGCTGGTGTGTCTCCATACATTTTATGTTAATGCTAAAAGGTGTGAAAATAAAAACTCATGTTGGATTGTTTACCCGGCTCCCACTTCCTCTTCAAGAAGAGAGTTAAAGAACTTGTCACAGTGGTGCTGAAACCCGGGATTGTTTGGAGGAAGGCCGCAATCTTCAAGACCCTTGCTGACATCCACCAGGCTCAACATCAGGCTCTGCTTGAGCTATGCAGGGAACAGAATCATCAATTCCAGGTACTGGTCCAGGCTCAAGCAAAGGACCGGCAGGTGTTACGGAGCTTGGTACTCCAGAAGGGATCTTCCCCCCTGACAACAGCCATGACTACGGCCACGCTCACTAAGATAGGACAGCAAGATAACCCAGAGCTTAAATCGAACTGTTCGAGCAGACAGCCGAGGCGTGGAAGTGGCCGAACTCTCAGTGGGTGGTCCACTTACTGCCGCTGCTGACTGGGAAAGCCCAACTCGCTGCCCATCAACTTCCAGTCAACAACCTCCTGGTGTACGGGGATCTGAAAAGAGCCATCTTGCAGCAGTTTGGCTGTAGCCCGGAGCAGCATTGCCAGGGCTTCTGGTCACTTCGTGATGCCTGCCGAAAGTGGATGCTGACTGAAGATCGCGATGCCAAGGAGATACTTGATCTGGTGCTACTGGAGCAGTTAATCGCCTGGCTACCAAAAGGGACAGCGGAGTGGGTCCAGTGCCACCGACCGGCGTCACTGGATGGTGCGGTCCAGCTGGCTGAGGACCATATGGCGGCGTATTCGGGGGCCGACGAGCCTCTCTCTCTTTCTCTGTCTCTCTCTTCCCTCCCCCTCCCCTCATCCTGTTCTCTGGGAACCGGGTTTGCGGTAGGAGTTCCCCGTTTCCTGGTCCCATAGGCCATTCATCCCACTGGTTTCCCCTAACCCTTTCCGCTTTCTCCCACTGGTAAATCCGCTGCTGCAGGTGTGGGCGTGAAGTCTGGGCTGGTCTGCTGGAGCTGCGGGAAACCTGGGCATTTCCAGGACTGTTGTCCCACGATAGAGGTGGAGACATTGGTCCGGGTCCCCGACGTGCCACTGGCTGCCCCCGATCGAGCAGGAGCATACCGGATATTAAGGGGGTACATATCAAGCCTTGGTGGATTCAAGTTGTAATAAAACCTCCATTCACCAAAGTTTGGCTCAATCCGAGGCTTTGGATACAAGCCGGCAGGTGAAGGTAAGGTGTGTGCATGGGGATAGTCACGATTACCCCTTAGTGCCCATCACTATTCAATTCAAAGGGCAAAAGCATAGAATATAGGCAACAGTTACTTCCCGCCTCACCCATCCACTAATTTTGGATACAAATTGGTCAGAATTTACAACTTTATTGAGGGGAATTTGTGTGGATGGGTCCTGTAACAAAGTGTATCGGTGTGTGGGATTCGCTGGCTGGCGAGGCGAGCTGGGGCAGTCTACGTCAGCTCCACGTCAGTATGACACATGGGAGGGGCCCGCCATTAGAGGATTCCCTGCAGGGGATTTCCCTCTGGAGCAGACATGAGATGAGACCCTTAGGCACGCTTTTGACCAAGTGAAAATGATTGATTGGTCAACGCCTCCAGCCAAACGTTGCACTCACATATCCATATTTTTTGATTATTAATGATCGGTTGTATCGAGTGACGCAGGACACTCAGACAAGGGAGGATACAACCCAATTGTTAATACAGAAGAGCCATCGGAAGCCACCCCAAGAACGCCATTGCACCCCCTTCAATTGATCGAGGTCCCCTTCAAAAGAATTTGCATGGACCTCATCGGGCCATTAGAGCGGACGGCACGCGGGCATCACTTTATGTTGGTTCTGGTGGACTACTAAACGCGATATCCGGAAGCAGTGCCTCTGCGCAACATTTCAGCACGAAGTGTTGTGGAGGCACTCTTCAGAATAATCTGAAAGAAATCCTCACTGATCAGGGCACGACGTTTATGTCAGGTACACTACACGAACTGTAAGAATTATTGGGGATTCAATCGATTCGGACCACCCCCAAATGGATGGCTTGGTCGACGCTCGAAATGATGGCTTGGTAGATGCTCAAAATTGGGACAATTAGCTTGAGCCCCTGTTATTTACAGTACAAGAGGTCCCGCAAGCCTCCACAGGGTTCTCCCCATTTGAATTACTGTACAGGTGTCGACCGTGCGGCGTGCTCGACATCCTATGGGGAAATTTGGAGGAGGGACCTTCAAACAGCAAAAACAAAATTCAATACGTTCTTGACCTGAGAGCAAAACTGCACACACTGGGGCAATTAACACAGGAGAATTTGTTCCAGGCTCAAGAATGTCAAAGCCAAATGTATAATAGGGGTTCTCGGCTACATGAATTTACACCAGAAGATAAAGTCCTTCTATTACTCCCCACATCGAGCTCTAAATTACTCGCCAAGTGGCAGGAGCCCTTTGAGGTCACACGGCGTGTCTGGGAAATCGATTATGAGGTTAAATGAACAGATAGAGGTGGAGCACATCAGATTTACCATGTCAATCTCCTAAAACCATGGAGAGAGGTGATCCCTTTGACACTGGCGACGGTGGTTGCGGAGAGGGAGGAGCTCGGACTGGAGGTGAACTTAAAAGCCACCGATCGAGCCATCTGAGTCACCCGGTCACTTGCGGAGTCCACCTCTCACCTTCACAAGTCACGGAGGTTGCCAGGTTGCAAGGAGAATTCTCCAATGTGTTCTCGCCTCTTCCCTGTCATACGAATCTCATAGAGCACCATATCAAGACGACCCCAGGGGTAATGGTACGCAGTCGTCCCTACCGATTACCCGAGCACAAAAAAGTGGTTCAGGAAGAATTAAAGGACATGCTAGATATGGGAGTAATAGAAGAATCCCACTGTGACTGAGCCAGTCTGGTGATTCTAGTCCCAAAGAGTGATGGCTCAGTCCGGTTCTGTGTGGATTATAGAAAGGTCAACGCGGTGTCTAAATTTGATGCATACCCAATACCTCGGATTGATGAACTGCTCGATCGGTTAGGTGCGGCTCACTTTTATTCGACACTGAATTTAACAAAGGGATAGTGGCAGATCCACTTAAATCCCATGTCCTGTGAAAAGATGGCATTTTCCACACTGTTCGGATTACACCAATTTGTGACACTTTCGTTCAGTTTGTTCGGGGTCCCGGCTACGTTTCAGCGGTTCATGGACCAAATCCTCAGACCGCATGCTGTATACACTGCTGCCTATCTGAATAATATCATTATTTACAGTAATGATTGGCAGTGGCACCTGCAGCATCCAAGGGCTGTCCTGAGGTTGTTGAGACAAGCGGGACTCATGGCAAACCCAAAGAAGTGTGCAATTGGGCTGGTGGAAGTGCAGTATCTGGGCTTCCACTTGGGTCATGGGCAGGTGCAGCTCCAAATTGATAAAACCGCAGCGATTGCAGCCTGCCCGAGACCTAAGACCAAAAAGGAGGTGAGACAGTTCCTGGGGCTGGCTGGCTATTATCGTAGGTTTCTGCCTAATTATCTGACCGTCACCAGCCATGGACAGAGCCGTGTCAGCAGGCGTTAAAGCAGGTGAAAGCTGCACTTTGCGGTGGGCCGCTCTTGCATTCCCCTTACTTCTCTTTCCCTTTTTTGTTGCAGATTGATGCATCAGACGGGGTTGGGGGCTGTATTATCCCAGGTAATGGAGCGCCCCATGTTGTACATCAGTCAGAAGCTCTCAGTGCGGGAGACGAAGTACAGCATGATTGAGAAGGAGTGCCTGGCCATCAAATGGGCGGTCCTTACCCACCAGTACTACCTCTTTTGGAGGGCATTCACCCTCTGTTCGGACCACGCCCGATCCAATGGCTCCATCGCATAAAGGATGGTAACCTGTGGATCACCTGTAGGTATATGGCTCTCCAGCCTTTTAAGTTTGAGGTGGTCCACAGGCCAGGGGCGCTGATGGCTGTGGCAGATTTCCTCTCCTGAAATGGAGGGGGGAGGGGGGACGGGGTGTGTAAGTCACAGGCCGGATGACTCCCTGGCCTGAGTTGCCAAAGGGGGGAGAGACGCACGTCGCTGGCTGTGTCTCTATACATTTTATGTTGTGCTGAAAAGCAAGTTGTTAATGCTGAAAAGTGTGAAAATAAAAACAAACATTGGATTGTTTACCCAGCTCCCTCTTCCTCCAAGAAGAGAGTTAAAGAACTATATAGCTGTATTATGTTTTTTTTTTCATTTATTACTGTATCTATTCATTTTTGCAACCCTGTTACAAAAATATGGGATATGTCTAAATAAAGTTCATAACCCTGATTTGTGCGATTTTATTTGAATGCAATAAACATTAAATAAACATCAAACTTTTAATAGACAATATTTGATGAATTCTTGATGACGCTTTCCACTACAATTATACAAAAATGTAAAAAAAAAAATTAGATGAGATTAATGACTTTTCTTCCCACCATGCTATTACTTTTTATGTCACAACTGTGTGATTATTATTATTATTATTATTATTATTATTATTTTTAGTAATAGGTTTGCACACAAAATGTGGGACACTACTAAATAGTGTTTACTACTATTAATTTAATATCAATTCAATAGATTATGTCAAAATTATGAAATTATTGTATGATTTTAATTGTTGGACAGAGTCAAGAAGGTCAAAACCTCTAAGGTGGGTCTGAAAAAAGTGATATTAAAATATCAGTGATATTTAAAACTAGCTACTTTTCATGCAAAATTTATTTTATGTTTTATAATATGTTTTGTTTTATAATAAGTTTATCTAAATAATTCGCACAACAAAAACATGGTGTTTGTGCCTCTAATGCTTAAAACATTTGAACACCAAAGTGTACCAAAGTGGAATCCATTCATTTAAAAAAGCAAATGTATACTTTTTTAACACCAGAAAACAATTGCAGTGTTTCTTTTCAAGTACAACTGAGAGATTTAAAATACATTTTATTCTGACCTTTTTTCATCTGATCTTCCTGCACATGAGTCCTGTATTTCAGCCCCACAGAGCTCTTCCTTTTCTGGTATTATAACAGTCACCTAGAGGACATAATGCAACTCTTAACAATCTAAAACAATGCAAACACCATACCATCTTTGAGCATTAATAACCTAAAGTCTGATGTTGTGCTTCGACAACTCTTCAAAACACTCCGTACAACTCAAAGCAGTCAATGTACAGTCAATTTTGTTAAGTTAATAAATACTAAAATGGGCTAAATCAAATGCTCTTCAAACACAATAATCCTCTGATATGAAACTCTAATGAACTTAAAGACAATATAAGTTATCCATATATTACCAGACAATAGTGAAAGCCCACTCTGCCTACCCTGGGGTAACACTGACACACGGACCAGACTACTCCCAAGCCCATCAATAGGACTCCTATAGAACAGAACGTGGCAAACACCTGTGGCTCTTCTACATCCATCATGAACAGACCCAACGCCACTAACGCCATCCCAAGAACGATGAGCCCATAGCGGTATGGCTTGTTCTCTGCCATGGGTTAAGGATTGGAGGTCAAGCTGGGGTAAAGTTAACAGAGAAAAGTGCAGGGAGTGTGGAGCTTTATGGCTTCGTCCCCATAGAGGTTAAGGAAAACTGGGAGGGCAGGAGTGAGTGGCAGGACTCAGAGCCAGTAAGGAACAAGATCTGCATCACTAAACCTGTAATAGGCCTCGGTCAGGTGACCTTCCCCCAGGCAAAAGTTGCATTGGCTTGATCAATCTTATGACGTTTCTTTGTAGAAAACTGGAATTTTAATGATTTAGCACATGAGAAATACAAGTACAACAACATATAAAGACTTTTGGTTTGTCAAAATTTTTAGTTCACAATATAAAACAACAAGTGTTTTAGTGTCATATATTGGTATGTATGCTAAGGTAGTAACAAAAAGGAAAAGTAATACCCTTGTTTAAAAGTAACAAAACAATGTTTAACTGACAAAACATCACTGAAAATATACTTATCCAGCATTAATAAATCAATATAACACAACTGATTTTAAAATAATACCACACGCATACACACAAAACAGAAGTGGTTACTTGTAGGCCTTAGTGACAGTGAATGTAACAATTAGAAGAGAGGCACACTTCCTCAATTCTACATTATTAAACGAAATAATTTACACCTAATATAGAAACAAAAGATACATTTCTAATCCTTCCTCAAAATAATGAAAATATTTTTAATAAAGTAATCATTATAAAAGCTCATAGCACAATTCAATATTTGGTTCAGTTTATAGGGTGCATAATTAACAAGCAGTGTTGGGAGTACTGTGTTACAAAGTATTTTAATAGGATCTTTATAAATGCATTCCGTTTATTTTGGTTATATCTGTTAGATAAACTCAAATATAAACATGTACACATACAATCCACATACAAGCAATACATTTGTAGACACATGAGCAGACACACGCACATCAAGAACGATACACACATTTTGAAAAATATATTGAATTTATATATTATTTACTTGTTATATATTAAATTGGTATTATTTTTGTTGTAACTTTGATGTTGTTTTCAATGGGGTGTCATATTTGTAGTGTTGTTGGTTTGTAGGAGCTCTAGAAGATAACTTTGAAGTAATGAGCAATGCAATTACTTTATAGAAAAAGTAATCAGTTATCATATTACAATTTTAGAGACATAATTAGTAAACTGTAGTGGATTACTTTTTTTGAATAGCTTTCCCAACACTGATGTAGAGGTACTTACAGGCATTATAATGTAATATAGTTACGACCTGCTGCTTACAGTAACTATGGCTTCTTAAACATACCATCTTTGTAACATTTGTCTTGTGTTCAGGACTTACTAGTTACTAGATTTCCATTTCATCATATCCACAAATTTACGGCTGAAAAAAGTAAGAGTAAGATACAAGGCAGAAGCATACTTTACGGAAACGAAGATGCTTCTAGATATGCAAGCTCGATTTTGTGAATTGTTGCGTTTTGTAAAATGTGTCAGACTGCACTTCATAACAACGCAAGTACGTGTTGCATTTTTAATGTTGCCTCAAGGGCCGTTATAGTGAACATTAGTGTGAACTTTCTGCTTCTATGGTAAGTTTTCCCTTTGAAGCCAATTACTGTCATGGCAGAACAACAGTTTGAAGAGAATATGGCTCAGCAAGTAAGGTGAAGTCCATATATTTCTAGTAGGGCTGTCAATTTTGCACGTTAATTGTGAGATTAATTATATAAAAAAATAATGCGTTAAAAAAATTAATGGAAATAATCATTCCACCGTACCATAATAAGGAATATTCCTACCATCAGAGTAATTGGAGCTTGAAGTACCACCTTCATGTTTTCACAAGTCCCAGTCAGCAGGGGGCAGTATGCACAACTCCAGCTGAACAGCAAAGCGCAGCTGTACAAGCAACAAACCACACTTATGGACAGCATAAAGCTGGATGGAGCAACTATGCGTCCAGGAATCTGGAGACATGGTGTTGCTGATGCTACTTAATCTTAGTGAGATGCTCCAAAAGCATCGGTCTGACACATGTAAATAGACGTGTCCTCAGTGAAACTTATGTTCAATAATATGGGAATCTAAATTATTATATATATTATATATAATATTTCAAATTATTTAAATATAATTATTTAACTATTTTTCTTTCTTTTCTTTGCAATAATTATGTGATTAATTTGTGATTTTACTCTGGTGAATTTTTGGGCTGCCACCTGCAATTTTTTACTCTCAAATTTAAAAGCTCACCATTCACACATACTGTGGACTGATTGCAAAACATTGGTCTAATTTTTCAGAAAACTCCCCAAATGAAGAGACTCCAATTATTCATAAATAATATTGTGTGTGTTCATAATCATGATAAACAAAGTTTTAAAAAATATATATCATTGATGTTGTAAGCATGTAATTCTGGTTCTATTCACTCTATCTCACTTTGAAAAGTCTTATTTCTTTCCACTTGATGGCAACAAGCACTGGAAAGAATAATCTTTTCTCTGTCACATTCCATCACAATATACAGATCTGAAATGTAGGTGGCGCTCTAACGCATTTTAGCCCTCACAGATGTGCTCGTCCATAGACATTCAGTCTAATTTTCAGTTCATGCACCACCTCCATTGTTTCATCGAATATCTCGGCTTCTGAGTGGACTAGAAGCTTAATCTAGGTGTCATCAGAGAACTGAGACACTCTTCTTTGCGATGCTATATACCATCAATATATACATATTTTAAACGTTTTGAACATAAAAAAAGTTCGCGTTAAAGCACCCCCTTTGGACCCGCCAGCAGGTCCACAGAGTTTAAAGGGATAATTGATGTATAGAACGCACATTAAACACATTGAACCGGACCAAAGAATGCCCTGGCAAATTTTGTATGAATTTCACTTTGACCTATAAAAGGAGACTTTTCCGTGATAGAGAAAACCAAAACAGTTGTATTCCAAAAAGTGTCTACTGCAGCATTTTGTAAGATTTTCCAAGTTGTGATGTCTGAAACTAAATACTGTTGTTGGAATAATAAGCCCATTGTATTAGTTTCTTGTCACGCAAGGCACTTCATCATCTTGAAAACATATTAAAAAACAAGATCCTAAGATCAGCCTTCGTTAAAAAAAACCTTCTTTCCTAAAGTTACATTTTATTTAGGGTTTAGTCCTTCATTAACACTGGCTTTTCTCTGAGTCGCTATCCACAGCAGTGGTTATAGTTGGTCAATAGCTGTAGTGGTCTTCATAACAGTCTCATAGGATGGTGGTGGCTCTATTTGCCAGGGAGGAGGGGTTCCAGGCAGGCTGAGTTCACTGGGTTCTGAGAGGGGAGGCAACTGGGCTGCACTGCTTTGCTCTTCTGTAGCCCTACGGATCCTATCCAGCCTCCTGGAGAAAGGGAAAAGCTCATAAGTATTTTCATAACGATCTAATTTGTACTGTATTTGTGGCTTAATTATGCAATTAGCAATATTTAGGTAAATCAGGAATATTAAAAACAACACCCTTTTTCATAAAGAAACCACAGTATCTATGTCTCGGTCCAATCATGCACATTTGTAAATATTTTAAAACTACGTAGATGATGGAGCCTTGGCCCAAGTGTTGCCAGATTGGGCAGCGGGTTACTGCCTAATTTGGCTGGTTTAGATTGAATTGTGCAGTGGAAAACGTGCATTGCCAGGTAGACAAAATTTGAGCTCAATTACAATGATTTTGGTTTTTACAAATATAAATTTAAGAAATTTCATTGCTTATCTAATCTAAACAAAAATTACAAAATTAAGAAATTACAGTCAGTCAAATGAAGGAAAACTGATTGACATAAAATTTGTTGACCATTGATTGTTTTTGGCTAGAATAGGCATTTAAAGATGCCGAAGGAGATGCTTCATAGGATTTAGCACTTAAGGCGTGGTCTCATTAACCTTTGCACAACGAAATTCCGTGGGCGAAGAAGGCATGGTTGGATGTTGAGCACGTGTGAAACCAGCAAAATGTAACTGCGAAGTAGCCTCTTTTTAATATTGCACTTTACACTCTGGGAGAGTGAAGTTCAAAAGAAACTTGCTGCTAAAATGATATCCTTTTCCATTTTAAATATTCGGTATAGCTGTGAATGAGGCACCGCCCACACAGAGGTCACTGCCAAACCAAGCAACTTTCAGTTGGTCAACACGGCGAATTCACCTGTCAAAGTTTGCTAAAATTGAACTCCACGTAAAATCTGTGAGGGGAAATTCACCACCGGAAGTCCATTGCACGAAATTAACGATCGCGCTGATTTCCCTTTGAGATGACTGTATTTCGCCCATGGAATTTCACTGTGCTCACTCTCCACATATTTAATGCTCAAGTGCAGATAGCAATTGTGTGACACTACTTTCACTACTCAAGAAATCACATAATATTACCACTCGTTCAGACTGATCACACTGAGAATTCAGCAACAGAAGGTTGAGAGTTCTACTGCTGAAATCGGTATGTGCTTACTGAAATATGAATCACTGCACCGTGTGGCCGAAGCTGAAAGTGTTGATTAGGTGAAATGTCCAGAAGGTGGCGCCCAAAGCTAGTTGTATTTTTAGTTGTAAATTATGTAATACAGTCAACAGGAATGCATATTTTATTAACCCCTTCTCCCTAACCCAAACCCCAACTGTTAGTGGAGTAAAAATGTAATTTTACAGCAAAAATGCTACCTCTGAATCGGGGCTCATCATTGTTTATGTGAATGTGATTGCTTCCTAGTTTCCATCAGACCAGAACCTGTGTCTCTAATGTTGTTTCTGCAATGTGCTATCAGTAGCACCACAGATAAAGGTGAACACATTTGAATTGATGAAAAAATGTCTGATGGGGGATGGGGTGTGTCAGTAATTTGGCAGAATGGCTTCAATTTCAGGGTACATGAACATTTGGAAGCAGCATGTCGATTTCCTGTGTGATCATGTTGGCCTGTTCCTGGATGTGCACACAGGCCTGAACATCAGCTGCATTTAGTCCTGCCTGACAGCTGTTTAGGAGCTTTTACTCTTCTATAGGCTAACTTAACTGACTGTACATAGTTTTACAATTATGTTAAAGTGGAAATTTGGAATGACCCATGACATAAAAAGGTAAGTAAGATTAAACAGACTATTTTGACATATTAATTCATAAGTTATTATATAGATTCCAAAATGTTTTTTGTTACTCTTTAGGCCCTTTCCCACTGCAGGAACAAAAGCCCATTTAGGTACTTTTACTCGGAACTACTACTTTTTGTCATTTTGCACAGAATGCTATAGTTCCTCTCAGCTGTTTAGATGGACTTTTTTAGTTTTTAGCTCCTACTCAGGTGTAAGTACTTTTTGGAAGAAGAGGGACTGTGGGAGGTGTTGCAACCTGTGATTGGTCAAACATGCATGATCAAAAGCAATGACAAGTGCAAAGAGTCAACAGCCGCCATAAGTAAACAAACTTGTAGCTGCTAGCCTGCTACTCAGAGGATTGTGCTAATTTTCCAATTCCCTTAACAGAACTACCATAAAACCAACAAAGTATCGAAAGAGTATCGCCTGTTTCACATATTATGTGTGTGCGAGGGGTTACAATGCTGCTACGTGACTTATGCAGGAGACGCACTTTGAGTTTTCATCGCATCTGTACTGTGTAACTGTGTGTACTGTGTGACTATACAGAAAATAAAGTTATTTCTGGATTACTACATTGTTTTTTTTTCCTGGGATAATGGACATAAATAATAAGATGCTTACCGAGAGTGAGTAATTGAAATATATTATAATCTTAACCATCATGAAATCTAATTTACGTGAGGAAAGTGTTGTGTGTCTGTTAATTTCAGTCAATGAGTGAGTATTTCAGTACAGCATTTTATGTTGTCATAAAAGCCTTTTTTTGTTGTTGCAAATGACTGTGTTGATAAATAGGTTTATAGTGCATTTTCAACATGTTTTCTGCTGAGTTCAGAGTATGCTAACTATGCTGCGTGGTCAAAATAGGCAGAGCACCTCATCTCTCAACTCACTGCAGCTTCAGGGATGCAGCACCGTGCAGCTCACGTGGCCAGTATAAAGACTGTAACCTGAAGACACAATTTGTGTAAAACACCCCTAAAAAAGGGGGTGCTTCAGCAGCTGCTAGAGAATCGGCTGGCGGAGAAGTGCGCTTTTCATGCATAGTCAGTTCCGTTCCTGGGGTTCATCGTTTCGTCCGAGGGAGTGCGCATGGACCCGGCAAAGGTTAGAGCCATCTCCGATTGGCCAACCCCAGATTCTCACAAGGCATTGCAGAGGTTTCTGGGGTTTGCTAAGTTTTATCGGAGGTTTATTAGGAACTATGGCCAACTCGTCACACCTCTGGCAGACCTCACCTCCACACACACTGACTCTGTTGGTCCCCACGAGCTGAGGCCGCATTTTCAAAATTCTAAAAGGAGCAGTTTTCTACCGCACCCATCCTCGTAACTCCCGACACTGCAAGTCAGTTTGTGGTGGAAGTGGGCGCGTCTGAGGTTGGTGTCGGAGCAGTCTTGTCGCAGCGCTCTTCCTCGGAATTACGACGTCGGCAACCGAGAATTATTGGCTGTCCAGTTGGCCTTGGGCGAGTGGCGTCATTGGTTAGAGGGTTCGGGGGTACCTTTCGTGGTCTGGACAGATCATAAGAACCTAAAATATATTCGTAGCGCCAAACGCCTCAACTCCAGACAAGCTCGCTGGGCACTATTTTTCACGCAATTTAATTTCATCCTGTCTTATCGCCTGGGCTCTAAAGACGTCAAGCCCGACTCCCTATCTCGATGTCATGATCTGGCCCCACCGGATACCTGCCACTCACGTGGTGGGCATGGTATCCTGGGAGGTGGAGGCTAAAGTCCGTGCTGCGCTACGAAACAGCGCCCCCTGCTACGTGCGGGGGGGATGGGGGGGGGGATGTCATGCTCCTTTGAGTTTGCCGGTTTGTTTTGTATGTTTTGTTATTTTCTCTCCCTCATGTTTCGCAGGCGCGGCCAGCATGCATTCCCAGGGGAATGCTCATCATGACACTGATTATTTGTTGATTGGTGTGACGTAACTAACCTCACTCTCTCTACCTAGTTGGTCCTGTCTCATGTATCTGTTGGCTGCCCGCGTGTCGGGTGTGTGGTTGCCTTCCAGTTCGCTGCATGTCAGCTGGGTTTCCACGGATGATACCTCGTCTTTGGCCGCGTGTCGGGAGCTAGATCGCCCTACCCTGCTGGGTGTCGTTCTGCACCTCACTAAGCTTCAACGGAGGATTCCACAAATCTATTCCTGACTTCCACAACGCACACACTCATTCTACGAACACACTCTTTATGGATTTCCCCAGGCACGGCCACAGCACGCGTGCTTCTCTATGTCATCTCTCCCCGCTGCTGCAGCCGGTGCCTGGATCCTCGACATCCACAGTGACTGCTCAAATTTATTGTAAATAAATCATTTGAACTGTTCCTCTGCATTTGGATCTGTTTGTCTCGCTATCGCTTGTTACACCAGGACTGTATGTGGGAAAGGGGGTTTTGAAAAATGTGGATCCATCTATGAGTTTAAAAAACACGGCAGAGTGACGCAGAGTGTTTACCATTCCCTTAAAACTACTGTACTTTGGTCACAAAAAAGACGAGGGGTTGGGAGAAGGGGGGACCCCTAGGCACTGATTTGATGGCTTCAGCATGTTGCAAGAAACAAAAATCCCCTCTCAAGCCCTCCCTCCTCCTCCACCTTTCTGGGCTTGTGTACAATGCTGATTGCTCTGTTAACATTTATGCTCTGATTAATCAGAATGAGCCGCTCTAATCCCTTTGATGTTTTGATTATCCTATCTTCCACACCATGATTCTCCACAAAAAAAAAAACAAAAAAAAATTCTACCAGGATCTTGTTAGTATTTACATGACAACGAGCCCTTACTCTTTCTCTCCCTCTCTTTCTTTCCCTCAGACATGGAACACTGAAAGAATTTGGTGCCCAACAGCTGCTCAGTCTTCACTTGGTCTGTAAACATTAGCTTAACTTAACATTTTATCTCAGTTTTTCCATGAATAACATTACAGAACAAAATTTTGTTAAGTGTTGAAACATTTAAAATATTTTCTGATTGCTCTGACAAAAGGGAGTCAGTAAGTTTACACTAATAAATCATTCAGTATAACATTGTTGAATGTACAATGAGGAGGATAAAAATATTGATTTTACGATGCATTGCAATCTTCATTTAAACGATATCGATTCTTAAATCCCAAGATCGATCTTTTACTCTATGCGCAACCCTTTACAAAAATGAGAGGAAATCACTTGCATTAGCAACCAATTTCTGCCCTATGCGACTAAAATGTATATTTTTGGCAACTGGCTGGTAAATGTTTAGATTTCATTCACCAGTAATTGTGTAGTATAGTGGTGGAGTATTCAGCTGCGAGATCTTTTCACTGTGTGTTGGGAATAAAAGTTATTCCATATAATGTTTGTTCAAAGATGAGATTCACGAAACCCATTCGTCATTGAACAATGTCTTTTTTAATACCCTTTGTGTTCTCTACAGTCAGTTGTTGATCATAAACTACAAAAAAGAATCATTTAACTCTAATCACGCATAGCACAGATGAGATAAAGCCGTTCGAGTCTCTCTCGTTAACATGCAATTATCTACAGACACTCTTTATAGAAATGCTGGTTTTGTTAAAGAGACAGTACCGGTTTTTAGCATGTTTTTAACAAATCAGTGTAAATACCTGTAAATAGTGCAAATTATGTCATTAAACAACAAACATGTAACAAAAAAATAATATAAGAAATATAATATCTTATTTATTGTTTGAATACATGGCTTTGTTCATTTTAAAAAAGCCAGAATGTGACCAAACTGATAAAAAAAATTTATCTATTTATATAAGATTATCAGTGAACAGCGACTTAAATTTGGGTCTGTTCCTCATACAAAGCGATCATATACATTTAAAAGACTTGGAATATAGTGCACAAGTTATATGGACTACTTCTATAACACTTAAAAATAAATATATAAATAAATTTAAAAAAATCTCCTTCCACTTCCATTGTACGGAAAAGAGCTGCTTAGACATCATGCCTAAGATCTCATTTTGTGTTTCACTGAAGAGAAAAAATAGTGTGTGAGAGTGAATACATAATTTCAAAAATGTTATTTTGGGGTGTACTATTGTGCTGACACATTGACATAATCTTTAATCTTGTTGACATTGTTCATGGTCTACACCTCTTACATTACAAATCAGAATCTCATAGCAAAAGACATGCTGCATATACTGTTCCTTATCACTTACTATAAAGAGGAAAATTTAAACCTTGCATTCCTAACAATACATTGGACTTTCGCCCTAAAAAAATAAATTTAAATAGTGACTGCAACAGTTAGTTTATGGACAGGGCGCAGACCCACCATGTCTGTCATCTAAGACTGCAAACTCTCACTTTCTTCACTGCTGACCTACCTCTGTGATAAGAACATTTGTTATTTCTGCTTAGCCTTAGATTTCAAACTGAAAGTGGACCAAGAAGAGACAGAGAACCTCCTGAGTCTGCCTGTTTATCAAAACAGAGATACACTGATTATATACAAATCCACCAATGAATGAATTATTTTTCAGCATTCTTATGGTAAGGGTTTTTCAAAGCCCCTAATTACCCTAAAATTTAAACTTTGGTGAATAACCTCCCAAAATACCAGGTTTTTTAATGTTCTGATTTGTTTTGAATATGTTTTCCATCTACACCGATGAGCCAAAGCATTATGACCACTCACAGGTGAAGCGAATAACGCTGATCATCTCCTAGCAAAGCCACATGTCAAGGTCTGGGTGGATTAGATGGTAAGCGAACAGTCAATTCTCGTAGTCAACGTGTTGAATGCAGGAGAAATGGGCAGGAGTAAAGACCTGAGTGACTTTGACAAGGTCCAAATTGTTATGGCCAGATGACTGGGTCAGAGAATCTCTGAAACGGCAAGGCTTGTGGGGTGCTCCTGGTCAGCAGTGGTGAGTACATACTGACAGTGGTCCGAGGTGGGACAAACAACAAACTGGCAACAGAGTATTGGGCACCCAAGGCTCATCGACGCACGAAGGCAACGAAGGATATCCCGTCTGGTCCGACAGTAGGTCTACTGTGGCATAAGTCACAGAAAATTTTAATGATGGTTACAGGAGGAATGTGTCACAACACACAGTGCATTGCACCCTGCTGCGTATGGGGCTGTGTAGCTGCAGACCGGTCAGAGTGCCCATAAGGACCCCTGTCCACTGTCAAAAGTGCCTACAATGGGCATGTGAGCATCGGAACTGGACCTTGGATCAGTAGAAGAAGGTTGCCTAATCCGTTGAGTCCCGTTTCCTTTTACATCACGTGGATGGCCGTGTACGTGTGCGATGTTTACCTGGGGAAGTGATGGCACCAGGATGCACCGTGGGAAGACGACAAGCCGGTGGAGGGAGTGTGATGATCTGGGCAATGTTCTCCTGGGAAACCCTGGGTCCAGCCATTCATGTGGACATCAATTTGACACAAATGCCACTACCTTAACATCACTGCAGACCAGGTACACCCCTTCATGGCAATGGTATTCCCTGATGGCAGTGGCCTCTTTCAGCAGGATAATGTGCCCTGCCACACTGCACACATTGTTCGGGAATGATTTGAGGAACATGATGAAGAGTTCAAGGTGTTGCCCTGGCCTCCAAATTCCCAGATCTCAATCCTATTGAGAATCTGTGGGATGTGCTGGACCAACAAGTCCGATCCATGGTGGCTCCACCTCGTAACTTACAGGACTTGAAGGATCTGCTGCTAATGTCTTAGAGCCAGATAACACAGGACATCTTCAGGGGTCTTATAGAGTCCATGCCTTGGTGGGTCGGTGCTGTTTTGGTGGCATGCGGAGGACCAAAAGCATTTTAGGCAGGTGGACATAATGTTTTGGCTCATCAGTGTATACAGCACTGCCTCTCTTTCTGTCTCTTATTTACACAATGTTCTAAAAACCTGATTTATTTTTGGTTTCACCCTTGCATCTCTTTCTACTTTCTACTCAATATCTGGTGCCACATTAGTCTAATAAAACCCCTACAATAACCCTGTAATCTTTCCCTAAACTTTGGCTGGCAGGATCTTAATAAATAAATAAATAAATAAATAAATAAATATGTCATCATTTACTCACCTTCATGTCATTCCAAACCTTTGTGGAATGCAAAAGGTGTTAAGCGCAATGTTAAGGCCCAGATATACTTCATACGAAATCGAAGAACGAATAGGTATGATATAATTTAGAACAAAATCTGGCCAAAAAGAAGGTATTTTTGCATTCGTTCCGGTGGTTCGTAACAGCTCACCTGGGCAAACTTTTAGGAAAACTTCTAACCAATTGCTAAACACCTTCTCACTGTAATTGGCCACGTCATTGGTAGGTGTGACCTAGAGCTCCACCTACTACTTTGTTTATGCTTTTCAGTCAGTATTCAACAAGAACACACCATGTAATGCCATTTTTTTTTTATTTTTTTTTAATTAGTCTACAAAAGGAATCAAATCTACTCAAATACTCTCAAGTGCCCATTCACTTATGGGTCATCTGCAGTGAAAGCAATTCACACATCTTCCCAAAGTAAGATATGCCTTCTTTTTGTCTGTATTCTGCACGTTAACACTTTTATACTCATCTTTGCAGTAGTATCAGTGTCATCATAAATTACAATAACAGAGTGTAATCGGTGCATATTATGGCCACGCATAGCGTGTTAGCCCATTAGCGTCATGAATTCACAATCTAAATAAGACAAATAAAACATTTTCTAATGCATATATATTACTTTAAATCATCATCAAGTGGTTAAAACAGCTTCTTTTACTGACCTCAATGCAGACCAGACCACAGACCGACAGGATTAGTGATCTCAGAAACGGTCCTGGTAGCTGGTGTCTGAATATTCGCAAACAGTATACCGTTGCTCAGCTGTTTAGAACTTTTTTACTCCGGAACGAAGAATGAATAAGAACTTCTCTGGAAGTATATCGGGGCCTTTTGTCTCAGTCACCGTTTACTTTCATTGCATCTGAATGAGACTGAGGCATTCATGCTGCCTAACATATCCTTTTGTGTTCCACAGAAAAAGGGAAGTCATACGGGATTGCAACAACATGTTCAACTATTCCTTTATGTTCAGAATGTTCAACTATTCCTTAAACTCTTACCTTTGCACAAAACTGGTTCAATATTTTAGTCTTACCTCTGCACAGCAATGGCTTGATGGTGGGTGTAGCGAGTGCCCGTTCGTGGGTGTAGCAGGAAGTGTCCTGGCACAGCAACATGGCTGGATTTTATGACCATGCATAATGCATGGATGAGGATGAAGAGGCCCAGGCACACCATGACCATGCCAATGAGAACAAGGTACAAATGCAGCATGATCATGGTGAGGACCAGGCCTGTTACCACAAGCAAGATGCCCAATGAAACTTGCCATCTGTGCTGGAAAGACATATTGTTTCTTCTGGCTACGCCATCATAAGTATTCACACTATCTGCCTCACTTATAACACCAGGCATATCACTAGACATGTATTAATGAGAGTGCAGGTATTTGTTTGAAGCTCACAGAGCACAGCACAAAAGTCCACTCCAGCCGTGGTGTCAGCTCACATCCTTGGAAATCCCAGAAAGAGAATGCAGACTGCCCTACACAAAGAGCAGAAAAACTGTTAACTTTATACGACATAGACAAATACAAATCGAGAAGATAACATTTGTAATGTGACAACATAAAGAATTTAAACTAAGCACTGATTTTAGGTTTAGGAGTAGGGTTAGGTTCAAGGTAGGGTTAAGTTTAGGGTTAGGTTTAGGAGTAGGGTTAGGGGTAAGGTTAACAGTGGAACTATAGATGTAATTAAATGCAGGTATTTAAATGTAGGTACAATGCAACAACAAATATGTACATAATAAGTACATTGTTCATCAAATGCTTTAATACATAGTAGTTAAAGATACCTAATATAAAGTGGGTCCAAACATATTAAAATGATTATAAAGAGAGTAAAAGCACCAAGTCTGCAAGCCATTATGGTCACACTTCACATTAAGGTTCTATTCGTTAACACAACTTCTACAGTTAAAAATGTATTAGTATATTTTGAAATTAACATTAACCAATATTAATAAATGCATGAATGAACAATGAACATATTTACTATGTTATATATACAACATATATATATATAAATATATATATATATATATATATATATATATATATATATATATATATATATATATATATATAAAAGTCTTAGGCACTTGTGAAAAATGTTGCGTAGTAAGGATGTCTTCAAAAATAATGCCATACATAGTTTTCATTTATCAGTTAACATCATACAAAGTCCAGTAAATATAAAAAAACCTAAATCAATATTTGGTGTGGCCACCTTTGCATTTAAAACAGCCCCAATTCTCCTAGGTACAACTGAACACAGTTTTTCTTGGTTGTTGGCAGATTGGATGTTCCAAGCTTCTTGGAGAATTCACCACAGTTTTTCTATCTATCTATCTATCTATCTATATATATATATATATATATATATATATATATATACACTATATTGCCAAAAGTATTCGCTCATCTGCTTTTAGACACATATGAACTTAAGTGACATCCCATTCTTAATCCATAGGGTTTAATATGACGTTGGCCCACCCTTTGCAGCTATAACAGCTTCAACTCTTCTGGGAAGGCTTTCCACAAGGTTTAGGAGTGTGTTTATGGGAATTTCTGACCATTCTTCCAGAAGCGCATTTGTGAGGTCAGACACTGATGTTGGACGAGAAGGCCTGGCTCGCAGTCTTCGCTCTAATTCATCCCAAAGGTGCTCTATCGGGTTGAGGTCAGGACTCTGTGCAGGCCAGTCAAGTTCTTCCACACCAAACTCGCTCATCCATGTCTTTATGGACCTTGCTTGTGCACTGGTGAGCAGTCATGTTGGAACAGGAAGGGGCCATCCCCAAACTGTTCCCACAAAGTTGGGAGCATGGAATTGTCCAAAATCTCTTGGTATGCTGAAGCATTCAGAGTTCCTTTCACTGGAACTAAGGGGCCAAGCCCAGCTCCTGAAAAACAACCCCACACCATAATCCCCCCTCCACCAAACTTCACAGTTGGCACAATGCAGCCAGACAAGTACCGTTCTCCTGGCAACCGCCAAACCCAGACTCGTCCATCAGATTGCCAGATGGAGAAGCGTGATTCGTCACTCCAGAGAACGCTTCTCCACTGCTCTAGAGTCCAGTGACGGCATGCTTTACACCACTGCATCCGACGCTTTGCATTGCTCTTGGTGATGTATGGCTTGGATGCAGCTGCTCAGTCATGGAAACCCATTCCATGAAGCTCTCTACGCACTGTTCTTGAGCTAATCTGAAGGCCACATGAACTTTGGAGGTCTGTAGCGATTGACTCTGCAGAAAGTTGGCGACCTCTGCGCACTATGCGCCTCAGCATCCGCTGACCCCGTTCTGTAATTTTACGTGGCCTACCACTTCGTGGCTGAGTTGCTGTCATTCCCAATCACTTCCACATTGTTATAATACCACTGACAGTTGACTGTGGAATATTTAGTAGCGAGGAAATTTCATGACTGGACTTGTTGCACAGGTGGCATCCTATCACAGTACCACGCTGGAATTCACTGAGCTCCTGAGAGCGGCCCATTCTTTCACAAATGTTTGTAGAAGCAGTCTGCATGCCTAGGTGCTACATTTTATACACCTGTGGCCATGGAAGTGATTGGAACACCTGAATTCAATTATTTGGATGGGTGAGCGAATACTTTTGGCAATATAGTGTATATATATATATATATATACATACATAAAGCAGTTAGTTCCAGTCCTTGAATCTGATTGGACGAGAGACATGCCATGAGCACTGATGGTCTGACACCATCAGCACTCCGATGCTTCACTGTGTGTATAACTCCGCTTGTGTTTGTGCTGTTCTAAAGGCAGTGCAGATGTGTTTTTTACATGTATTTTTTTGACATAACATATGATAGCCAGCAGGTGGCGGCAAAAGATCATTTTTATGTGTAATATGAGCTAGTTAGGTAATGTGAAGTGAATCCGCATCAGCCAGTGTTTACATACAGCACTATATGATCGCTTGTATTACTACTACTAAAGCTAGGAAATAGCTTTAAACGGCTTTTAACGAACAACTTCAGCATTATGGCTCATCACAGCTAGGAGACACAACAGACTGATTAATTACACAAACTGAAGGCGCTTACCTCTTATTGGACTTTCCACATTGGAGTGGACACACTGTTTAAAATGGAGGACACTACGGTTTCTATAGTGAAAAACTGTTGTGCACCGGCTACCATGAAATAGGGAGAAATACCCCCGCTTGGACCGCTACTTTTCCACTGAGAAAGCTGATCTTAGAAAGCTGACAGCATCTCTGCTTGGGAGTGGCAACAGGTGATCCACACACTCTGTCTCTCTCTCTCTCTCTCTCTCTCTCTCTCTTTCTCACACACACACACACACACACACATCCATCCTTGTTTATCCAATAACTTATGTGAAATTTTTGAATTACTAACGAAGGCTTGGATGCATAATTTGGTTTGAACCAGCAACAGCAGATTCTTATCTGCCATGTAATAAAGTAGTTCCATGCAGAAATGCGTTTTTATGACCGTACTCAGTTTTTCCTAATTTTTTTAAATTTACTTGTTCATTGAACTGTTGTATATAAGCAATATCACACTCACAATCGTGCAAATTACCTATGGCACGAGACCGCAGTGCTGATGTAGGGCCATATCACACTCTTGCTTGTGTGATATTGCTTAAATATATATATATATATATATATACACTCACTGAGCACTTTATTAGGAACACCTGTCCACCTACTTATTCATGCGATAATCTAATCAGCCAATCGTGTGGCAGCAGTGCTATGCATAAAATCATGCAGATACGGGTCAGGAACTTCAGTTAAAGATCACATCAACCATCAGAAAGGGGAAAAATGTGATCTCAGTGATTTCGACCGTGTCATGATAGTTGGTGCCAGGTGGGCTGGTTTGAGTATTTCTGTAACTGCTGATCTCCTGGGATTTTCACGCACAACAGTCTCTAGAGTTTACTCAGAATGGTGTCAAAAACAAATCTAGTGAGTGGCAGTTCAGTGGACAAAAATGCCTTGTTGATGACAGAGGTAAAACGGAGAATGGCCAGACTGGTTTGAGCTAACAGAGAGGCTACAGTAAATCAGATAACCGCTCTGTACAATTGTAGTGAGCAGAATAGCATCTCAGAATGCGCAACACGTCAGGCAATTTATTAGGACCAAAGTGTTCCTAATAAAGTGCTCAGTGCGTGTGCGTGTGTGTGGGTGTGTGTGTGTGTATAATTCATGTTAGTTCAAACTGCTTTAAATAATGTTAACGAATAAAACTTTTAAAATTAACAAATTTATTAGTATATATTATAATTAATATTAACCAAGATTAATGAAATGCTCTAACTGTATTGTTCATAGATAGTTAATGTTTTCTAAAGCGTTAACTAATGTTAAGATGTACAACCTTACTGTAAAGTGTAACCATGACTATTAATTAAAAAAGATCAAATAATATTACAGCACTAACAAAACAATGAAGAACAAACACTGGAATTCAATTTAAACTATAACAATTAGCTATCCTAATCAAATATTATGATAACAGAATATTAATATTTTAATAAATAACTTATTTATTAGAATATTAATATTTGATTCATATAAATGCACATTTATTAATGTCCTCATATGAAATGCCTACCTTGTCTTGTTGACAGAGTTTCGAGTTGCGTTTGTTAAAAGCATTAAGTTGAACATCAGTGGATGATTGTTTCTTCTAATAAACTGTCTTTAACAGATCTATAAGCGCAAAGAAGCTCTGCTTGTATCATTATTACTCATTTCATGTACGCTCTTCACTTTTATCACGGAAATCCAGACGCGGTCAGCCATTTCCGCCGCGACTCCTTCATGGAAACACGAAATTTTACCAAAGCTATTACTATCAGTAGATATGTCATCTATTTCTATCTCTGAATGCACGTAAACATAAAGAGGAAGTGGCAGCGTTTATGGGCGGAGGTTGATCTCGCATTACCGATAAGGAAATCGACAAATCCTGTCTGGGCGTGGAAGAGTCGAGCGGGAATCTGATGGGACTCCCGTCCCGTTCTGAGATTTCTGGCATTAAGTTGGATTAAACATTATCAAATGTTGCTGTCACAGTGTGCGAATTATCGGGGGAAATGGGACCACACGCCCCCCACCATCGAATTTCTTCTTGACCATAGATGGCACTAAATCTCATTTCAACACAGTTATTGAAAGGCTATGCTATGCTCTTCTTAAATTAGATTTTTCTTCTCAACAGTGTGAGATTGATTCCATCAGAACAATTCCATCAGTTTTTATGATAACTGATCCATTTTTTGATGATTGGATAGTAATAGTAATCTATGAATTTATTTTAAATATTGGATATAATTTTTTTTTTTTTTTTTTTTATTAAGAATTTGTAGACAGTTATTCATCTAGATTTGTGGGGTAAAAATATTGTTTTAATTTTTAAGTGAAAAGGTAAAGTTAAACCCTTGGGGTAAGATGACACCCTCAGAATTGGGAAAGAAGGACCTCAGTGTCCTGTTGTTGCTGGTGTCATTATTATTTAATTAAATAATTGTTATAATTCATGGGGTTATTATTTAATAATTTCATGAATTAGATGTATGTAGATGTATGCATATTCATTATTCACTATAGTCTATATGGGCAAATTAAGCGTAATCATTCAATCTGAATTCATATAGTCTGTTACTATTGCTACAATTTGAAATGTCAAAATGTATAATTCTCCATAGAATATTTGATTTAGGATTTTACCTTCATCTTTCCATGCATACAGTACACATTGCAGTGCAATGCAATGCATATACAACAACTATTTACAGTACACTAAAACTCTTTTAAATCCACACTGTACTACCACAGCAACGTCAGATCAGATCAAAAGAAACATCAGTCCTCTCATAAACAGCCACAGCATATACAGAAATATAGAATATAGAAATATTAAAGCACAGAAGTCTGACAAATGAGAGATTAAGGAATACAAGCATGTTGTGGCTAAACTGTTAAATTATTGATCTCGGTAGAGTTCTTGGAAATAATGAGAATATGTTTGATGTTCCCTGCATTCCCAATACAAACAGCACTTTAACTGTAAGAGGTTTTGGACCAAGTTCTCCTACTGCCGTTACTTTACTTGTAGTTTTATCTGAAGATTAGGGGTTAAAGGGAAAGTCATCGTTTACTCACCCTCATGTTGTTCTACACTTGTATTACTTTCATTCTTCCATAAAACACAAAAGGAAATGTTAGGCAGAATGTTCGCTCTCAGTCACCATTCACTTTCATTGTATGGAGAGAGAAAAAAAAATGAATAGTGACTAAGGCCCAAACATTCTACATAACATCCTCTTTGGTGTTTCATGGAAGAATGAATGTCATACAGAATTGGAACAACAATGTCAAGAGTCAATGATGCCAATTTTTTTGGGATGAATTATCCCTTTAAAATAATCAGCATTTGCTCCATAACTGGAGTGCAACAGTTTATACTAGGGCTGTTGATTTAAAGGAATATTATGAGATTTGTGTTAAACTTTCTTGAGGTCATGGTTTATTTTTTCAATTATTTTTATTATAATTTTAAAGGCCTATTCTTGTATATTTACAATTGTATTTATGATTTCATTTTGACTAGTATTTTTCCACCAGTTGTCGCAAAGTGATTTTTAAGTCACTGCCAAAGGGGCCGGTGGAACAAATTGGAGAGAGTAAAATGTCTGGATTTAAATAGATTTTTTTGACCACTTCGTTAATTTTATTATATTTTCGCTTCATTTCAAGTGTAATTTGAATTTAGAAATAGTTTTGGTTTAATTTTTTCATGTTTCAATAAATTATGTTTTCAAAATTATAAACGACCAGTAGAAGTGAAGTATATGCCAATTCAATCACTGTTAATAAATATTAGCCATGATTTGTGTGTCAATAGTGAAAATGATTAATAATACTTACACTCTCTGTAATTTAACTGAGCCTACATTCATATGAACAACATGTTCCGTGCATATAAAAGGAGAGTGTTCAGTTTAACAAGGATGCAGTTAATGCACAAAATAATGTAAGTCCATATTTCTATACTTCTAATTCATTGCATACAGTCCATTTACACTACCAACTTCTTATGAATGTGCTGTCTTTGTTAATATTGCTGGTGCTGGACAGGGAATGGACTGTACAGGATGGAGACGGTGCTGGAGAAGAACCTTCGAACCCGATTAGCGCCTTGTGCGCACGATTTCGGCAAACCCACTTGCGCCTAGACTTAGCGCTTGCTTGCACGAAAATACCAAAACTTGCCCACTGACTGCACTAAAGCATTGTGTTGCGCTTATCGCTTGTGCTCTTAAAATATGGCCCTACATGATTTTAGTGTGAGAAAATCACTAACCTTTTCTGTGTAAAGTTATAGCCAAATTTACAATGTTGCCACGACGATATAATGTAAACAAATCCTCAAATTACTGTAAAAATTATGAATTAAACAACTTTACAGCTCCAATAATACTGTCATGTTTAATGTGTTTTTGATCATGTTTTGTGTTCATGTCTTGTTTTGGAAGTCTAGTTCCCGTTCTATAGTCATGTGTTTCCTGGTCATGTGATATCCTGTTTCCCTCCATGTTCATGTGTCTTGTTTTCATTGATTTATTGCCTTGTTAACTCGTTATCAGTTCTAGTTTGTCATTGGTTTAAGTTTATTAGTCTTGTTATCTTGTTTATAGTTCTGTCTGTTCATTGGTTGTCTTGTTACCCTTGTCCACGTATTTAAACCCTCATGTTTGCCATGGTCCTTTGTCAGGTATTGTTAATGTAATGTTGTTTCCATGTCATCCAAGTCAAGTCAAGTCTATATTTTGTTCACGTTTATGAATAAACTGCACTTGGGTTCTTCACATCATCATCTTCTTTGTCTGCCTTTCATTGCTTGCCAAGCTACGTTACAGAATACCTGACCCACACTATGGACCCAGCAGTTCAGCTCATGCGCCTACGTCAGGGGAATTGTCCCCTGGAGGATTATGAAGATGACTTCTGCGCTTTGGCCAACCAGGTTGGGTTTAATGGGATCGCCATCAAACACATCTTCCGGTCAGGCTTGAATGAGCAGTGATCTCTTTGATGCCTGGCAGTCGGAGTACCTTCAGTCTGGCGCAATACATCGACTTTGCCCTGTGGATGAGTGGTTCTTCTTTCACTGTAGGAGAGGCTGATGAGGAACTATGCACTCCTACAGTGGTCGCTGAGCCAGAGTTCCCCGTCATGGCCGCCGAGCCAGGGTTTTCCGACATGGCCGCCGAGCCAGGGTCCCATGTCATGGCCGCCAATCCAGGGTCCCACGTCATGGCCGCCGAGCCAGGGTCCCACGTCATGGTCACTGAGCCAGGGTCCCACGTCATGATTGCCGAGCTTGCGCCATCTTCTGCCCCAGATCATAATTCTACTCCATGCCATGTCACAGCTATGCCTCAGCCTGCTCCATGCTATGTCACAGCCATGCCTGAGTCTGCTCCATGCCATGTTACAGCCACAACTGAGTCTGCCTCATGTTATGTCACAGCCACGCCTGAGTCTGCTCCATGCTATGTCACAGCCATGCCTGAGTCTGCTCCATGCCATGTCACAGCCACGCCTCGGCCTGCTCCATGCTATGTCACAGCCACGCCTGAGTCTGCTTCAAGCCATGTCACAGCCACACCTGAGTTTGCTCCATACCATGTCACAGGCAAGCCTCAATCTGCTCCATGCCATGTCACATCCAAGCCTCAGTCTGCTCCATGCCATGTCACAGGCCGGCCTCAGTCTGCTCCATACCCTGTCACAGCCTTGCAAGCCTCGTCCATCCCAGAGCCAGCGTTGCAAGCCACGTCCATTCCAGAAGCAGTGCTGCAAGCCTCAGCGGCCACATTATGCCATGTTGCCATTCCTACCTTGTCATGCCATCTCTCCGGGTTCCCAGTTCTCCAGATTCGCCCTATCGAGCCTCTCACGCTCCACCTTCCATGGCTCCGCCCCTCGAGCCTCTCATGGCTCCACCTTCCACTGGCTCCGCCCAGGTCTCATGCTCCACGCCCTGTTTTCGCCAGGCCATGCTCCACGCCCTTTCTCACAAGGCCACGCCTCCAGGACCCCGCCCCTCCCCAGCTCCCTACTAAACTCCATGTGTTTTTGTTTGGCCGTCGGGAGCCGCCCCTTTTGGGGGGGATATGTCACATTTAATGTGTTTTTGTTCATGTTTTGTGTTCATGTCTTTTATTTTGGAAGTCTAGTTCCCGTTCTATAGTCATGTGTTTCATGTCATGTGATTTGCTGTTTTATAGTCATGTGTTTCATGGACATGTGATATCCTGTTTCTCTCCATGTTCATGTGTCTTGTTTTCATTGGTTTATTGTCTTGTTAACTCGTTATTAGTTCTAGTTTGTCATTGGTTTACGTTTATTAGTCTTGTTATCTTGTTTATAGTTCTGTCTGTTCATTGATTGTCTTGTTACCCTTGTCCATGTATTTAAACCCTCATGTTTGCCATGGTCCTTTGTCAGGTATTGTTAATGTAACGTTGTTTCCATGTCAAGTCAAGTTAAGTCAAGTCTAGTCTAGTTCATGTTTATGTTTTGTTCTTGTTCACAATTATGAATAAACTGCACTTGGGTTCTTCACATCATCATCATCATCTTCGTCTGCCTGTCATTGCTTTCCAAGCTACATTACAAATACATGAACTTTAACAGTAGAATTAATGTAAGTGCTTTTATAAAATTATAGGCTTCACATTTCTGCCTTTAAACTCTCCACAAATTGGCCCCATTCTCTTCTGTTGTAAGTGCCTCACTGTAACCTCGATTTTTGCTTTTTTTTAAAGAAAAGGAGGGATGAGTCAAAGTAATTTTTGTGGTAATCAACATTATGCTGTCGATTTTGGCTTAGCTTGTATTGAACCCGGAATATTTCTTTAAGTTGACACAGCGTTCTAAAAGCACAGCGCTCATGACTAGAGACACTGAAAACTAGTGAAACGTGATGCAACCAAAGTGAGATGCTCCAAAAGTAAAACAATTAAAAATAGTGCAGAGAACAGTATGGCAATAATGGGTTATGTGCAATAATATAGAAATAAAACAAATAATACTTTGACTTTTAAGACACTGTTTGTATTGTAGAAATGCTTAAATTGTCTGCTGACACAACATATACAGTGCCTGTATATGATGTAATGTATATGAATTATATATTATATTTATAATTATTTTAATTATTATATACTAATACTTTCTTTATTTTGGCACCTTTCTCAGTAAATATTGACTTGCAATTAATTCGATTCATTAATCGGCACATCGTGTAATTAATTTGATAAAAATTTTTTAGCGATTGACAGCCCTAGTTTATATTAATATGGAGTTATATGATATAGTAGTACATTTCATGCCAAATCTGAAATAAGAACAAGAAATGTGACTCTGGTTTATCCTTTAGTTAAATGAAAAAGGACAGTACAACATCTCAAATAAACTTTCTAGCATGCTCACAAACTGATGCTCACCAGAACTCAGTAGATTATTTATTGTCTTTGCCGTTCACAGGAAGTACAGTAATGGCAAAGCATGGTGAAATACCCAAAAGTGCCCTTGTTAAAAGATGAATATCATTATAATGAATGAGTCAGAGGAAGAAGTGGCTGTGAATGTCATGTTTTATAGTGTTCCAAACAAAATCAAGAGAGCGTTAGTTCGTCATTAAACCCAGTAATGTTGGCTGTGTGGTTTTCTCAAGTTGTGCTACCATTATCAGGCACCACAAAATTTGTCTTATTGATCTCTTTGGACAGATATTTGAAGTGATCTGGCCCTGTCATTTTAGTTTTGAGCCATGTGCTCAAATTCATTGAAAGCATCAGATACAGTATTTAACACAGAGGTTCACCCTGAGATTTTCAAAAATAAATACATATACAACAAAAACACTTTTTTTCGGTGTCAGTAATCTAAGCTGTTATCAGAAGAGTTTAAATATCATGCATTTTACAATTGTAGGAACAAGGTAAATCTGGTTGCAATATAACATTATCCTGGCAAACATCTATTACAGTGGCTAAGGTATGCTTCACACATTATTACACACACAAGAACATTTTCTAGAATTTGAGTGATCAACTAAGTCAGGATGTTTTCACACATGGTTATGTTTTGTTGATGTTGTTTTCAAGTGTAGAATACAGTAACTTGAATTAAAGTGCACTCAGTAATTTTTTGTTTATGTTGTGCTGATCGATGTGGCAGTTGTCTTGGACTTATGCTGAAACCTGGAGTCTTCATCATAAGTGAGTGTACACCGTTTTAGACATATTTTTCAAAAGTACTATTCATTTCCTGATCTATAAAAAGTTTTTATTGAGGGACAAATTACTGAGTGCACCTTTAAAGCTTCTCCCTCTTGTAAAATGCATTTCATTTCATGAGCAATTCATCACTTGTTGCCAAGTGCTCCTATACAGATTTATATATTTAATAAAAACATTTAATTTGAGAAAAAGCATAGTATTCATGGCATTTCGGTCTAAATAAGGCTGTAAACACACAGTTTACAGATATTTCCCCCCAAAATTAAAATCCTGTCATCATTTACTCACCCTCATGTTCTCCCAAACCTGTATGACTGTCTTTCTTCCATGGAACACAAAAGAAAATGTGGCAATATGTTAGTCTCAGTCACTATTCACTTTAATAGCATCATTTTCATAAAATGAAAGTGAATGGTGATTGAGGCTGTTATTCTGCCTAATATGGAAAAAAGAGTGACATAAAGGTGAGTAAATGATGACAGAATGTTCATTTTTGGGTAAACTATTCGTTTAAGATCAGAAACTTCTCAAGAGGCACAGTTTACACTCTCAGCAACCTGCAGATTGTTGGTGTCTGTTTTGGAAGTTCACATGAGTTTCTTAGTTCAGACGTCAAAGATGACAGATGTTAAACCTCAAAACTGATCTCTCGTGAGCGTCCAAACAGGGGTTCAGTGAGCAGCTGTGTATCCGAGTAGCTGCGTCTCAGGTGTGTGGAGCTTCTAGTTGTTTTGATGGCCACCTCATAAGGCGGAGGAGGTTCCATGTCCCAGTGAGGTGGCCGAACCCGACTGGTAGGGCTGAAGCATGTTGGCTCCATGGGGGGATAGTCCAAATCCTCACCATACCCACCTCGTCTCTGCACAGTCCTTCAAAACACACACACACACACCAATGCACTAGTAATAATAAGTTCAAACTACAAAATAAATATGAGAGACTGGGCTAGTAGTCACACTTTTTACTCCAGTGAGTATTTTTAAGGGTAGGTTTATTTGTTAAAAGTAACTTACTGTATAGGAACCTACCTTAAAGGGATAGTTCACCCAAAAGTGAAAATTCTCTCATTATTTACTCACCCTCATGCTGTCTCAGATGTGCATGACTTTCTTTCTTCTGCTGAACACATTTTTAGAAGAATGTTTCAGCTCTGTAAGTGAATGGTGGCCAGAACTTTGAAACTCCAGTAAGCACAAAGGCAGCATAAAAGTAATCCATACGACTCCAGTGTTTTAATCCATGTCCTCAGAAGCAATATGATAGGTGTGGGTGAGAAACGTATCACTATTTGAGTCCTTTTTTTTTAACCATAAATCTCCACTTTCACTTTCACTCTCTTCGCTCATAATTCTTTTTTTGTTTTTGGTGATTCTCATTCTTTGTGCATATCGCCACCTACTAGGCAAGCAGAAGAATTTATGGTAAATAAGGACTTAAACATTGATGTTTCTCACCCACAATTATCATATCAATTCTGAAGACATGGATGTAACCACTGGAGTCGTATGGATTACTTTTATGATGCCTTTGTGTGCTTATTGGAGTTTCAAATTTCTGGCCACCATTCACTTACATTGTACGGAGCTACAGAGCTGAACATTTTTTCTTAAAATCTTTGTTTGTGTTCATCTGAAGAAATAAAGTCATACACATCTGGGACGGCATGAGGGTGAGTAAATGATGAGAGAATTTTCATTTTTGGGTGAACCGTCCCCTTTAACGCATTTCAGTTTCATCACAAAATTCCGTCAAATTGAATTGAGAAAGTTTTCATTTTTTTCCATTTTTTATTTTTATTTTTTTTATTAATGTAATATTATTAAACAGTACACACTCATTTTGATGGAATTTTGCTGTGAAATTGAAATGTGTAAATCTTAAAAACAGGCTAAAATATTTTTTGAGTGTAGCTGACTCTTGCCCGATTGCATGTTAGTGTGTTTGTTTGTTTGTTCACTTGTGTACCCAACATCTATGGCAAAAATATGATGCTACTGGATGTTTAGTTTGGAAGGTTCAACAAAATGATTCTAAGTAAAGACCATTTTGAACCAGGTGTTTGAAGCCAACATACAAAATCAGAGCAATCTGCGTATTTTGATTGTCGAAAACCCTTATAGTTACTGAGGGGTGTCCCCTATATACAGTATATAGTTTTCAAAATGACATTTGATATTGACTATTGAGCTGGATAAAAGGTGGTCAACTTTACACGACCACTAGAGGGCATTAAAAGGCTTTTCAGTATCAGATAACAGTACAGCGGTGCTCGGTTGAGTGGCAGCAGTTGTTAGACTTCTCCACTAAGTGATTTTTAATGACATCTGAGGTTGGTAAAGAGAGAGGAAAAGAGAGATGGAGCAAATCCGGGGGGGAGAGAGGGCTGTGGATGGAAAAGTAAAATTATGACCACGGTTTCTCCTATCAATTCCTTTTACAGTGTGTTAAAACACTTAAAATGCGAAGAAAGCGTGTGAATTACATTCAGACTTAGAAAAAAGATCTGCATGAAAACGTATGAATCACTTTGGACATTATGATGATTTTCTGTGTGTTTCATCAGAGCACACTCCACTTACCCGTGCAGAAAGACGGACTGGGATTCAGGGAAGTGGTTTCCGGCCGGTGGGGTGAACAGGACTTGACTGTAGTCGTGGCTGAACTCTTCATTATAAGGCACCGGGTTTCTCTTACCGTTCATCGCCCAGAAGAGTCCTAATATGAGCATCACCGCCCCGAGCACCACACAACACATACTGAACGCCTGGAGTCGACTTTGATTAGAAGTTAGAAACGCGGTGGAGCCGCCGGTGACAATCAGAAATACTCCGATAAAAATAGCGCCATGATGAAGGGAAGGCATAGTGTAAACTCGTGTAATCTGGACGAGTCTTTCTCTATGTGGAAGGTTCAGCGCGCATCGTCCAGCTTGACTTCAGGATGACATCGAGACTCCAGCGTAAATAAAGTTCCTCAAACGACGAATGAGTCTGCATTGAGGGAAATTGCATGTCCTTGATGTCACAATATACGCATTATATGACTTGATTTAGGCACTACTAGTGACTAGTTATATATTAGAATATTCTACTATAATTAAAATGACGCACATAAGCATTTTCAACCCCTGACAAATCAAACAAACAGACTCCCGTTACTTGATCTAAGCGGTGAGTTGCTCTGGAGCATCAGGTTCAGTCCATCTAACAGCTGTCAGTGAGCGCAGGCGCTGCGCTGTCAAACTCCTCTATGATGATGAGCATCATTAGAGTTCACGCCCCACCAAAGAGCCGTCTGTTGGCCAGATGCCTATTGACATGACTTAAATAAGACTTATAAGGTCATAATCTCCTTATTTGTTTTACATGGTGATCCCTGAACTTTTAAAAATTGATTTTCCTCCAGAGAATTGGCGGGTTAAAATGAAAACCCAGCTGATAAATACATTCGTAGTAGCCTAAATCAATGTGTGAGAATCTAAGATTATTTTGCCAGCTAAGCTGTTTAAAAAGTTTGCCAGTTAAATATCACACACGTTGTGTGTAACTGCAGTGTTGTGATGTGCCTGCTGCATTATAACAAAGTCTCTCTAGCAAGTCAGTCCACTGTCGGCGATCTTTGGAACGCTCCCGGGACGCTACTTCCAGTCATGAAAGTAAAGCTCTGATCTACTTGAACGGAGAAAGACAAAATCTCAAAAACGGTTAGTCAAGATCACGATCAAAGAACATATTTCAAATCAGCAATAAAATATGACAAAAAGGAATTATAAATTGTGATTCTTAACCTCATATTATGCTAAAAACCGCAATTTTCCCGGCTTGTATAGCTAATGCGCATGCGCATTCTAGTGTTGATTGAAAGGCGATGTCTGTATCTAAAAGGTGATTGGCTCTTTTAACTGTAAGGCGGGGCTTCCTTTCTACATCCATTGACCGATGTGCGCTCAGAGCTCCTTGGCTGGGCGTTCCAATTTCTCCCATTCATTTCAAGAGAAGTGGCCCGTCTCTGCTAAATCATCTCTGACAATTATGATCCTTTCGCACTCAGTCAATGGTGTGACGGGGTTTCTTCCTTGTGATTGGCTTAAGAGACGGTACGCAACCACTGGCGTCTTCTGTATTGACGCGCCATTGGCCAATCACCGCGTGTTAGGGGAGGGCCTTCGAAGTCCACCTGGGCAAGTTAAAAAAAGAATGAGAAATGTAGACATCAAATCGCGCGCTTGCTAAGGGGAAACTCTGCGCACGAGGAATAGGAGAAATAGCATAATCGTTTATTAATATAGTAATACTAATTTATCGGACCGGTCGGGAATGTGTTTTTATTTTCGTCTGTTGTAAAGACACACACACAAAAAGGATTTGCAAAATCAAAGACAAGCAACAATAATTTTTATTTTTCTATTTTGACGTCTCGCGATTAAAAAGTTGTCAAAATGGACCCGTTGTTATATTTGGGTGGGTTAATTGTTCTGTTTTTAATATGGATAAAAGTGAAGGGCTTGGAGTACGTGATAGTACACCAGAGATGGATCTTCGTTTGCCTCTTTCTCCTACCTTTATCCGTCATCTTTGATGTGTACTATTACCTGCGCGCGTGGATGATCTTCAAGATGTGCTCAGCGCCCAAGCAGCACGACCGGCGGGTCAGAGACATTCAGAGACAGGTAACAGCACAACCTCAACTCGCATGCACTCTGTCAGTCTTTTCACATTACTTTAAACATGCATGTCAAGGTGCAACACTTTCCATTGTTGTGCAGTAGTTTAAGTTTAAACTATCATAGTAATGCATCTGCTGTAGAAGAATATTTGTTTAGAATAGTTTATGCAGGATCAGTGGGAAATAATGCATTCTGCATACGCATAAATGCATACAGTGCAATGCTATTGAAAATGACATTTCATTTTCCAGGTACGAGAATGGAGAAAAGAGGGAGGGAAGAAACATATGTGCACAGGTCGCCCTGGATGGCTGACTGTGTCTCTCAGGGTGGGAAAATACAAGAAGACCCACAAGAACATCATGATTAACATGATGGACATCCTGGAGGTGGACACAAAGCGACAGGTGGCTGATGTCATTCTGGCTCTATATGCTTTTTTTTTTCTTTTTTTTTATTTTTATTTTTTTACATAATTTCAAAATGTATTGAAAAAGTATTAGAATTAATGCAAAATAAAGTGAGGAAATATGAAGTTTATAATGAAATGTAAATACATTCATATAAAAGTGCATTTAATGTACCTTCACCATTTTTTTCAGGTGGTCCGTGTGGAACCTTTAGCTAACATGGGTCAGGTGACTGCGCTACTCAACTCTATTGGATGGACATTGCCTGTGTTGCCTGAGCTTGATGACCTTACAATAGGTAGGTAGGTAGGTTGTGAGAGAGAACACGCAAACGAATGTCTCTTATCCCTGCAGCATGCAATGAATGGACATATACATTAACATTTATTCATTTGCCAGATGGTTTTATCCAAAACATTTTCTGTGGGTGAAAAGAAGTCTTTGAAGTTGAGTTATGCATGTTTGTAACCAGGTCTCTGATTAAGACAAAAGTTCATTCATGTGGCATGAAGTAAAATGCATCTAAATCAGTTTTTTCTTTTTGTCACACCCCTTTCTAAAATGTACATTTAGTCATTTAGTAGATGCTTTTATCCAAAATATGAGCAATTCATCATATAAAATCCTACAATATCTGCAGTATCGCATTGCATTATGTCAGAGTGAACAGTAGCTGTAGCTTGCTTGTTGTGTCTCTGTTGTACTGGACTAGTGGCTGCTGTTTGCCAAGAGATTGAACTGAACTTCACTGACTGTTAAAGGAAAAGCTCACCCTAAATTGAAAATTCTCTCATGCCATCCAGTATATGTTCTTTCTTCTGCTGAACACAAATGAAGATGTTTAGAAGAATATTTCAGCTATGTAGGTCCATACAATGCAAGCAAATGGTGACCTAAACTTTGAAGGTACAAAAACACATAAAGGCAGCATAAAAGTAATCCATACAAATTCAGTGGTTAAATCCATTTCTTCAGAAGTGATATAAGTGTGGGTGAGAAACAGATTAATATTTAAGTCCTTTTTTACTATAAATCTCCAATTTCACTTTCACATTCTTCCTTTTGTTTTTGGCGATTCACATTCTTCGTGCTTATCGCCACCTAATGGGCAGGAAGGAGAATTTATAATAATAATAAAAAAAAAGACTTAAATATTGATGTTTCTCACCCACACCTATCATATCACTTCTGAAGATATAGATTTAACCACAGGTGTTGTTTGGATTATTTTTATGCTGCTTTTATGTGCTTTTTTTAACTTCAAAGTTCTGATCATCATTCACTTGCATTGCTGTAGAAGAAAGAAAGTCATACATATCTGGGATGGCATGAGGGTGAGTAAATGATGAGAGAACTTACATTTTTGGGTGAGCTATTCCTTTAAGGTAATCTTTGTTAACAAGTGGCTACTTCAGAGCCATTCTGAAATGACAAAAACCTTCACACACCCCATCTTAAACTGATCGCCTGGCACTAAATAATGTTGAATAATAATAATAAAAAATTCATCATTCGTAATCTTTCATTTACAGTAGCAGACGCATAAAGTACTTAAAAATGCAGGCAGTTTAACAGAGAGGATTCAACATTGTTAGCAGTGAAGTTATGTTAAAAGATATGCATTTTCTTTCAGCTTTATGTGACATTTTCTGTTGAATAACCACAACTGGTTTTAATTGAAAATAACAATGAAAACTACATGCGTTCTTTCACTTTCTACTGTTAAAGTTACAATCTTCATTGAAAAAAAACAAACAAAAAAACTTTTTGTAACCTGTAATTGTTACATGTTGTAAAAATAAATAATTTCTTGAACATAAAATGAATAAAAAGCAAATTCTGCTGCACATGAGTAATGGCTGGGACACATGAGGAAAGATTAAAAGGAGAAGACGTAATGGTGCACAAACTTTATTAGTTCTCATGCATATAAGTGCCAGGTTTAAATATGCTGAAAAATGAACAAGATTTGAAAGTTTGGGCTGTCTCCATGGGACACACCCCACACCTTGAGAACCATTGATCTAGATGCATTTGAACATTTTCTAGAGGACCACATTCAGCACACTGTAACCCTTCTCTCTATTTAGATGAAGACTGTATGTCATCTCTGACCTGTTTAAGCCGTCCCTCTCCTTTCCCATCTCTCCCTCTCTTTCTACATGCCTTGCAAGGGATTTGTTTAATGTCTCGAAGCACTTGCAGATATTCCCTTTCTTTAAATCGAGCATAACATTCTCTCCTAATCGATATTGTATGTTGTGTGTGGTGCATCAGAGGCTGCTGCTAATTAGGTTATAGATGAGCATAGTCCCTGTTTCAATGAGATAGATTAGATTAGGACGGATATGGGTCCTATTGCTGAAAGTGTTTATAGATCCCAGAAAAGAGTGCTCCTTCAAATTCATTTGTTAGTCTGCAGAGACACAGTACTTTGTAATAAGACAAGGGAAATGTGTGTTGTGTTTGCAGAGTGTTGGACGATAAGAGATATTTCTGGCCACATGTATTGATTCCCATATCATGGAAACTTTAGGTATCAAAAAACTAGCTTTGCACAATATCATTTCTAAATGAGCAGTTTGAAGTTGTGCCTCTGTAATCAAAGGTCAGTTATTTGGACTTTTGACTGTTCCTGCCTGTTGCAGTACCTTGCAGTTATGTTTGTCCCTAGTATGTTGCGCATTTCACTTCTCGTCAAGTGATGAGGGAAAAGACGTTTTGTTAATAGCATGGTTTCTGTTTCTACGGCGTCATGCTGGAAAGCCTCGCCCACTGTGATATCTTATCTGTCCAAAATCCAGCTCCTCATAACTCTAGTGCACTTTAAAGACTAAATGACTATTTAGTTTAATTAACTGGGTTTTATCAATATATTGGTGCCGATATTTGCTTTTTGGAACTATTGGTTAAAGGCAAAAATCAATGCCAATAGATGGCAACAGTTTTTTAAAAATTATTATTATTATTATTCCTCTGTTTATTATTATAGAATTCCTCCAGCGCTGGAGGATTCTGCAGTATAACACCTGAGTTATATAAAGCTAGTGATGAAATAAAAACACATGAAATTGGAATTTCATTAATCGGGTTTTACCGATATATCAGAGCCTATAGTTGCTCTTTGGAACTATCAGTTAAAGGCAAAAATCAATAGCGATAGTTGGCAACAGTTTTTTTTTTTTTAAAATAATTATTTTTCTGTTTTAGCCGCTGGAGTGTTTTACTGTATGACAGTGGTCTCTAGTGGTGAAATAAAAACAATCATTGACTCCACATGGAGTTTTTTTTGTACCGCGTGTCTACGCAATGTACAGAGCCGGGCACTTAAGAAGCTGATTCAAAACATAGAGAAAAGCCAAGTTATGTGTACAGTACATGTTATCAGTACATAGTTATGGAACAATAAGTCAATCATATAGGACAGCCAAAAAAAAATTAATAGTAGGATTTTGATAATTAATTTGTTTTTTAACTAATTTCTGCATTAGAGAACTGCATGTTTGCCGACAAGGTGGAGAGGATGCTAACATTAGCCGTTTGAATGGTTAGAACAATGTCAAAATGTCAAGGACGCTCACCTTTCGTCTTAATTTGCTGTTTTGAAAAGTCACTTATGGTTTGTGCAGATCCAATGAGTTTTTATTTTTGGGGGTTGATGCAGAGATTCTTTTGTTTACTGAGATAAACTCAGCAGCTCTTCCATAGGAGAGCGCATAACAGTCAACGACAGTAAGTCACTGTTTGCGGAAACCATACAAAAGAATAGGGAGAGCCGATATCATGTCGCAAAATTGTCCGTGTTTTATAACACATCAATTTTATCGTAGTAAGCTCCACACATACGTAGTTTACTCCAAAAGGATTGTTTATTGTAAAGGCCTGTTCACACCAAACCCGTTTTTTCAGTACGAATCAAGCTTTTGTACGTAACAATAGATTCCTATGGAGTCCGACAAATTGTCCTCCGATAATAAAAAGTGTTTTTTTAATGGAGTGTGTTCCGATTTTTTTTTTTTTTCTTCGGACTGTGATGAAAACTGACTGACCAATGAGATAAGAGATTTTTGTCAGTCGCTGCAGCTGCTCAATCCAGCGTGTTGGTGGCGCAAATCAACTGGCAAACACAGGCACTGGAAATTAAATACACAAAAATGAAGGGGCCTGGGTAGCTCAGCAAGTAAAGATGCTGACTACCACCCCTGGAGTCACGAGTTTGAATCCAGGGTGTGCTGAGTGACTCCAGCCAGGTCTCCTAAGCAACCAAATTGGCTCGGTTGCTAGGGAGGGTAGAGTCACATGGGGTAACCTCCTCATGGTCGCTATAATGTGATTCGCTCTTGGTGGGGCACGTGGTGAGCTGTGCGTGGATGCCGCGGAGAATGGCGTAAAGCCTCCACGCGCTATGTCTCCGCGGTAACGCGCTCAACAAGCCACGTGATAAAATGCGCAGATTGACGGTCTCAGATGCGGAGGCAACTACGCCACCACGAGGACTTAGAGCGCATTGGGAATTGGGCTTTACAAATTTACAAAAAAAAAAAATACATAAAAATAAATAGTTGCAGTTCATGAACGCTTGGTACTGCAAGCATAAACCTATTCTGTTTTTGAAAGTCTGCTTATGGTGTTCTGACATAATGTGCATTATTTAATATGTATATCACTGTGCCTGTTATATTCTCATGGCATTAAAAATAGCAGCGAGTTTCAGCAATTCATTTGGACTAAGCTCGAAGTAAAATCCCATTAAAAGATTTGTTACATGCAATGTTTTAGACAAACGAATTGCAGTACCACACTGCTATTTTTATTACAAGTATAGTATAACAAAGTATTGCAATCATTTAAATAAAGAGAAGGCAGAGAGCCAGTATTTTCTTTTGTATTATTTTTAATCTATGCATATTTTATACTAAACTGTTATTCTTAATGTACATTATTGTATGTACATTAAGTATTTATATCACTGTACCTTGTGTTATATTATCCAGGCATTATAAAAAGAGAAGTTGTGTTCTGGAGTCCATTTGGAAGATACTCATAGATAAATACATGTACAAATATAAATAGGACATACAGTACTGTGCAAAAGTTTTAGTCACTTGTGAAAAATGTTGCATAGTAAGGATGTCTTAAAAAATAATGCCATAAATAGTTTTCATTTTTTCAGTTATCATCATACAAAGTCCAGTAAACATAAAAAAACCTAAATCAATATTCGGTGTGACCACCTTTGCCTTCAAAACAGCACCAATTCTCCTAGGTACACCTGGACACAGTTTTTCTTGGTTGTTGGCAGATAGGATGTTCCAAGCTTCTTGGAGAATTCACCACAGTTTTTCTATCTATTTAGGCTGTCTCAAGTGCTTCTGTCTCTTCATGTAATCCCAGACTGACTCAATGTTCAGTGGGGGGCTCTGTGGGGGCCATGACATCTGTTGCAGGGCTCCCTGTTCTTCTATTCTAATCTTTTCTATTTGCAAAAGTAATGTTTGGGTGTCTAAAATGTATTTTTCCTATTGACACACTAAAGCTGAAGATATAAATAACCATCTTAGACAAATGGTTTTGTGAAACATCTTAAGTGCCTAAAACTTTTGCACAGTACTGTATATTTATGCAACAGGGCTCTATACTCATCTCACTCGCATAAAAAACAGATTAAATACTCCTCAAAATGCATCAACACCATGGAAAGATCATAATTAAATGGTTATGCCAAATGAGATAAATAAATGCTTTAACAGCGTTCATTCTATTAATCTTTAACAGCTGAAGGTGCAGGGAGGAGACTGGTATAACAACAACGCCACCTACTATACATGAGTGAAATTGTTTTTTTGTTTAATGTTTCGTGTTCGTCTTGCAAAATTGTCATGGATTTGGTATGAATAGGCCTTAAAACATGTTAAAGATTAGCTTTCAGGCAGTCAGTTCATTAAGTGATGAGCTTTTTCCTCACAAAAGCAGTTTATTCAGCAAACTGAAGCGTCTCCTCCATAGACATCCATTAAAAAAACAGCTTCTTGTCTCCTCGCCAGTGAAATGCCCATAGAAAGTCTATAGGACTGCCGCGTTATGCTATTTTATACTAAGCTTGTGGGCTCCCCTTAACAGAGGGCTCTTGTTGATGAGGCTCCAATTTGTTAGAGTAGGTAATGTAAATGAGCGCTTCAAATAGGTTTTCTTGTTAAGTACTGTTGCTATACGTTAATCATAAGATCATGTTAATATTCTTGTTGATTTTGACTGACATTGTCCCTAGAGAAAAGGAAAAAAAATGTCTTTATATCCACCTTTTTCCTGAAAGTGGAAGATGTTCTTAGTGGAGAAAGTGATGTTTAGAGTATTCAGTTGTCAAAAATTGTCAAGAAAAGCTTTTGGCTCCATAGTGTTGATACTTTAGAGAGTTGCGATCAGCTTCTTTTGACTGTGACACACTAGTCAAAGTTTAAGGAGTGGGTGAATGTCATGAAGCTATGAACTGAGGTTAGTTACGTTGATATCATTAACTGCTTCTAGTTGTTGTGATAGTCAACAACTGCACAAGTTGAGCTTAAACAAATTTTTACTCCAACGAACACTTAAAATGGTTGTTGTTCTCCATCTGGAATGCTCGTATTGGAAATTTCTTATAAAGATCTAGAAAACAGTCCAGCCGCAATTCGATTCGTAATGGTGCCGTTCGGTGTACCGGGCTTGTTCATTGTTAAAATATTGTTTTTTTACTTTCTAGTTATTATTGGGATTTTGGTTACACAATAAACTGCATCTGGGTGTTTATTCATTTTGAACTCTTGTCTGTATGTCTGTGCCTGTCACAGCAAAGAAAGACTAAGATTTATTGAATGTTAAAAAAAACTCATCCCATTAATCAGTTATCTCCCTTTTCCAAAAGCTTAGTTTTGCAATGTTAAATATTACATTTTGCATTCAATATTCTTAATTAATCTTTTGATTTTGTCATAGTATTACCTATGTTATAAATATATAAAAGACTGGTGTGTCATGTTTCTTTCAGGTGGGCTAGTTATGGGAACAGGCATTGAATCTTCATCTCATATCTATGGCCTGTTTCAGCACATTTGTGTGGCCTATGAGCTGGTGTTGGCTGATGGAAGTCTAGTCCGTTGCAATGAGGTGGGTTTTTTGTAAAAGAGATATGTGATAAGCTGCACACACAGACTCATGGTTGGCATCACATACGTGTAATACTAAATACTGTTCATATCACAAATCACTATATGGGTTAGAGAGGCAAGGACTCAAGTGCAGGGTAAGGATGGGCTTTAATAATAATCACGAAATAAACTATAAACAGAAAATACCCTGCAAGGGAAAAAACACAGTTCCGCAACTTGCAGGAATTCAGTGTCAGGGCTGAAGAAGGGGAGCCTTGAGGTCCAGGCTCCAAACAGGAATCTCCAGGAACACAGACCGACACGACCATCCACACGTACCTATGACAACCGACAACAAACTGGCACAGGACAGAACACACACGGAGATTAAATAGGGAAGGAAATCAGGAGGGTAATGAGGCAGGTGATGCAAATTAACTAATAACATGGTAACCAGGAGGCAGGGCCAAGACGTGAGACAGGAGAGCACATGGCAGACAATCCTGACATAAGTCATGCACTCACACTAAACAAATGACAAGACAGAAGAGCACGTGGCGAACGAACACAATCATAAGCCATGTGCTCAACACAAACACAGAACATGGATGTCAGGATCCCGTCACCAACCAACAAACATGACTCTCCAAGGTGACAGGATCCTGACAGTTCAATTATAGTCAATTAGAAAGAGAGGAGAGAGGATGTGTTTGCTTGTCTGAATTGAGTTTGCAATTTTATAATAAGCCTTCACTCAAGGCATAATTTAATCTTCATTATTTGTTTGGTTATATTTAGAAAGGTTTTACACAAGGTTTAAAATAAAATGCATTATTTTTTTTTATTTCTGAGTGAAATATTCCTTTAAAAATGAATGCAGAGACAGACCCAGTAACTAGTTTGTAAATGTCTTTATGTACTGACATGCATTTATTTAATGCAATAGAATTATGTTTGTAATTTTGTCATATTTGTCTTGCCTGCTCACAGAAAGAAAACCCTGACCTGTTCTATGCGGTTCCCTGGTCCTGTGGCACTCTGGGGTTCCTGGTGGCAGCAGAGATCCGGATCATTCCAGCTCGGAAATGGGTGAAGCTACGCTATGAACCCATAAGGGGCTTGGATGCTATCTGCAAGAGGTTTGCAGAGGAATCAGTCAATAAGGAGAACCAGTTTGTGGAGGGACTGCAGTACTCTCGGGACGAGGCCGTGATCATGACTGGCACAATGACGGATGATGCAGAGCCTGGCAAGGTGATAATGAATATTCTGTTAATGTACAAGTTTGATGATGTACTTGCACACTTCTCCATTAAATTTCATGTTTATCAGGAAAATGTTTACAACTGAAAACCAGTAGGGCTATCAACCGATTAAAAATTTAGTGAATTAATTATATAATATGCTGATTAATTAATCAACTTAATTGCATATGTCAAAATTTCTTGAGAAAAGCCACAAAATAAAGATTATTCAAAGACATTACATTAGTGTAAAAGATAGGGCTTGGTAAAAATATTGATTTTCAGATTAATCGCAATCTTCATTTGAACAATCCTGAGACTGATTCTTAATATACCAAGATCAGTCTTTTATTCTATGTGTTGTCTCAGCTTCAGACGGCACACCCGTGGACCGCCCAAAGTCCATTCTCTAACCATCTGATGCATATACAGATTTAAACAGATTGTGTTCTCACATTCTGCATTATTAAATGTTAACTTTATGATTATTAGTAATATTAATATTATTATAATTCATATACATATACGCATATGTTCAAGACGGCGGCGAGTATGGCTGCTGCATTGCGAGCTCCGACCCAATATTGCAGTTTTTGTTTGTTTTGTCTACAATTCTTATGTTTTTTTGTCTTGGATGTTGTCTGCCTTATTGTCTACGATAGACAAACACTTTTGGACATAGGTTCTGCAATAGCACACCGAAATCCGGACTTTAAATACCTCAATACCGACCTGCTGTTTACAAACACGACAGCGGAGCCATTTGTCTGGACAGCCCGGCTGCGGAAACGTAGCCGGAAAAGGGGAAGGAGAGCCGGCGTTCCCGCTGCCTCTCTCCCGGATGAGCTTAATACTTTTTATGCTCGTTTCGAGGGAAATAACACCGCCCTCGCGGAGAGAGCTCTCGCGGCCGAAGCTACAGAGGTTAGTTCACTCTCCGTCTCTGTTGCGGATGTAACCCGATCCTTCCGATGGGTGAATATCCGTAAAGCCGCGAGTCCAGGCGGCATTCCGGGCCGTGTCATCAGAGCGTGCGCGAACCAACTGGCTGGTGTTTTTATGGATATTTTCAACCTTTCCTTCTCCCTGTCTGTGGTCCCCACATGCTTTAAAACGTCCACCATTGTGCCTGTACCAGAGCAATCAAAAATCACTTGCTTAAATGACTGGCGTCCTGTTGCTCTGACCCCCATCATGAGCAAATGCTTTGAGAGGCTAATCAGAGATTATATCTGCTCTGTGCTGCCTGCCTCACTGGACTCACTGCAGTTTGCTTACCGCAACAACCGCTCCATTGATGATGCCATTGCATCTACAATACACACTGCTCTCTCCCACCTGGAAAAAAAGAACACTTATGTGAGAATGCTGTTTGTAGATTCCAGCTCAGCATTCAACACCATAGTGCCTTCCAAGCTTGATGTCAAACTCTGGGCTTATACAGCTCGCTGTGCAGCTGGATCCTGGACTTCCTGTCAGGTAGACACCAAGTGGTTAGAATGGGCAGCAACATCTCCTCATCACTGACCCTCAACACTGGAGCCCAGCAGGGCTGTGTTCTCAGCCCACTCCTGTATTCCCTGTACACACATGACTGTGTGGTAACACACAGCTCCAATGCCATCATTAAGTTTGCTGATGATACGACGGTGGTAGGTCTAATCACTGACAATGATGAAACAGCCTACAGAGAGGAGGTGCACACTCTTGACACGCTGGTGTCAGGAGCACAACCTCTCCCTCAACATCAGTAAGACCAAGGAGCTTGTGGTGGACTTCAGGAGAAAAGACAGAGAACACAGTCCCATCACCATCAATGGAGCACCGGTGGAGAGAGTCAGCAGCTTCAAGTTCCTTGGTGTCCACATCACTGAGGAACTCACATGGTTCGTCCACATTGAGGCCATTGTGAATAAGGCTCATCAGTGCCTCTTCTTCCTGAGATGGCTGAGGAAGTTTGGAATGAACCGCCACATCCTCACATGGTTCTACACCAGCACTGTAGAGAGCATCCTGACTGGCTGCATCACCGCCTGGTATGGCAACAGCACTGCCCTCAACCGCAAAGCCCTGCAAAGTGTGGTGCGAACTGCCAGACACATCATCGGAGGTGAGCTTCCCTCCCTTCAGGACATCTATACCAGGTGGTGTGTGAGAAAAGCTCGGAGGATCATCAGAGACTCCAGCCACCCAAGCCATGGGCTGTTCTCACTGCTACCATCAGGCAGGCGGTATCGCAGCATCAGGACCCGCACCAGCCGACTCCATGATAGCTTCTTGCCCCAAGCAATCAGACTTTTGAACTCTTGATCTCTCACGATCAATATACATCAGCACTGCACTTTATTAATCTTACACTGGACTGTCATAAATTATATTCTCTCTAAACAAAACACTGGCAACTGACTATCAACCGACAGCCTGAATGTCAATACAACACAATACAATTTTTTTTTTTTTAGTATACTGTGTATTCTACATTGTGTGTATTGTATACTGTACATTGTATATTATTATTTGTATATTGTGTAATTATGTGTATATTAGATATGTAAATTGTGTTGTGTAAATCTGATGTTTATTGTAAATTGGTATATGCCTCATCACTGTCATGACTGCTATGTTGCTCGGAACTGCGCCCAAGACTTTCACCCCCTGTTGCACTTGTGTATATGGTTGTGACAATAAAGTGATTTTTATTTTATTTTATTGGAATTGTACTAAATTAGTGTGTTAAATTGACAGCCCTTATAATCATGACTTTTCTCTTTCTCTCTGTCTTTCTTTTTGTCTGTTAGACCAACTGTATAGGTTACTATTACAAGCCATGGTTCTTCAAACATGTGGAGGGGTTCCTCAAGGAGAACCGTGCTGCAGTGGAGTACATTCCTCTCAGACACTACTACCACAGACACACCCGCAGTATCTTCTGGGAATTGCAGGTAAATTACTCCGAAATACTGCATTTACAAACAGTACTGAAATTGTCCATGTTTGTGTTTTTATGTATATTTGCTTTGTGTTTGTGGTATGGTATAGGACTTCTATTAAAACAGCCTGTTGTTGCAGATTTCTACTTTCAATTAGGCTTTGGTTTGTTGTGGAGATTTAAAGTGTATCTGGCTCAGAGTTTGAGACACTTAGTGGGCCAGACACTTCCTTCTCTATGGGTTCCATTAGCTTTAGCATTGTTCACTTGTTAAATAATGCATAGTTAAAGAGACAAATATCCTTGGCTTCCATCTTAATCAGGCCACATCTTTCTTTCTCACTCACTCACATCCTCACACACAGTTTTGAGGCAATATATCCAGTAAAGCACCGTATCATGCCATTAGCTATTGGAAAATATAAATGGCCTGTTGATTAGCTATCCCATTCTCACAGTACTCAATAAATAATTAGTTCTTGCTCAGATGGTCAATGGTTGGAGAAGGAGTGTACTTTGTCTTTAAAACATGACCTTTTTGATCATGACAAATGGCGTACATATACACTTACTAACTAATAGTAAAACTATTGATTCGTCAGATCATTTCCTTTCTTTTACTTTTTCATCAGAGGTCATCCATTTATTAACTCTCTCAGACCTACAGTTTCTTTCTTGTGTTGACGTATTTCCTATTGAAACAGGACGTTCCTGTGGTAAATATGAAAAGGATAAACCCCCCCACCCCCGGTATGTCACAGCCATGAACCATGATTTGCTACTTGAAATAAAGTTGCAAGTCATATTTGGGGGAGGGACATTCTCATTCTAAAAGGGATTTGATAGGACACAAATCTGTGTATGCAAGATGAGTCATCAATATTTTTGGTCTGTTTTCTCAAATGAAAAAAAAAAAAAGACTGAAAAGTTTACAGTCAACTTTTAGCATAATAATAGCATATAGATGGCTTCAAAGGTAACTGACATGGGCTAAAAGCCACAAAACTCTAATAAATATTATTTATATATCTATATATATATATATAATATTATAAACATTATATTATTTAATAATATTAAAAAATGTAATAAATAACACTTTTCCATGTGGTTTTCAGGACATCATTCCATTTGGGAATAATCCATTGTTTAGGTATGTTTTTGGCTGGATGGTTCCTCCAAAGATCTCCCTGCTGAAGCTCACTCAAGGAGAGACCATCCGCAAACTGTATGAGCAGCACCATGTAGTGCAGGACATGCTGGTCCCTATGAAGCACATCAAGACCGCCATCCTACGCTTCCATGATGACATACATGTGAGGCACTCAAACACACACACACGCATGCTGAACATGATAAAGAAAACTGATAATCGTTTTTTTTTATAGATGATACTGAAATATTTGCTGTTTTATCTGTTTTTTTATGTATTTACAGTGGTAAGAAAAAGTATGTGAACCCTTTGGAATTACCTGCATTTATGTATAAATATGTCTGAAAATCTAGTTTGATCTTCATCTAAGTTACAATAATGAACAAACACAACCTGTTTTAACTAATAACACAAGGATTATTGTATTTTCCTTGTACGTATTGAATACATCATTCAAACCTTCACAGTGTAGGTTGGAAAAAGTATGTGAACCCCTAGGCTAATGACATCAACAAAAGCTAATTAGAGTCAGGAGTTGGCAAACCTGGCATCCAATTAAACAAACGAGATTGGAGGTGTGGGTTAGAGCTACTTTGACTTATAAAAAGCACTTAAACATTTTGAGTTTGCAATTCACAAGAAGCATCTTCTGACGTGGACCATGTCTCACAAAAAAAGACATCTCAGAAGAACTACGATCAAGAATTTTTACATTGCATAAAGCTGGAAAGGGTTACAAAGTTATCTCAAAGAGCTTAGATATTCATCTGTCCACAGTTAGACAAATTGTCTATAAATGGAGATGATTTAGTACTGTGGCTACTCTCCCTAGAAGTGGCCGTGCAGCCATGATGACTCAAAGGACACACCGCAGAATGCTCAATGAGGTAAAAAAAGAACCCCAGAATGACAGCTAAAGACTTGAAGGAATCATTGGAACTGGTTGACATCTCTGTTCACAAGTTTACTATACGGAAAACATTAAACAGGCATGGTGTCCATGATTTGGGGCTGCTTCGGTGTCTAGACCACATGCCATCATCAAGGAAAAAATGAATTCCCAAGTTTATCAAGATATCCTACAGGATAATATCAGAGTGGCTTTGCACCAGCTGAAGCTCAGTAGAAGCTGGGTGATGCAGCATGACAATGACCCTAAACATCAAAGTAAATCCACTACAGAATGGCTTTAACCCAGACCTTAACCCCAATAGAGATGCTGTGAAATGACCTCAAGAGAGCCGTTCACACCAGACATCCTACGAATATGGCTGAGCTGAATCAGTTCTGTAAGGAAGAATGGTCCAAAATTCCTTCTGAACCTTGTGCAGGTCTAATCCGCAGATACCGGAAACACTCGGTTGAGGTTATTGCTGCCAAAGGAGGATTGACGCATGCGGCCGCACTGCATGTGTGATATTAAACTTTACGTTGACTGTTCAACCGGTTCCCGCCTCCTCCTTGCCCACCTTTACCTGTTACACCAATTAATGCAGAAAACCAGCTAATTCCAAAGGGTTCACATACTTTTTCTCACCACTGTATTTATTTTAAATCTAATCTAGGGATTGATAATAATCAGTAATATACAGTAGAAACTATGGAAAACTGTTTTGAGATGTGACATGAAATGCTGTTTGAATTGGAAAACAAATCCCATAATAAGATAGTATCTGTTTCCAGTATCAGTCAAATCAGACCAATAGCACTAATTTGAAAAACAATCCTATATTGGTATGGTCACATGATGCATAATGAACCCCTAAAATAAACCTTTACACGTAAAAAAAAAAAAAAAACACACAAAAAAAAAACAAGTACAGCTTTGCAGTGACATGCAAAAATGACACAAGACTGCCCTTATATTAACCGTAATTACACTGCATTAATCTCAAGTTGTTAGAGCTCCATCAAGAAATGTAGTTTTTATTTGTGTTGTAGGTGTATCCTCTTTGGCTGTGTCCCTTCGTTCTGCCCAACCAGCCGGGAATGGTGCATCCTAAAGGAGATAAAGATGAATTGTACGTCGATATCGGAGCATATGGGGAGCCCAAAGTCAAACATTTTGAGGCCAAAGCTTCCACACGCCAGCTGGAGAAGTTTGTCAGAGAAGTTCATGGGTTAGTTATCAGTTTTAATCTGTCCATTGTTTGTTTGGACCATGTTCACGAACAGCTGTACTTAAAAATCTGCCCTAAATTTCAACATATTCAGATTTTGAAATTCAGTTTCTCTCATTGTAGATATAATATGGTATTGTGTAACACAAGCCTTACGATTTCCTCCGTCTCTAGATTCCAGATGCTTTACGCTGATGTGTACATGGAACGACAGGAATTCTGGGAGATGTTCGATGGCACATTATATCATAAACTCCGACAGCAACTTGACTGTAAAAATGCATTTCCTGAAGTCTATGACAAGATTTGCAAGTCTTCAAGACACTGAATTCAGAACATGTGAGCAATAGAATAATTAAAATAACTTTACAAGCCTTAAATTGGTGCAGATGCACATTTTGGCCAAAACCAATACTTCAACTGAAAATCAGCCCCCTTGTCATATACCTGTATTTGAGATATATGACAGAGTTAACCAAAACTAAAGGCCCAGGTTATTGTTAAGGTGATTAATACATGATTGAATAAACATTGTATAATGCTGAAAAGATCAGTAGTTTATGTACAGTCAAATATGAATATAAATATCAGTATATATGAATTAAAGTTTTATGATGTGTAACTATTTTAATCTGTGTTAACTAATTTGTTAAGCATTACACAGGATAACATGATTATTTTTGTTAATGTTATTAATAAAAGTTGATGGTTACACATTATTATTTAAAACAATTATTTTCAACAATCTTTAGAAGTAAAAAAAGAAAGTTGTTCTCTATTTTCCTATATTGTGAATGTTGCCTACCTCGCATTTGAGTGTCTTAACAATACCTAACATAGTGATTTATTTCTGAGGCATGTTCAAAGGGATATATTGTCTACTAAACAACATTAAAGCACTTCTCAATATAAGCCTGGCACAATTTGTGAATGTATTTACCATTCATTTGTTTGATATTGTAACATTCACAGTCATATATTTGTGGTAATGGAAGTACTTTTTATCATTTGTACAATTATAGATACTCTCAGTTATATAGGTTAGTATTCGGTCTGTGAACAAAACCATAAAGCCTTTGTCTATAAGACACAATGGGGTCACAAATTAAATGGGTACCAGAGGTTAAATGCTTTGAGTGGACATATCTGTCTTTTTTGCTGACTTCAAATCATGCTAGTCTCATTCAATAGACCCTAATTCATCTTAAAGGAGATATGAGCTGTACATTTAACGCGTTAATTGCAATTAATTTTATTAAAAAAATATGCGTTAAAATAAACTGTATGCAATTAATCATGTCCCCGGACCATAATAAGGAATATCATCTGCTTTCAGCAGGGGCCAGTAAGCGAAACTCCAGCTGTTTAGGCAACACGCAGCTGTACAGAGAACAAACAAACTCAGGCTTGCTTAGAACTAGTGACAGCACAATATGAGAATGTGTTCTTGCGTGCAAACACAGCTGGATGGAGCGCAATTTTGAGACTTTTTTTCCCTATGTTTCAAACAATGTTTAACTTGACACAGGGACCTAAAAACGCTGTATTTATAATGTATTTATAATGCAACGCAAACAGTGAAACACTCCAAAATTGTTCATCTGTTGCATGTGTACATTGACTCTTATTTTAAGGGAAAAGCCCTTAAAATAAATCTATCTCAGACAGATTGACAAATTCAATTGCAAAATGGATTACTGTGGACTTTAGGTCAATGATAAGTTTATGTTTGATAATATGGGAATAAACATTATATTGCCTTCTAAAGCCAATTTTTTTCTGCCATAGTAATGTAATGTATTTTAATTGTCTGAAATATATTTATAATTATTTAAATATAACAATTTATAATTATTTAATCATTATATATTGAATTATTGTTATCTGAGGGCCTTTCTCAGCAAATGCAGTTTTTATATATGCAATTAATTGCATTTAATTTGAATAATAAATTGCACATTATGTAATTATTTTGAGTAAAACTTTGAAATGATTGAAAGTCCTTGTTAAAATACTTTCTCCTACCCCAGCTTGATATGCAGAGACAACTATAAGTAAGCCATTCATAGGTTGATTTTCCTGAAAAGTGTAAACACTAGTGCTATCAAACATTGCTTTGTTTTTGTTTTTTTGAGCATACCGATCAGCCCGACATAAGTTTGGCTCAAACATTTGTGTGACCTTTGGGCAGGACAATCTGTTGACCAATGGCAGATGGAGAGGTGTTCAGGAAACTTATCTATAACAGGTTTCCTGAAGCACAATTTTCTATTTTCCTGAGAAATAGTTCATTGCGCCAAGACCTTTCAGCACCATGTCTGTTTGTAGTGCAAAGACTAAACAGTTCATGCATTTGCAGTTTGGAGATTCCACAACCAGGTGGTAATAAAGTTAATGTTCAAACTCTGAAAATACAGTGGAACATCAAATTATGTCCATGACAATCACTGTTGTAGCCGTTTTATGAAACAGAAATGTGTGAGATTTGTGTTAAACTTTCTTGAGGTCATGGTTTATTTTTCAGTTATTATTATTATTACTATGTTTATATTTACAATTGTAACTATGATCTAATTTGTATTGGTATTTTTCTACCTGTTGTCATAGAGTGGTTTTTAAGTCACTGCAATAGGGGCCGGTGGAAGAAGTTAGAGAGGAATGTTTGGATTTGGGGAGGTGGTTATATGTGATTTATTTATTTATTTATTTATTTTATTTTTTTGACCACTTTGTTATTTTGATTATATTTTTTAAGTTTGAAGTGTAACTTGAATTTAGAAATATTTTTGGTTGAATTGTTTTGTGTTTCAATAAATTATTTAATTTTTAAAACAAAATCGACTGGTAGAAGTGAAGTGTGAGCAAAAATCCCTCAATCCACAGCCTAACCTGAAGACCCATGCAGTCACTGCTAATACTAGCCATGATTTATGTCAGTTGATCAATATGATTAATAATACTTACATTCTAATTTAGGCTAACAGAGCCTACATCCAAATCCTGACAAGAAACACATTTTCCGTGTTTTCTATGTGCTGTTTTTGTTTATTATGCTGGTGCTTGATGGGGAATTGAATTTATAATAGGACGCAGATGGTGCAATAACTAGAGAACCTCAGAATTAAATTGTATTTGACCCAGCCTATTCGCATTTTGCACGCACAATTTCACCAAACCCACTTGCGACTGGACTTAGCGCATGCTTTCATAAAAGTACCAAAACTTCATGGCCATGCCCATTGACTTTGCACATATGACTTATCGCATAGTGCTGCGCTTAGTGCTCTTAAACTAGGGCCCAGATCGAGGGTTTGTGTCAAGTCATTAATTGTCATCTACTTATCTTTGAATGTATAAGCAGACATCTCTAGACACTCACAGATCACTCCTGTCATCCCAGCAAGCATCAGCATGTCAGCTCCCTTCATTCATTTGCTCCCAGATTCAGGGGACAGAGAGACCGGTACATGGAGAGCACGTGAGGTCGCTCCAGCTAAAAAATGTTTAATGACTGGTTGCATCTAAAATTTCTAGTTGGCTTGAAAAAAAGTCCTGTAAATGAATGAATTTGAGTTGTGGTGGTGTTATTTGGGCTCAGACACAAATACATTTATTTCTGCATCTTTAAACAGATTTTGGAGGTGGAACAGCAGTACAATGTTTAAATGTATGCATTTGGCAGGCACTTTAATCTAAAGCACCTCACATTCAGGGTATTCAGTACCAATTATTAGAATGTCTGTTTTCTGACTTAATGAACTAAATATACATGACAGATTAGGTCATACCAATAAATGTATTTTTTTATTGGGTAGATAAAGTAAAAATAGGTTCTTGAGGAAAAAATTGCAGGTCATCAACCCTTACATCTTGCATTTCTCCTTCCCAGAATTGGGCTTGCACCCATATGCAATACTGGCATTTACAACAGGAATTGCTCTGTGACCAAGTTATCTTGATATTAAGCAAACTGTTCATGTATTATAGTGAGATATGCCTCTCAAGAAGCTGAGTTAATAACAGCCTTTAATGTTACCATTATGAGAAAGATGGTCTCTTGAAGCAAAGAGCTCAATTAATATGCCATGGAGATGACAGCTGAACTGGGTGTTGTCAGTCATAATGTGCTGTGATCATGTTACAGGGAGCCGTTAATGTTCCTCTGGACTGGAGGACCTTCCTGTTGCCTCTAGATGGATTTCTTTAAGTGTGATTGTGTTCTGTTCTCACTTCAACACAACCACACACGCATTAAGCTGTGAGCACTGATTTTAACACCGGAGGAAAGAATAACAAAAGTCCCATTAAAAGATGTTTTAAAGGACTAGTTCACCCTAAAATTAAAATTCTGTCACAATTTACTCACCCTCATGCCATTCCAAACCAGTTTGACTTTCTGCTCTGTCTTTTTAAAGCATACATAATCCTTTCAAATTATAATGACTCAGTCTCTTAACCGTTTTTGTACATTTTTGGGTAATAAACAATTATCAGCTTTATACATAATCTGAACAATGTTATATTCCACAAGGTCATTAAATGTCAATGTATGTAATTTTACAAATAAATGATTTGATAAAAATGTGATGTGTATGTAGGCAGTTCCCCAAACTGCAACACAGTACATTATGTAAGGAATAATAATTGCACAATACAATGCATATAATGCCTTACCATTTAACCTATCCTTGACTGTAATTGATTTTGCTACCCTACATTTCAATGAATTAATATGCGATTTCCAACATAGTTTTTCATCAATTATAACTCCTAAAAATGTCATTTATTTTACTCGTTCAATTTTTGTATTTTCAGTTATTATTTGTCAATCTGTATTGATCTCTTTATTAATAAATATCATGTATTTTGTTTTTCCAAGATTTAAGTAATGACATTTACTCATGTTTATTCTATGTCTATCACATAAAGGAACAGATGTTGTAAAGATATTAATATAGAGAATATTGTGACTCCATATACTGTGGATGGACCCTTGGCTTTCATATGCAATTGAAATGTCTCCCTCTAGTGACTGAAATATCTACCTTCATATCACATCTTTAAATCAGAATCAGAATGAGCTTTATTGCCAAGTATGCTTACACATACAAGGAATTTGTCTTGGTGACAAAAGCTTCAAGAGAGAAATAATTAAAAAAAAAATACAATATAATACAATCTGTTATATACAGATAGTGCAATGTAATGTAATGTGCAGAAGAGGTAGGATATGTGAAATAAATATAATTGACTAAGCTTGTTATTGCACATAATTATTGCTCAATGGGGAAGTTTTAACTGTTCATGAGATGGATAGCCTGGGGGAAAAAATGTTCTTGTGCCTGACGGTTCTGGTGCTCAGAGCTCTGAAACGTCGGCCAGAAGGCAACAGTTCAAAAAGGTAGTGGGCAGGGTGAGTCTTTTCCTCACTCTGGAAGTGTATAGTTCTTGGAGGGTGGGAAGGGGAGAACCAATAATCCGCTTAGCAGTCCAAACTGTCCTATGTAGTCTTCTGATGTCCGATTTGGTAGCTGAACCAAACCAGACAGTTACTGAAGTGTAGAGGACAGACTCTTCATTACTCCCTTAAATCTTTTAATTTTTATGATGTACATAAATTTGGTTTCAATGGCTTTCCAACAAGTTGACTGGCCCACCGGAGAAACCCCCAGTGCTCCCTTTGGCCAGTCCATCTTTGGAAACCACAGATTTTTTTTCTTGTTCTTCGGTTGTCCATGGTAATTGCTCTAATCTCATGCCCTGAACAATTGTTAAGCAGAGCAGCATGATAACAGTGGAGAAAGCACACCAGAGAATTTACACTGTCCTTTGCTCATTCACACCCATTAACTAGAGACCAATGGCAGGGTGTGTACTAATTAATTCACCAGTTTGAACATGTCCTGTAAAGAGACTGTGAGAGTGAATGTTGTGCTTTTTTCTGTGATTATTTACAGTCAGAACAGCTTTAATTGAGGTCTTTACCAGGTCTTAGGTAATAGGGAACTGCTTACACATTAAACCTTTTTAAAAACAAATTATACAAATATATTTCAATAAATAATGAAAGGAGTATTTAAATAATAATGATAATCACGCAAAAATATAATATATATAAGGAATAACCCTGCTGCCTGGGTTGCAAATTGAGCCCCTAAACTTTTGTTCTGCAGTTTTATTTTCTGTAAAGAGAGGACTCCGAAACAATTACAAAATAGTAATAAATGCCATATCACTATGCTAATATTTGATTATATGTTATCATTGATACTATTATGAAAACCAATGTAAGTGTAATATACACTACAGTATCCTACAGTCAGTGTATTGTAATTTGTTTTGGTGCTGTTGGCACCAGTCCAACACAGCACAACCTTAAAATAATCATTTGTTCTTTATGTCCCTATGGATGGGCTACTTTTCACTTATTTCTTAAAGGGATAGTTCACTCCAAATTGAAAATTCTGTCATCATTTACACACAATGACATAAATTTACCCTCATGTCGCTCCAAATCTAGTAGGCTATGACTTCATGAAACTCAAAAGGAATATACAGAATTACCGCCTCAGTCACCATTCACTTTCATTGTATAGTAAAAATATGAAATAACTGAGACTAATATACTACATATACTGTAGTACATGACATCTCATTTTGTATTCAGTGAGTAAGACAAAAAGTCATATGGGTTTGGAACAAATAGAGAGAGAATAAATGATGACAGAATTAAAAACATTTTGGTGAACTATCCTTTTGAATCACGGTCAACATTGACTTTCAGTGATTATGTTGGATCACATTATCTCAGAATTACTGTAATTACGAGATTCCAACTTTTAAAAAGTGTTTACATCTTCTAAGAACTCAAAATTACAAGTTGTAAACTCTATGAAAAAGCTCCGATCTGACGGTAGTGACGTCATGTAAAAAGAGCCAATATGGCAGCAGCCTCAACAATTGAAGTTAGTGAACACATAGAGGTATTTCTCTTGGATATGACATTTTATTATGCCATTGATACCTGGAGCATTTAGAAAAAAAAATAAAAATCGTAAACATTTTGCGAGAACATATAGAGGCGAATTAATGAATTAATGTAGTGATAAATATATTTGGCTGTTATCAACAACAGAGCCCTTTTGGCGTTATAAATGTAGCCATAAAAACGACTAACTTACGAGGACGTGAATAATGCTGCTTTCACATGCTGTCGGAGTTACTGTAAATACGAGGTGTTGCACGTAAATGACCCCACAAGTCATAATTGGCTAGGAAATTCTGAGGTAATTTTGATACCCGAGTTTCCGAGTTGGGAGGGGATGTAAACTTTCAACATGGCGGAGGAGAGTACGGTTTCTGTAGTGACTGACAGGTTTTATTCTTTTTTTTTTTTTCAAAATACAGCTAATTGTTAACGCTTGCCGTTTCGGTCATATTCAGTTATGTATATCAGCAACCATTTGATGCATGTTGTTAATTTTTACACTGTGAAAATAGCTTGAATTTGACCACAATTATGCATTAAAGTAATATGTATTATGGTGTCAAAATAAAAGTTCCTTAATAAATATATATGAATAAACCTGCCGTCCTCCATGTTTCCTGTTCTTTTCGACAACAAAGCACTTGAACACGACATACTGGTAATTACCACTTCAGAAGTGGGAAGTAAGATCATTCCAAAAGCACATGCAGACAGCAACTCTACCAGTTGCCATCTCAAATTTACAGTAATTCAGATATGACATGAAACACACCAATAATATCCAGCACCAGCAGCTTGGACATTCTGCTATAAATAACTTTTTTTGTGTTTCAGTAAAGAGATAGAAAGACATACTCGTTTGGAACAACATAAAGGTGAGTAAATGATGACAGAATTGCCATTTTTGGCGATTATTCCATACATTCCATGTATAAATCACGCCCCATCACTCTAACTGCCAATAGTAAAAAGAGTACGCATAAGCCACGCCCTTCGGCCTGACCTGACTGCCAGTGGTATGAACGGTACGAGTCAAACTGTAGGACCAGGTTCTTCCTTTATCGTATATTCATGGTGTGCCTCGGGCTGTGACGCGCAACCGGCCACCGAAGAATTACATAACCTCGGGTGACCGTCCGGTGAGTAGATCGACAGCATGCATGTGTCATTTGCTGTACTGATATCCCTTCTCTCATAACCTACCATAACCTATGTGTTACGACCAATGTGCGACTTTCACATGACGCTGACCGAAATGTAAACAACGTTGACCTCTCACGTGAGCTTGTCTGTCTTCGAGTTCTAATTGGTGCCAATTTAATTATCAGGTTGATTTGACACTGTTGAAGAGAGTTTCTTCGCTTGAGCGGAAGTTTTGGACGCCGTTTCTGTTGTCTCAAAACCCAGTGAGCTGCCTATATTGACTGCATTTTTAAACATCACAGGCGTAAAAATGCAGTCTAGTTAGTAGTTTACTAGGTTTTGTGGCACAGCCCGTTTTCTGGACATGGCGTTAGTGAAACACTTGCGGTTAATAGTAGATGTTACTTTGTTATCCCACCGTACTACATTCAGTTAGTCAGTGTAACAGATAAGATTTATATTAGGTGGCAGATATTATTTAGGAAAGTTTGTACTGTTATGGTATACACTCATACACATTTGGGTGAAAGGTGAGCGCCTCCACCTCTTTTGTTTATAACGCAGGGTGTGAGCTGTAGTGTGCATCACATCAAGTATGCAAAATGACTTAAAGGTACAGTTCACCCAAAAATGAAACTTCTCTAATCATTTACTCACCCTCATGCCGTCCCAGATGTGCATGACTTTATTTCTTCTGCAGAATAAAAATTGAGATTTTAAGAAGGATATCTCAGCTCTGTTGATCCATACAATGCAAGTGAATGGTGACCAGAACTTTAAAGGTCCAAAAAGCACATAAAGGCAGCATAAAAGTAACCCATAAGACTCCAGTGGTTAAATCCATGTCTTTAGGAAGGGATATGATAGGTTTGGTGAGAAACATCAATATTTAAGTCATTTTACTATAAATTCTCCTCCCTGCTCAGTAGGTGGCGAAATGTTCGAAGAATGCGAATCGCTATAAACAAAAGAAAAACAATGTGGATGTGAAAGTGAAGATTTATAGTAAAAGGGACTTAAATATTGATCTGTTTCTCACCCACACCTATCATATCACTTCTGAAGATATGGATTTAACCACTGGAGTCTTATGGATTACTTTTATGCTGCCTTTATGTGCTTTTTGGAGATTCAAAGTTTTTCTTTCAGTCTTGTGTTAGACATTGACTTGACCTTTTCTGAGCTTAACATACTTCAAAACCCATGCATGCATAAATAAGGCCAATGGCAAATGACAAATAAAATGATCTGTGCATTTTTGTGTTGCAAATTAAAACAGAGTAAAAGTGAGTAAAGGAGGTTTAAGGACATTGTGGCCGGCCCATGACAATGTCTACAGACAGAGAGCCTTCTGTCACTGCTAAACTCCTCCACCTCATCTTTCTCTCCACCTTCTGGGGAATGCAGATATGGGTCACCTTCATATCAGGTAAGCTTGTGGTCACACAGATACTTCAAACCTCCTTTCATAGAAATATATCTGGGGCTTATTGTAGTTCTGAACGAGGTTTATAAGTGATTTGCATAGTCCTTAATGTTGATTGAATTTATTATTTATGACTGTTATGTTTTATTCAGGCTTTGTGATGGACAACCATCTAAACCGTCACACGTTTGGCTTCATTCAGAGCCGGCTCTTCCCGTTTTACCTGCATATTGGCTCAGCTTGTGCTTTCTTCAACCTCACTATCTTTGCCATGTATCACCCCAGCGACCTGATGGATGACAGAGAGGCCTTCCAGGTACTCAGAACATAATGTTCCCAGAAGTACCATGCCCATGAGCCAAATGGACTTTGAATGCAACAAATGTTTATTAGTTGCGCAATTATTGTAAGTATAAAAAAAAGAAAACTTTGACTAAAAGGCTATGGCAGAAATCACACACATCTCTAATTTTGGTCAGTCCATTCGAGTGACACCTTTCGCACATCATTTGCTTAAATCTGAAAGTTTTGTCATCATCATCAACCCACCCTTGTGCTGCTCGACACTCTTTTGACTTTTTTTCCTATGGAACACAAAAGAAGTAATCAAAATCAGAGACTAAAAACGGTTCAAGGAACGAAAACCGAAAATGAACAACATTTTATAGAGAACGTAACCGAAAACTGGAACAAAGTTATTTTCAATTGTTCTGGAGTGAAAACTTTATTTTTAAATGCTAGTAACCGGTTAATTTTTTTTCTGATATTTTTTCATGAAACTAAAGGCCAAAGGTTTTATCACAGTATATTTTTGGAACTACCACTGCATGTTGCCTGAAAAAATAACATGTGCTTTGATCCTGAAGGAAACTGCTGCATCACACATTTCTTTGCCTGATTGTCCGTAGTGGGAATCGCATTCTCTGAATGAAGACCTTTATAACAACTATGTATAATTACTACATACAGTCATGGGAAAAAGAAAGTACACCCTCCTAGAATTCTATGGTTTTACGGATCAGGACATAATAAAAATCATCTGGTCCTTAGCAGGTCTTAAAATTAGGTAAATACTACCTCAGATGAACAACAACACATGACATATTACACCGTGTCATGATTTATTTAAAAATAAAACCAAAATCGAGAATAAAACTAAGTACACCCTTACTGCTTCCATAGGAATTAAGAGGTTAAGTAGTAGCCAGGTGCTGCTAATCAAATGCCCTTGATTAACTGATCATCATCAAGTGTGACCACCTCTATAAAAGCTGAAGTTTTAGCAGTTTCTGGTCTGAAGCATTCAGGTGTGTGTTAACACAATGCCAAGGAGGAAAGACATCAGCAATGATCTTAGAGAAGCAATTGTTGCTGCCCATCAACCTGGGAAGAGTTATAAGGCCATTTCCAAACAATTTAAAGTCCATCATTCTACAGTGAGAAAGATTATTCACAAGTGGAAAACATTCAAGACAGTTGCCAATCTTCCCAGGAGTGGACATCCCAGCAAATTCACCCCAAGGTCAGACAGTGCAATGCTCAGAGAAATTGCAAAAAACCCAAGAGTTACATCTCAGACTCTACAGGCCTCAGTTAGCATGTTAAATGTTAAAGTTCATGACAGTACAATTAGAAAAAGACTGAACAAGTATGGTTTGTTTGGAAGGGTTGCCAGGAGAAAGCCTCTGTTCTCTAAAAAGAACATGGCAGACCGGCTTCGGTTTGCAAAGCTGCATCTGAGCAAACCACAAGACTTCTGGAACAATGTCCTTTGGAAAGATGAGACCAAAGTGGAGATGTTTGGCCATAATGCACACAGCGCCATGTTTGGCGAAAACCAAACGCAGCATATCAGCACAAACACCTCATACCAACTGTCAAGCACGGTGGTGGAGGGGTGATGATTTGGGCTTGTTTTGCAGCCACAGGACCTGGGCACTTTGCAGTCATTGAGTCGACCATGAACTCCTGTATACCAAAATATTCTAGAGGCAAATGTGAGAGGCCATCTGTTTGACAGCTAAAGCTTGGCCAAAATTGGGTCATACAACAGGACAATTATCCCAAGCACACCAGCAAATCTACAACAGAATGGCTGAAAAAGAAAAGAATCAAGGTGTTGCAATGGCCCAAAGTCCAGACCTCAACCTGATTGAAATGCTGTGGTGGGACCTTAAGAGAACTGTGCATAAACAAATGCCCTCAAACCTCAATGAACTGAAGCAACGTTGTAAAGAAGTGTGGGATAAAATTCCTCCACAACGATGTGAGAGACTGATAAATTCATACAGAAAACGATTACTTGAAGTTATTGCTGCTAAAGGTCATTCTACAAGCTATTGAATCATAAGGTGTACTTAGTTTTTCCACACATGGCTTCTCCATTTTGGCTTTATTTTTGTTAAATAAATCATGACACGGTGTAATATGTCATGTGTTGTTGTTCATCTGAGGTTGCATTTACCTAATTTTAAGACCTGCTAAGGACAAGATGATTTTTATTATGTCCTGATAACGTAAAACCATAGAATTCAAGGAGGGTGTACTTTCTTTTTCCCATGACTGTACATGCACGGCTAATATACAAGGGAAACATTGTTAGCGGTAAAAAGTACATTTCTCAGTTATTTCCAAGTCTTCGCTGAAGTCTTTACCACACTGAAAAAAAATTAATTGCTTATTTTTGCTTATTGGCTTGTTTTTCCAGACCATGTTACTTGTTTCTCTTGCGAGATCTGGCAACACTACAATTGGTATTTCACCCACCCCTTATAGCACAGAGTACTATCATTTTTAAAAGAACATTATTAACCATTCTTTTATTTTGTTCTAACCGGTAACTTTTTGGAAAAGAGGCTGCAGAACTTCTGAACCGGAACGAAAAAATACAGTTTTTACTCAGAACGAACCGAAATGAAAACATTTCGTTTTTAGTGCCTGATCAAAATGTCAAAGCTAGGGATGGGAATCTTAATGAATTTATTGATTCTGATTCTTCTTAACAATTAACGTTCCATAACTATTCTTTTAGTGCTCTTGAGGAAGAAATATTTAGAAATAAGCAATGCAATTCTTATTGAATTTACTGCCCTCAGCAGCCTGTGAATGGTGAAAGGATTTCATATTTTAACAGAACAGATTTTTGCACAATGTGTGTTTACTCAGACTTTTTAATAATTGTATTAATTCATACATTTTATTAAATATGTACGCATCTGTGGACCATCCTGACAATGATGTGAAAATGATGTCACAGTACCAGCTGCTATTACACCTTGGTCACACAGCGTGTTTCGTGTTGTGGATTCAAAAGAAGCAGCTCATTAGAGTAATATATTTGGGAATCAGACTACAATGGTTACACTGAATGTTTTGAGATCTAGATTCCAAAGAACCGGCTCATAAGAGTAATTTCTTTCAGCATCAGACTACACTGGTCATGCTGTATGTTTCACATTGTTACTTTTAAAGAACCAGCTCATAATAGTCATTCTTCCGGGCATGAGACTACATTGGTCACACACTGTGTTTTGTGCTGTATATTCAAAAGAACCGGCTCACAAGAGTCATTAGTACGGAATCAGACTAAATTGGTCATGATATATGTTTCGCGCCACTGATTCATTAGCAGCATTGCAGTGCCGCTGAATGGTAGCACAGGAAACACTGTCAGTGTGTTTTAGAATGGTGACCTCATAGTCTTTAATCAAAATGTGATAACTTGCTCTTCTGGTGAAATGACTGACTCTTCGCTGCTGACGTATGCGAGGGTAAGTCAGTGTTAACCCCACCCCTTCAAAAGTCATGTACACAAACCTGTCGACAAATTCAGAGACGAAAAATGTGTATTTTGACTGTTTTCCTCAAACTCCCGTACTTTACCCCAAACTTCCTTGGTTACGGGTCTGCTGGCTTGAATTACATTGCGAAGGAGGAGGAATAATGGCGAATTCGCGGTTGTGTTCGAGACATTTAACGCCTGAATTGCTGAGGTGATCACTACTAAATACAACACGAGTCGGATGCCTCTGGAGTTTAATCATATTATTAAATGGAGATATCTTGGGATGTACAGTACGAGTAAGTGTTTTTTTCCCCCCTTTAGTGTATTATGATTCAAAATGTTTAAATATTGTGATCTTTTACTCGCTAGTTTCTAAATGGCTACATTCCTCGTCATAAGCAAAGACAGCAATGTACTTGTGCGTTTATGTTGTCAGTTTGATTAATTTCACCCGCTCAAGCTGCAAAGTGGAAGGGGTGTGTGTGTTGTGTCAACTGCAAACTTGCATTCAGATCTGCCTCCATTCCAGTATGCAGCGCCCACTTTTCAGAATCCAATCAACAACCGATGGATTAAATCAAGTCCCGACCATACATTTTTTTTCTTGTTCGATAATCCGTTTTACTCGGAAATACGTCATTATACTGAAGTCGGTCGCAACTTCCGTTTCATGCCGACTATTAAGGTACAGTTCACCCAGAAATAATAATTATCTCATCATTTACTTACCCTTATTCCATCTCAAACTCGTATGATTTACTTTCTTCTGCAGAACACAAACTAAGATATTTCAGTGGAGGTATGATGTGAATATATCCATACAATGTAAGTTAATGGGGTACAACACTTCCAAGTTCCAAAAAGAACATAAAGGCAGCATTAAGGTAACCCATACAAATCGAGTGGTTTAATCCATGTCTTCTGAAGCAATACGATCGGTTTTGGGTGAGAAACTCCTTTTTGACTATAAATCTTAACATTGCAGTCTCCTATGTGATCATGATTTTAAGTTCAATTACACTTGCAGAATGCTATATATGAACCCCATTGACTTACATTGTATGGATATAAACACATTTTCTGTGTATTAGGAGGCAGTGGTGGCTCAGTGGTTAAGGCTCTGGGTTACTGATCAGAAGGTTGGGGGTTCAAGCCCCAGCACTGCCAAGATGCCACTGGGCCCTTGACCCTATCTGCTCCAGGGGTGCCGTATCATGGCTAGGGTCAGCCGTGATACACTCTGTGGAGAAAAAAAAAAAAAAGAATTTCACTGTATATGTGCAAATGTATGATAAATTAATTAAATTAATTATCTCCATCAAAATATCTTAAAATAGAAGAAAGAAAGTCATATGAGTTTGACACAGCATACAGGTGAGCAAATGATGAGTGAATTATAATTTTGGGGTTAACTATACCCATATCCTTTATGAAAGGAGGTGGATGGTAAAAAAAAAACAAAAAAAAAACATTTTGATTCCATATTCCCTCTTTTTCCTCAGATCTTCATTTATTTCGTCTGCGTGACTGTAGCCGCAGTGAATGCCCAGTGGTTTGGTCAGATGACCTCGGAAATCATGGCGGACATGCACCTGATTGAGCAGGCCTGTGGGCTGGGTCAGGATATCGGACTCTCGTCCAATCGGGAAGCCTACGCCAAGCTCTGTGAGACAGACCCCAAGTATAAACGGCTGAGTGGTCGGCTATGGTTTTACCACCTGCTGTCCTCCCTTTGTAACCTCTGCTGTATTGTATGTAATGGATACAGCCTATATTACCTGGCAGAGAACCTCACCACACTCTGATCACCTTCCTGCTTGTCCCCTCAGAGTGAAGTTATGCACTCTCAATGCAATGCAAAACCCTCAATTTGTGTCTGTGTGACTCCAGCAGTGATGAGCTACTCTCAGTCTCAGGTTCTGGATTACCTCTGACAAATCTGATCACCATTATCATTGACTCTGTCTTTTTAAAATATGTGGTTGTTTTTATTTTTAGGGTAAATCTACAGTATATTGTGTGTATATAGTTTTTTGTGTGTGTGGAAAATGGCTGTGCACATTTAAATAGGAAGCTTTCACACCTTGCTTGGTCGATGAATCACACAAGTTGAAATCAAAAACAAAATTGAGAAGTGGAATTTCTATATAAACTATATATAAACCCATGAAGGCCTTCTAGAAATGCTCATGTAATGTGTTTTCTTTAGATAAAGGGAACCTCTTTCTATCAACAAAACAATCAAATTATGTTAGATATTTAATGTGAGATTTTCCACAATTGGAGAGTCCCTTTGCTCAATTGGAAGCTTTTGCAGTTTTGAACAAAATGGCTCTGAAGCGCTGCTGCTTACATAGACAGCATTTTTGGACTAAGTTTCGAGAGACAGCCCGTTTTCTGGACTTGGAGTAAGAAATGTTATGGATACACGATCTTGAGGTATGTTTTAAAAGTTGAGTCATGCTGGCTTTAAAGCACAGTGTTCATGGAGCAAGATACTGTAAAAACAGCGTGAGATGCGACGCAATGGCCGTATTCATCAGCATGTACGTAGATCAACAAAATTTTAAGTTTTTATTGCACAAAATTATCATAGTTCTCACATTGCTCACAGAAGGTGATTGAAGTCTTGACAGAAATTGTCTTGAAATTGAAGGTGATTGGTTTGCTACAAAAGCGATGCTATGATGGCTATAGCAGCGGTGCTTTAACACGGATGAATTAAGAAAGGCTATTCGAGAAACTACTCGAGAGTTTCGGTGCAGACAGTCTAACAGACGCTAAGGCACAGCACTGTCAGCTCACTAAAACACTCTCAGAGAAGTTGCAACCTGTGGTGAACAACTAGCTGACCATCCTGACTATTACTTTAAGGCATAAATGATGTCTGAGCAGTTCTAGTTGCTCTACAGCAGTGGTTCTTAACCTTTTTTTTGATGAACGGCCCCCTACTTTATTCAAGGGTGGTGATGTAGAATTCTGTGCCGAATTTAAATGGTTTCCGCTTCTTGTGCCTTCTCACTGATTCTCGCAAAACTGCGAGTTTAAGAGCTCGAGCTTTAAGTGCTTTGCCCTCGTGCTGCTCTGTCCATTGAGCCATATCCATCTACAGAGTCATACAGGTGCATTAGCCGAGGTTTTGCCTCCGGCTGTGTATTTGACGCTGCTAAACCAGATACTTCAGATGCATCGCTAGACTTGAAAATCAGATGAACCGTGGTACAAATGCAACCCGTATAATTGAGAACCAACCGATATACTCCAAGTCTAGATAAACGTTTTTATGCAAAGAGGAACTTGACAATAGATTTTATTATTATGACTGATAAACATGCCACATTTGTAACTTAATGCCCCCCCTCTCTACTAATTTGCTCTCAGCGCCCCCTGCCATCCTTTGAACACTTCGTGGGTGGCGGTACCGCCCCCGTTGATAAACCCTGCTGTAGAGAATGTGGACATGCATGTTATACAGGTGTTAAGATTGCTTCCAGCTGGCTCACAAACACACATTCTTGTTTTTGTTTTTTTACTGAGACTGACAATGTATGCAGTGTAGTGATATACAGTGGCAAGAAGAAGTATGTGAACCCTTTGGAATTAGCTGGTTTTCTGCATTAACTGGTCATAAAATGTTATCTCATCTTCATCAAAGTCACAAGTATAGACAAACACAATGTGCTTAAGCTAACAACACACAAACAATTATAGTCTTTATTGAACACATCACATTAAACATTCGCAGTGCTGTGGAAAAAGTAAGTGAACCCTTGAATTTAATAACTGGTCGATCCTCCTTTGGTAGCAATAATCTCAACCAAGTGTTTCCGGTAGCTGCGGATTAGATCTGCACAAAGTTCAGAAGGAGTTTTGGACCATTCTTCCTTACAGAACTGCTTCAGCTCAGACATAGTCTTAGGATGTCTGGTGTAAACAGCTCTCTTGAGGTCATTCCACAGCATCTCTATTGGGGTTATGGTCTGGGCTCTGACTGGGACACTCCAAAAGGTGGATTTTCTTTTTTTGAAGCCATTCTGTACTGGATTTACTGCAATGTTTAGGGTCATTGTCCTGCTGCATCACCCAATTTCTACTGAGCTTCAGCTGGCGCACAGCCACCCTGACATTATCCTGTAGGATATCTTGATAAACTTGGAAAAACATTTTCCCTCAATGATGATCATGATGCTCCCTCCACCGTACTTCGCCATTGGGATGATGTTTTCATGTTGGAATGCGTTACCCTTTTTACTCCATATGTAGTGCTGCATGTTCTTCCCAAACAATTCAACATTGGTTTCATCAGTTCAGAAAACATTTTCCCAGTAGCGTTGTGTCAAGGAGTCTTTGGCAAATTTCAGCCGTGAAGTAATGTTTTTGTTGGAAATCAGCAGTTTCCATCATGGTGTCCTGCCATGGACATCATGCCTGTTTAATGTTTTCCTTATAGTAGACTCATGAACAGAGATGTTAACCAGTTCCAGTGATTCCTTCAAGTCTTAAGCTGTCACTCTAGGGTTCTTTTTTTTTACCTCATTGAGCATTCTGCGGTGTGCCCTTTGAGTCATCTTGGCTGGATGGCCACAGTACTAAATCATCTCCATTTATAGACAATTTGTCTAACTGTGGACAGATGAATATCTAAACTCTTCGAGATAACTTTATAATCCTTTCGAGCTTAATGCAACACAAACGTTCTTGATCATAGGTCTTCTGAGATGTCTTTTTTGTGAAGCATGGTCCACGTCAGCAGATGCTTCTTGTGAATATCAAACGCAAAATGTTTGGGTGCTTTTTATAAGTCAAAGTAGCTCTAACCCACACCTCCAATCTCATTTCATTAATTGGATGCCAGGTTTGCCAACTCTTGAATAACTCTCTCAGTTGATGTCATTAGCCTTGGGGTTCACATACTTTTTCTTGCCACTGTATATGTATGTGTATCTGTTAGCCTGGTTTATGTACTGTATTGTACTTTTTAAAATAAGACTGTGATTTGCTGTTAAAACATTTGATTACACTCTGTATGCATGGCATTGATCTTTTTAATTAGCCAGTTTATCTCCTGTTTGACTGCTTTTCCATGCTGTGCCTTTCGCAGGTGTTAAGCAACAGCAAACAGGACTGCCTGGGTGTGTGCAACATGTAGTGTGCCTAACAGGTATCATAGTCATCAAATGTGCATAAATTTGTGGGCCACAAACAGTAAAATGTGCCTAAGTAATGTGTTAGTCATAAAATGTAATATGGTTTGACAGGAAGCATCATTGTCTAACACTGTAGCAACACCTTGCTTTGGAATGTACCACCTGTATTCAGTCACTTTGCACTTGTTCTCTCTTTCTATTTGTGTTTCTACCTTTCACACACTACATCCCATATACTATGTTTATATTCATAACAGTTACAGTGCCTTGTGTAGAGTTATCCTCCAGGGTTTTTTCTAATGTATGACATTAAACATTGTCCATTAAGATGCTGGTGAGGCTTTGGGTTAGTCCCTTTAATTAGGGATTAAATGACCGAAGTTCAGGTATGAAACTCTACATGGCGCAAGCTGATAGGTTCTTTGAACTTGTTATCTGTTAGCCAATTGGCTGGCTCACTTGTGATATATTAAGCCAGTCAGCTTGCATGATGTATGCTGATAGGTCTTTTGACATGTAATCGGGTAGCCAATCAACTTGTGAACACTCTCTTTCTCTAACATTTAAATTGCTCCGTTATGCAGACAAGCTGGTTTCACTGCAGTGCAGAGATTTTCTCTGAAGTCCTCCTCTTTCACAGCTGCACCTGTTTAGATCTGCTACATGGGGATGTTATGAATGTATAATGGTGCAGCAACATGTCCACACGCTATGTCTGTGTATGTTATAGAAGTAACAATCCTTCTTACTTGCTCTACAACAGCTGCAGCAGCAGTGTAACAGATCTAGACCTGCCAATACCAAAATCCTATCAATATGTCAAACCAACATTAACATGCTAAATCTCATGAGAGTTGTCATGAATGAACTACACTTAATCAGTGCAAATGATCCGGCAGCTACAGTGACTCCATGTTAATGGTTATATTTACTGTTTTTGTGCCTAATACTTTGTTACTGTATTTCCTGGGATTTGTAGCTGAAGCTTGATTTTCTTTCTGGGTATGATTTTAGTAGATGAAGAAATTTTGTGTTAAAAGGTTTTCATTCTGAATGAAAGGTAGATAATTTACATAGAACTACTGTAGTGTCTAAACATGTGATCAATGCGAAGCTATTTATTTGTAATTGTGCTGTCTAACAGAAAGGGGTTAAAAGTTTATTTTTAATAAATGTATGAAATTGTATAAACAGTCTTACGTTTTGTTGTTGTTGTTGTTGTTAATATTAACAACATTTAAATAGCAAATCTGAGTTAAGTCTACTTGCATCTGGTTACCTTAACATAAATAGGTAAGTTTATTCTATATGAACACCAAGTTAAGTGAACTTAATTACGCAAGTTTTGGAGACGTTTTTACTCAATTAAATAAAGGGAAGTAGTTTACTCAATCAGTTGAGCAGAGTCAACTTATTAGGGTTTTCAGTGTATATGTAATGCATAACAATGCCCTTTAGCCATGACAATATTCACAAAATACAGAAAAAAATACATCCACACAACTCAAAATGTAAGCTTATTTATTACTGACATTTTGGCTTACCAGCCTAAATAAGGCTTGCACTTTGACTTGTGCAGTTATAGTTTTGTCTGTATATCTTTATGCCATAACTTGCAGCTTGAAATCAAAGGTGTACATTTACTTTAGTGTCTTTTCAAAAATATTCACAAAACAACCCAGCCTCTCGAACCTTTTTGGTATACTTTTTGGTAAAATAAATATATAGTGCCTTTTTATAGTACAAAAAAATTTAAATTGTGTCATTACCCTTAAATCACTCAAATCCTATATGACTTTCTTTCACCTGTGGCGAATACAACTATGTTGCAAGTTGGATGTGAATAACAGCGAATGTCATTGGTTCTTGCATGTCTTATGACTAAATGTCAGGGCGTCCAACATGCAAGGTAGATGCCATTTTTGCATATTGGCCTCATACTCAACTCATCAATGATATGATTTGAGAGTAACTTAAATTTCGGTCTATTCATCAAACAGTGATCATATGGCTTCAAAAGACTGGAATATAGTCTGAAATATAGACTGGAATATTGGAATATAGTGCACGAGTCATATATACTACTATTATTTTATTTTTATTTTTTTCCTCGACTGCTTGACAGTCACTATTCACCTTCATTATATGGCAAAAAGCCATATGAATAAAAAAAATGATTAATACTTTTTTTGAGCTCCACGGAAGAAAGACGGTCATACAGGTTTGGAGCAGCATCAGAGTGAGTAAAAAAAGACAACAATTTTCATTTTTTCAAGCATATGATAACTGCTTAGGCACTGAATAAACTCCATTTTGTGTGTTTAAAGTGGATAGCAAAGTCACACTTGTCCCAGTGGTAATCTTGAAGCCAGTATAGAGCAGTTGCGTGAATGTAGTACGAATTTCTGTGGATGAGATTCACTGTGTCTGTGATGGTGTAAAATGCCAAAATCCCAGCATAGAAATCAACATAAACGCCAATGCTATGAACACATTGCATTTGGGGAATCAAAGTCTCTTTTCCACTGTGCCAGAATGCATATGTATCCTCAGAGCACACTAGACTCCAGGACAGGGCACTGTGTCCAAATGCACATAGAGTATTTTTTCCTTTCTGGCTTATCTCCTCATAGGACACGGCTATGTGCACCGGACCTTTCTCGCTCCACTCTGCCTCAAAGTAACAACGGCCAGACACGCTTTATCTGCACAGGACTTGGTGATAGATGTTAAACCTCTCTGGGTGGTCAGGAACGCACAGAGATGTTTTGCTCTCTGCTCTCCGAGCACACACTGTGGTGTCTGTGAGCTGTGTTGAGGTCTAGAGTCAGGAGTCCTGAATCTAAAATGCAGACACAAATTGCAGTTGTTGTTTTATTGCCGATTGTACTGATTTCATGTGTACATGTGCATGTTTGTGTCTGTATTACTGCTCCCTAACTTTGGGCTCAGGGGTTGGAATATATTTGAGGTTTGTAACTAATAAGAAAAAAAGATAAACAGTACATACATTTACTAGGTACACATGCATGATTGGTATTTCTTGCATCTCAAATGCCTGTGTTTGTTTTCAATAATTAAAACGGATCAAAAAGAGGCGAAAACACAGTTTAGAGGAAGTCAAAGTATAGACATTGATACTTATTTCACCCTTTTTATTCAAAGATAGTGAGCTCTATATATTTCCATTAACTTTTGAAGTTAGAAGTAACACATTTAGAATGGACATATCCCCCTCACTTTTAGAAATGACTAGATTGCCTGTCAGAGATTATTTTATTTATTGAGATAACATCCTCTGCGGCTCTATCATTGGCGAGTATTACGAAGGTACTGCCCATAGTATGTCAATGGGACTGCTGCGTTATGCTATTTTATGCTAAGCTTGTAGACTCATCTTAGAAGGCTCTGGTGCTGTGTCTGTTTGTAAAGTGTGCGTCACTGTAATGACACTGGGCGGACACATTACAAAGGTTCCGCCCTTCACACCAGTGTATATAGAATGATTTTAAAGGTGCAGTATGTAAGATTCAGAAACCCTTGTTATTAATGACACCTGTGGCCGTTAAGTGAACTGCAGCCTGTTGCTCGTGATCATGCGCATACACTATATAGGGACCAAAACAAAGAGACTGAATGTGATTCACCGGCATCATGATGACAGATGAGGTAGCATAATTATACAGTTATGATTGTTTTACTACAAACTTTGAGACTGTATATTATATTTGATGCTCCAGTGCTGGAACAGGGCTAAAACACTGTGTGGATATAGGTCTGACTATGCGAGACTGTAGTTTGAAGTAATCACTTTTCTTTGCATATGTCGGTGTTAGCTAGCTAGCCAGCTTTATCAATAGCTGTTAGCTAAATTTGGTGGATTGGTTTGTAGCTATTTATAAAATAGACTGTACATTATAAATATATTGACACAATTCAGTATTGATGTGATTCCATCACAACTGACATTTTGATATATCAATGTGCTATTGTTTTATAATAATAGATTGTATATATTTTCTGTATAACCAAGTTACCTTACACTAATGAATGGGTCTTTTTGCATTATTTTGAACATTGTCTAGCATTCATTTCATGTGTTATTGTAGTTTACCTTGCTGAATAATTACAGATTAACATTGTTTATGACAGTTACTGTGCAGACAAGATCAAGTTAGCTAAAATTACACAGATCAATCCTTATGGCACTATATTTCACATGCTTTGCAGTTATGTAAGCTTACCTGTCCAATAAAAAGAACGCCAATTCAGGGTGGGTTCTGATCCCCAAAACCGAACGAAGGTCCCTCCAGGAATCAAATGCCCTGCCGATGTTCACTCTAGTTTTCACTCGACCACGATTACGTTCCCACTTAGCCAGACTGGATTCAGTAGATAAATGTTTTTTTGTGTGTTTTTTTGGCTCACTCTGAGTTTGTGTAGGAGTCGGTGTTGTGCTGGGAGCCGAATGTTTGCTGTACTGCATCTCTAAGATAACGTTACCTAGTGTTGCAGTTTGTTGTTGCTGTTGAATAGTGGAAGAGAAACTATTACTGAGGCAAGGCTCTCGGGAGTGTGTATAAACGTCACATCCTTTGGATTTTCCCGGCAAAAGCAACCCGCTCCTTTCGTATGAAAATCAGTCTACAGGCTTTAATAGGCAACCTAGGAAGTCCAGGAAGGGCTCATTTTTTAAGTTGCAAGCCGTTCACACATTGGCAAAAAAAAAGGCGAATATTACATGAAAATTGTTACATATTGCACCTTTATAAACATTATGGTTATAGTTATCATTCTTGGTGTGAATGGGCCATAAGTCTGATCAGTTAGAAAAGACAGCAACCGGGGTCAGAACAGTCTGAAGGTCTGTGCCAAGTTGGTTTGGAGTTGCTTGAAAGCTCTAGGAGGAGTTAGATACTGAATTGATGGTCTTGATTTAGGGATAAAAAAAAAAACAAAAAAAAAACATAACTATTTCTGTAGAATAACAGTATTTTTACTTTGTCAAGCCAACATAATAATAAAAAATAAGAAACATAATTCCATAATCAAGGATTTAATGTCATTAGAATTATAACCTCCATCTTCTCCATTAGACTCTTCACCTCTTGGGTGTAATCCACTCACCCTGAGAGAAAGTGTGGCTTCACTAAGCTGCTGTATCTCTGTCCTGCGCTCCTTTATGACTTGCTGGCATCTCTTTTGGGATTTCTTACGCTCTTCCTTCAGAAATGAGATGATATACACATGAAGAAAGACAACAAGAAAACACACATTTCACAAGCCAACAAAACAAGTAATTTAATAATTTTAAATGCCATTAATGCAACTCCCAGAAAATTAGCTATCAATATATGAGTACCAGTAAATGTGATTGACAGCTTAAGCAGCCAGTAAAATATAGAGATCTTTAATAGATTTTTCGTTAATAGTTCACTCCAAAAAAGTATGGGTAAGGAGCTTCAGTTAATGTTCACATCAACCATCAAAATGGGGAAAAAAATGTGATCTCAATGATTTGGACCATGGCATAATTGTTGGTGCCAGGTGGGCTGGTTTGAGTATTTCTGTAACTCCTGATCTCCTGGTATTTTCACACACAGCAGTCTCTAGAGTTGACTCAGAATGATGCCAAAAACATCCAGTGAGCAGCAGTTCTACAGACGGAAACACCTTGTTGTTGAGATCAGTCAACGGAGAATGGCCAGACTGGTTCGAGCTGACAGAAAGGCTACGGTAACTCGGATAACCGCTCTGTACAATTGTGATGAGCAGAATAGCATCTCAGAATGCACAACACGTCGAACCTTGAGGCGGATGGGCTACAACAGCAGAAGACCACGTCAGGCACTTTATTAGGTCCATAGTGTTCCTAATAAAGTGCTCAGTGAGTGTATATATTTGTATATATACTCATATTTAAATGTACAGTGACCCAGAAAATTATTTGGACACTTATACCACACTTTAAAATGTTTGGATGCCATTGCATTAGAGTGGAATCTGCAAATAAATCATGCTAGACAATTTCTCAGAAAGAAGTTAACTTTTCTGAGCCATTTTTGCAACTTGTTACTTTAATTTTAACTGTAACCAACTGGTCTTCAAGTCATGTATGAAGTTAGTTCCCCTAAAGTACTCTGCTATACTTTTAAACGTAATTTTAAACAGTATATCCATTGTTTGATCATTTAAAACCTGACTTTAATTTTTGAAATTATTTTGAATGAATATTTTTGTGTTTTACTTTAAAAGTGTGTTTGTGCTAAATTTCTTTAAAATTCCAATTGGTTTGTTATTTTGTTATCTAATGCATTGGCATGCTAACACTTTACAATAAGGTTTTATTTGTTAACATTAGTTAACAACATTAGTTATGAACTAACAATGAACAATACTTTTACAGCATTTATTAAAATTGGTTGTGGCATGGGGGGCGTGGTCATGTGTCTGTCTGCGGGAGAGGGAGAGCGGTAAGGCTCGTCACCTGTGTAGTAATTACTCTAACACCTGTCTCTCATTATAGTGATGGCGGAGAGAGACCTGATAAGGCTCGCCAGAGCTTGTGGTCTCTCTCTCCCACTCTGATGCTCTGGCGTGCCTTCTTAAGTCTCCCTCCGCCATCACTATAATGAGAGACAGGTGTTAGAGTAAGTACTATGCAGGTGACGAGCCTTACCACTCTCCCGCAGACAGACACATGACCACGCCCCCCATGCCACATTGGTTAAGGTTAATTTCAACATATACAACATTTGATTTTAAAAATGTATTACTGTGTTAACATTAGTTAATGCACTGTGAACTAACAGTGTGAATTAACTGTGAATTAACAACTGTATTTTTATTAACTAACATTAACAATGATTAATACAAATCTATTGTATATTGTTAGTTCATGATACCTAATGCATAAACTACTGTTAATGAATGGAAAGTGTTCCAAATGGCATTAATGCATTTTTGAGTGCGGCGATTTCAGTTTACAAACACAGTTTGGGGCCACTGTACTGATCTGTTTTAGCATTAAGTAATGTTTGGTAAATACCTCACAGAACAAGACAAGGTCCTACTTTTCCTTTGCAATGTCTTTATCCATCATAACTCCTTGTATGGCATTGGAACCGATTCCAGTGCGTCTCAGTTTCTCGACAACTTCAGCAAACAGTGTGTTTTTGGAAAGAAATATTCAATCTGTTTTGGAAAATTAAGTATTGTTCAGATGGCTGTGTTAATTGTTATTAATGAACTTAGTTTAGAGGACTGTATCAGATCAGTTGAGAAAAACTAAATTAAACAATTAATTGATGAAACAAAATGTTTTTTATAGGATACAGAAAGCCATACAATATAGCAAAGAAAGTCATTTTGTCTCTGTGGAGCAAAAAAGCAAGGCCTCACCTCCCAGCGTGGTTAACAGAACTTACCTCCACCCTACATTTGGAAAGAATTAGGTATAGCCGGAAACACAACTCTATTATATAAAATTGGGAACCTCTTATTTGTTGACCAACAAGGACTAACAATGCTTTTTGTTCGCATGTAACAACTAACCTGTATCTATTGTAGAATATTGCATTAATTTGTGGTTATTTGCCATATTCATTTAACTTTTTGTTATTGTGCCAAGTTGTGTATTTCCTAAACTATGCAGTACATCTGGACGGGATAGGAAGTCTGTATGTCTGTGTTTTTAATTTCTCTCTCTCTCTCTTGTCTTCCTTTTTTTATTTTTCTGTGACTTGTCTGCTCTGTACTGTGGTGTTTTTTTTTATTTTTGAAACATTTGAAATAAAATAAATAAATATAAAAAAGTGAATTTTTTATGTTTTACCCCTCCAAAAGGTAAGTTGCAACCAAGTTCCTATGTAAAGAAAATCGAAAACTATTCTGCTATTCTGAAACCACATTGGAAATGCTTTAGGGAACCCATGGCAACTAGGCAGTTATGTACATAAATAGAGTACACAGACACACAAAGTGAGAGACAGACAGACAGACAGACAGAAAGAGATTTTAGTCATTTCCATTACATCTCCAGTCCTGGAAAAGTCACATTTTTAAAACTCACTGATATTTTCAGGTTTTATCATGGCCGTGGGAACCCTGCTTAGTATTTGTGCATTGGATTGTGCAAAAAGATTAATAAATTAAATATGTAGATCTCTGCTCAGGATAATGTTGAATAAGGAATATATATATATATATATATATGTATACACACACACAGTTGTGCTCAAAAATGTGCATACCCTTGGAGAACTGGTAATATATGTACCATTTTTAAAGAAAACATGAGTGAGCAGGCGAAACACATTTCTTTTATTTCTTATGGGATTCATATTCAACTGTAGGTTATAACAGAATGGCACAATCATACAACAAAACATGGCAACAAAGAAAAAATTGAAATGACCCCTGTTCAAAAGTCTGCATACCCTTAGTTCTTAATATTGTGTATTGCCCCCTTTAGCATCAGTGACAGCGTGCAGTCTTTTGTAATAGTTGTCTATGAGGCCCCAAATTCTTGCAGGTGGTATAGCTGCCCATTCGTCTTGGCAAAATGCCTCCAGGTCATGCAAAGTCTTTGGTCGTCTAGCATGAACCACACATTTGAGATCTCCCCAGAGTGGCTCGATGATATTAAGGTCAGGAGACTGTGATGGCCACTCCAGAACCTTCACCTTTTTCTGCTGTAACCACTGGAGGGTCAACTTGGCCTTGTGCTTAGGGTCATTGTCATGCTGGAAAGTCCAAGAGCGTCCCATACGCAGCTTTCGTGCAGAAGAATGCAAATTGTCAGCCAGTATTTTCTGATAACATGCTGCATTCATCTGCCATGAATTTTCACAAGATTCCCTGTGCCTTTAGAGCTCACACCCCCCCAAAACATCAGTGAGCCACCACCATGCTTCATAGTGGGGATGGTATTCTTTTCACTACAGGCCTTGTTGACCCCTCTCCAAACATAGTGCTTATGTTTGTGACCATAAAGCTCTATTTTGGTCTCGTCACTCCAAATTACAGTGTGCCAGAAGCTGTGAGGCGTCAAGGTGTTGTCATTTGTGGCATTGGCGCAGTAAAAGCTTCTTTCTGGCAACTCGACCATGCAGCTCATTTTTGTTCAAGTATCGTTGTATTGTGCTCCTTGAAACAACCACACCGTCTTTTTCCAGAGCAGCCTGTATTTCTCCTGAGGTTACCTGTGGGTTTTTCTTTGTATCCCAAACAATTCTTCTGGCAGTTGTGGCTGAAATCTTTCTTGGTCTACCTGACCCTTGGCTTGGTATCAAGAGATCCCCGAATTCTCCACTTCTTAATAAGTGATTGAACAGTACTGACTGGCATTTTCAAGGCTTTGGATATCTTTTTATATCCTTTTCCATCTTAATAAAGTTCCATTACCTTGTTACGCAGGTCTTTTGACAGTTCTTTTCTGCTCCCCATGACTCAGTATCTAGCCTGCTCAGTGCATCCACGTGAGAGGTAACAAACTCACTGACTATTTATACACAGACACTAATTGCAATTTAAAAAGCCACAGGTGTGGGAAATTAACCTTTGATTACCATTTAAACCTGTGTGTGTCACCTTGTGTGTCTGTAACAAGGCCAAACATTCAATGGTATGTAAACTTTTGATCAGGGCCATTTGGGTGATTTCTGTTACCATTATGATTTTAAAAGGAGCCAAACAACTATGTGATGATAAATGGCTTCATATGATCACTATCCTTAAATAAAAGACATGCATGATTTTTTGCATGATCAGTCATATTTTCAAAATCAATGCCAAAATTTCACAATTTCTGCCAGGGTATGCAAACTTTTGAGCACAACTGTGTGTGTGTGTGTGTGTGTATATATATGTGTATATATATATATATATATATATATATATATATATATATATATATATATATACACAGTGGTGTGAAAAAGTGTTTGCCCCCTTCCTGCTTTCTTAATTTTTTGCATGTTTGTCACACTTAGATGTTTCAGATCATCAAACAAGTTTAAATATTAGTCAAAGATAACACAAGTAAACACAAAATGCAGTTTTTAAATGAAAGTTGTTATTATTAAGGGAAAACAAAATGCAAACCTACATGGCCCTGTGTGGAAAAGTGTTTGCCCCACCTGTTAAAACATAACTGTGGTTTATCACACCTGAGTTCAATTTCTCTAGCCACACCCAGGCCTGATTACTGCCACACCTGTTCTCAATCAAGAAATTACTTAAATAGGACCTGCCTGACAAAGTGAAGTAGACCAAAAGATCTTCAAAAGCTAGACATCATGCCGAGATCCAAAGAAATTCAGGAACAAATGAGAAAGAAAGTAATTGAGATCTATCAGTCTGGAAAAGGTTATTAAGCCATTTCTAAAGCTTTGGGACTCCAGAGAACCACAGTGAGAGCCATTATCCACAAATGGCGAAAACATGGAACAGTGGTGAACCTTCCCAGGAGTGGCCGGCCGACCAAAATTACCCCAAGAGCGCAGCGACAACTCATCCAAGAGGTCACAAAAGACCCCACAACAACATCCAAAGAACTGCAGGCCTCACTTGCCTCAGTTAAGGTCAGTGTTCATGACTCCACCATAAGAAAGAGACTGGGCAAAAATGGCCTGCATGGCAGTGTTCCAAGACAAAAACCACTGCTGAGCAAAAAGAACATTAAGGCTCGTCTCATTTTTGCCAGAAAACATCTTGATGATCCCCAAGACTTTTGGGAAAATACTCTGTGGACTGACGAGACAAAAGTTGAACTTTTGGAAGGTGTGTGTCCCATTACATCTGGCGTAAAAGTAACACCGCATTTCAGAAAAAGAACATCATACCAGCAGTAAAATATGGTGGTGGTAGTGTGATGGTCTGGGGCTGTTTTGCTGCTTCAGGACCTGGAAGACTTGCTGTGATCAATGGAACCATGAATTCTGCTGTCTACCAAAAATTCCTGAAGGAGAATGTCCGGCCATCTGTTCGTGACCTCAAGCTGAAGCGAACTTGGGTTCTGCAGCAGGACAATGATCCAAAACACACCAGCATGTCCACCTCTGAATGGCTGAAGAAAAACAAAATGAAGACTTTGGAGTGGCCTAGTCAAAGTCCTGACCTGAATCCTATTGAGATGCTGTGGCATGACCTTAAAAAGGCAGTTCATGCTCAAACCCTCCAATGTGGCTGAATTACAACAATTCTGCAAAGATGAGTGGGCCAAAATTCCTCCACAGCGCTGTAAAAGACTCCATTGCAAGTTATCGCAAACGCTTGATTGCAGTTGTTGCTGCTAAGGGTGGCCCAACCAGTTATTAGGTTTAGGGGGCAATCACTTTTTCACACAGGGCCATGTAGGTTTGGATTTTGTTTTCCCTTAATAATAACAACCTTCATTTAAAAACTGCATTTTGTGTTTACTTGTGTTATCTTTGACTAATATTTAAACTTGTTTGATGATCTGAAACATTTAAGTGTGACAAACATGCAAAAAAATAAGAAATCAGGAAGGGGGCAAACACTTTTTCACACCACTATATATATATATATATATATATATATATATATATATATATATATATATATATATATATATATAGATGAATGAACTATGAAAACAGACCAAACTATACCTCCTTTTTCACCAGAAATCTTGACATCAGCAGTCTCCTTGGCGATCATGATTTCAAGCTCGATTACAATTCCTAGTGCTTTGTGCATGCGTCAAGCAATGAAATCATGATCGTGACTGTAGCGTACAGAACGATTTTTCTTACATTTTGGTCTGTTCTCACCTGAAATCGGTTAGATTGCTTCAGAAGACATGGATTAAACCACTTGAGCAAAAAAACACTTTTATGCTGCCTTCAGGGTCAGCACTAGAAGAAGAAGCCTTTATTTTGGTCACACATTTTTGCATATATACAGTGAAATTTATTTGTTTTCACATATCCCAGCCAAGCTGGGGTCAGAGTGCAGGGTCAGCCATGATACAGCACCACTGGAGCAGATAGGGTCAAGGGTCTTGCTCAAGAGCCCAACAGTGGCATTTTGGTGGTGCTGGGGCTTGAACCCCTGACTTTCTGGTCAGTAACCCAGAGCCTTAACTTCTGAGCCACCACTGCCCCTAAACAAGCTATAGGCAGACTAAGCAATTGCCTAGGGCATCTGCATTACTGGGGGGCCTCCAAAAGAGATGTAAACTTGGAAGTTCAGCATTTTTCTTAGAGAAACACCATGCGATGCATTCCTACTCACATTAATGGTCGACAAATAAGGGTTTATTAGTGGTCTGTTTATGTTGTATTGGCCGATATATTCATTAAATATGTAGGCTGTGCTCAGGGCAATGTTCAACAATGAATAATGAATCAATGTATACATGAATGAACTATGAAAATTGTCCCACTTAACAGCATATTTTGTGGAACTACTAGTGATATGATTACTTAAAACTATTTTTCAATTGGATACACACATTATAATCATACAGGCCTACCACTTTCCCCAAATGATATACACAAATCTCATTATAACATATCCCTTTTTAAAATTCTTAAACATACAAGAAAAAAGAAAAACAGTGAACAGGTGATAGTAACTCGTTGAGTTTCTCTCTGGAAAATCATTTCAAGTCAGGAGTTACCACGTGGTGCCTGTTACTTTTCTCCGCGATGCTCATGATGGACTAATCTGAAAAATGTATTTTCTGAAATACATTTATAGCGTTTGCTAAAGTATGTTGTTTTAATTGTTTGCCAAATACAAATCCCTGAAAATAATGTATTCAAACAAGTATACTTTTTAGCGTACAAATATCTCCAATAAACGTCTTCAGGTAGAATGAGCCTCAATGGAAGATTCGGTTTCTGAGCCGTCAGGCGCCCCCTTGAAGAAAACACTGGTTGTGCAATTCAACAACAACATTTACCGTCCCGTAGATCGTCTTCAGTCTTGCGTGTTGTACGTGGTCTTTCATTAGCTCATGACAGCAACAACTGAGTTGATGAAACAAATACAGAATTATTTTTCTGCCGTGCTGGACTAAATCTATATAGTCTGTGCGTGTATGAGACAGCAAAACAATCAGGTAACCCTTGAGACTTTCATTTGTTCTGCCACAGTAGAGATGTGTGTTCATAGCCATGTGTTTCATTTATCGGAGCGGCTTTTACTGCTGCTTTCTTTGCTTGTCCATGTTTGACCTCTGAAGGGTCCACGAGTCTGCATAATAGCAGTGACCTATATTGCACGGAAACTTGTAACCCCAAGAAAGAGAGCGCTCGCAAAATTTGCACCAATCACTTACGTTATTGTTTATTAAAGGAATATTACGTGCTTAATACAAGTTAAGCTCAATCGACAGCATTTGTTGTATAATATTGATTACCACAAAAATAAATTCAGACTCTCCTCTCCTTTTCTTTAAAAAAAGCAAAAATCTAGGTTACAGTGAGGCAGTTACAATGGAAGTCAATGGGGCCAATTCGTAAATGTTAAAATACTCACTATTTCAAAAGTATAGCCACAAAACCTAAACAACATGCATGTTAACATGTTTTTAAAGTGATAAAATCACTTACTGACCTTTTCTTTGTAAAGTTATAACCAGTTTTACCACTTATATAATGTCAAACCCTAAAATGACTGTAAAAATGATGGTTTAAACAACTTTACAGCTCAAATAATAAATTAGTTTTAATATAAGAATGAACGTAAGTGCTATTATAAAATTATAAGCTTCACATTTTCCCCTTTAAACCCTCCAAAAATTGGCCCCATTCACTTACATTGTAAGAATAGGACAGTGGTAATCAACATTATGCCACAAATGCTGTCGATTGAGCTTAACTTGTATTGAACACAGAATATTCCTTCAATGCTGGTCTATAACAGGTTCAGTTTCCCTTTAAATATCATTCAAAACAGTGAACAAGTGAACAGAATATTGCATGAAATATAATCACACATTCCTTAAAATATTTAAAGAAAACAAAAGAATAACATACTGTAGTACAGTGTAAAGTAACATGATGCAACGCTCCAGGGTAACTGAAATAACATTTAGGTGAGGTCACACCCCCTTTTCTTGTAAAAGAGCAAGTACTGGCGGAACAAGGAAGAGCTAAAATCACATTGCCTGATTCTGTGTGTTTGCTGGTAAGTACAGTTATGTTTCAAGCTGTTCATAGAGTTTTTGTACTTTTTTGATATTATAGCTGTGCAGTGTGTCCCTTAACTCTCAATGATTGTACAGCAGTTGGTCTATAGGGGGTTGACCTCTCACCTGTGTGCGGCAGTCAGACTGACCTGGACAATTCCTAAAATGGCCAGACCAAGCTCAAGTAAGACGCACATACTTTAAAGACTGTCTCCAATCTGTAAAGGTGCACACTGTCATTTTTTGTTGATGTTCCATTGGCTGATATGCATATGCGTTGTGTGGGCTGTATATGTATGTAATGTATACGTCACCTACCAGCATAAAAAAAAAAATCACACTAAAGCAATGGTTTTCAGTTACCGATGCTATTGTAGACATGCACAATTTGCACAAAGCCATGATTAGGTTATTCTGTTCATGTTGGCCTGCAAGAGGCAACCTGTTCTATATCAAATAAAGCAGCTACTAAATCTTCATCTCTTCATGTGATTGCATATCATTTAAAAAATATAATCATTTATTTATGTGTGCAAGTTATGTGTATTTGTTGTAGCAGTGTCACGTGTGCTTCCGATGGCCAATCTGGCCTAAACGATGGTAATATTTTTGTGTTAGGCTACCTTTTCCAATTGAGCTGATTCATAAATTGTTTCACTGTCTTCATATTGCTAAAATAGCCTATGATGCATATTATAGCATATTATTTTGCTTTCAAAAAAGGTTATTCTTCTCAAATCACTGTCAATAAACATCAGGTTCCCAGTATGACAACTTAAACCATACATGCCCAGGTACAAAATCATGAATAATCAGAACTATGTTCTGTGTAATTTATGTGTTTCTTGGTTTTTTACCAGGGAAATTTATTGAGTTCACATTTAAAATAATTTGATATATTTTGGGAGATGACGTAATGTTGTTTAATGTCTGACTTAAAGTAAATGTAATTTTTACTTCCTGCATGACCTCATAGTATGAGCATGTGTGCGTGTTGCAGATCTAGCAGAGTTTCGGAAGGTGTTTGCTAAAGCAAAGCACATTGCTATCATTACGGGCGCTGGAGTAAGTGCAGAGAGTGGTGTACCAACCTTTAGAGGACAGGGGGGCTACTGGAGGAAATGGCAGGCACAGGTAAAGAAAAAACACGTAGTACACACTGCAGCTAAATTCGTTTTTTTTTAGTGCTTAATCCTGTTCTGAACACACACATTTCGGTAAAATAAGGGAGTGACAACAGCGTTCTACAACCAAATTAACTTCCAAAAAATTCAGGTAGTGAAACCGCATTTTCAGAAATTCCATGTACTGTAGTGTGTACGGAACCGATTTGAACAAGTAGTTGTTAATGACGGGATCAATAGCGAGGGAGAGATGTGTCTCCTGGTGTAAATCATACAAACAGGTATTTGTCTTTAGTCATTCATATATTCCAGTGTTTCTCTCATCATCCCTGCAGTCTCAGGGTAACACATACATTACAGTACAGAGAGCATGCATGCTGTTTAACAACAGCCGCTAAGACAAGCTTTAAAAAAAACAGCGATTCTGTCGACGACAGCTAACTAAACATTACCAAATGATAATACATATCTGGTGGATAATCTCTGCGCAAAAATAGCGAACACAAAACGGGTTACATTGGTGGCATTCTTACTTGTTCACAGGCACGAGGCCCTTCAGCAATGCTGTGGTTATTACTTGTCAATCATCGCAATAGAGCTCAACAGTGACTGGCATCCATATATTTTTTGCAAAGGCTTCTCATAAAATCCTCCATAAAAGAGTTGTAAGTCATGAACCAAACCAACCAGCTCCGAGGTGAATAACAACATTACAAAAACATCCAGTGAGCGGCAGTTCTGCGGATGGAAATGCCTTGTTAATGAGACAGGTCAACGGAGAATGGCCAGACTGGTTTGAGAAAGGCTACAGTAACTCGGAATACCTGTCTGTACAATGGTAGTGAGCAGAATAGCATCTCAGAATGCACAACATGTCGAACCTTGAGGCGGATGGGCTACAACAGCAGAAGACCACATCGGGTTCCACTTCTGTCAGCCAAGAACAGAAAACTAAGGCTGCAGTGAGCCTACCATTTGTGTACCTCAGCAGAAATATTTGTCAGACCAGGCGATGTTTTTCCAGTCATCTATTGTCTAGTTTTGGTGAGCCTGTGCCCACTGCAGTCTCAGTTTCCTGTTCTAAACTGACAGTAGTGGTACCCAGACGAGTCTTCTGCTGCTGTAGCCCATCCGCCTCAATGTTCGACGAAATGCTTTTCTTCATAGAACTGTTATAACGTGTGGTTATTTGGGTTACTGTCACCTTCCTATCAGCTTGGACCAGTCTGGCCATTCTCCTCTGACCTCTGTCATTAATAAACCGTTTTAGCCCATATAACTGCTGCTCGCTGGATGTTTTTTTGGCACCATTCTGAGTCAACTCTAGAGACTGTTGTGTGTGAAAATCCCAGGAGATCAGCAGTTACATAAATACTCAAACCAGCCCATCTGGCACCAACAATCATGCCACGGTCGAAATCAGTGAGATACATTTTTTTCCCTATTCTGATGGTTGATGTGAATATTAACTGAAGCTCCTGACCCGTATCTACGTGATTTTATGCATTACACTGCTGCCACACGATTGGCTGATTAGATAATCGCATGAATAAGTAGATATTCAGGTGTACCTAATAAAGTGGCCGGTGAGTATGTTTTACGTTTATTGCAAAGTATTCAGATATGTACACATATATAAGTACTTTAAGGGTGAAGGGAGACCGACTCGGTTATGTCAAGTACAGTTCTTCATGGGAGCACGCGGTCGCTCCAAGGCACGTTTCGTGGGTTTGGTTGGCCGTGGTTCTCTGATTGGTAAAGCTTTCTCTGCTGGACCATGGGTAATTTAGTTGTTTACCATGAATTCCACTATCAAACATGATTTTTAAACAATGAATTTGAAATAACGTGGACTGATGACTTCAACTGAAGCATATACCACCAATGAACAACCTCAAATCTCAAGGTTGGTCTGACTCTGTCTTTAAAGGTTCTAAGTTATCGTTAAAAATCAATTAGTCTATGGAAGAGATTATTGGGATTTTTACTTACGGATACAGACTGTTGCGCTCTATTGCAGGAGTGACTTCTGTATTCTGTACACACACGGAATGAAAATTTAGGGGAATTAATCCTGCATTTAAATGTGGTTGTCACTCCTGAAACTTTGTAGTGTGTATGTGGCCTGATGGTTAATAACAAGTTGAATTACTGTAAAAACTGTAACTGAAGTAACTATGATATTTTGGCAAAAACTATGGTACATTTATGTAAGGAAAGATGTAAAGTGCATGTATTTCTCCCATTCCATCCATCCATCTTTTTTTTTTTTTTTTACTTCTGTGTCTTTAACAGGATCTGGCTACCCCTGAAGCTTTCTCACGAGATCCCTCTTTAGTGTGGGAGTTCTACCATTACAGACGTGAGGTATCGCACACTTTACATTAGACTAACTGGATTACAAAATCATAATGACATTTGTTGCTTTTAGTAACTACTGCACTGTAATATTCTTCATTTATAAGAATTGAGTAAATTAAAAACAGCTGGATTATTAAAGGTGCTGTAAGCGATTTAAGCCGTTCTACTTCCACAAGACAGGAGGGGCAAGTTAAAATGAATTTTTGTGGTAATCAATATTATGCCAAAAATGTTGTCAGTTGAGTTTAACTTGTATTGAACCTGGAATATTCATTTAATTTCCATAGGAGACTTTCATACACATGTTTTGTACAATGGTAACTGACCCAGAAATACTGTGAGGAATCTTTAAAAGATCCAGGAATGTACATGTTTATTTCTGGGCTATTATTTCTAATTTTGCTATAGCAGCCACAAGGGGGTGTAGCTACTCTTGAATGGTAGCTCTGTTATGAAATTCATGCTTGCATATTTGGTTATTTTATTGACGTTATGTTGATATTTACAGATTTTACATACTAGAACTTCATAATTAATTCAAATGGTAATAATTACAGATGTTTATCAATCACTCTGTGGTCTGGTATTTTAGGATCGCATGTAAATATGAGTATTTGATTGAATTTGAATAACGTTTGAATCGATTTCAATATGAAGGTAATGCTCAGTAAGATGCCCAACCCTGCACACCTGGCTATAGCAGAGTGTGAGTCTCGTCTTAGCCAACAGGGGCGCTCTGTTGTTATCATCACTCAGAATATTGATGAGCTGCATCACCGTGCTGGTTCCAAACACATCTATGAAATCCACGGTGAGATGACGACTCAACCCAATATTGGATAGTGACACCATTATAGTGAATTTACAGTTGATTAACACCGATTGAGAACATCCCTTGTTGTTCATCTCACTTGTTACTCTCCTCATAGGAAGTCTATTTAAAACTCGTTGCATGAGCTGTGGAGAAGTCAAGGCCAACCACAAGAGCCCAATCTGTCCTGCTCTGGAGGGAAAAGGGTGAAAGCACACTCAAACACACCACCATTGTCACATCACCATTTAAAATATTTAAACCACAAGAGAATGCTCTCAGCTTATTTAACTGTTTCTCTGTTTCTTTTATTCAATTCTCAGAGAGCCTGACCCCAGAGCCAAGGATGCCAGAATACCAGTAGAGCTTCTGCCTAGGTGTGTGTATTGTGCTTGTTAGGTGCAGGTCAACAGAGAACGTTGATTTGATGAATGTATTTCCTTAGTTGTTTAAAGTATTGGAGATACTCATGTATTTAACCGGTTATGTAATGAAAGATAAAAATGTCCTTGATCTTTGAGTTCGCTGTAGAAGTTTGCACAGGACTAATTTTTCCATCTCGAACGAGTTACATTTAGCAAAATGTAAATTCAACTATTTAAACAATGATTGGTAAACGATATATTGCATACTGGAGAAGATTTCAGCACTGACCACCACAAATGCTGAATGCCCTTTTGAAAAATGAAAATACTTTTCACTGAATGTATGAATAATTACTGAATCGACAGTTTTAAAAACTTCATTACCGTAAATGTGACTTTCCAACACTACAGGAAACAAAGAACTTGTTAATGCCCGTGTGCCAACCACTCCGTGTGGCAAAGGTGGCTCATGTACCTTCAGTTGTCGACCCCTGGGCAAGCCTTTTAAATTACTCCTCAACGTACATGCAGTCCATTCCCTAACCCACACCCCCGTCTAAGTCTAAAGTCACAATTTAGAAAGAGTAAAATTGAAGAAAAGGAGAGAAAATTACAATTATCCACTCTTGAAGTAACTGAAATTTTTTTTTAATAAGTTTCAAACCATTTTTCTATTTTTTCATTTGGATTGGTATGGTCTGAAAAATGAATTGTAAAGCATTACATGGACCGAACTGTGTTTAACTGTGCATTATAAAAACAATTATTAGAAATGTAAACATGCCATAAGCCCTTAGTTTAGAGAAAAGGTGGAAAATGGCCATGAAAAACGAAATTCCTTTGCGAATACTGTATTTGCAAAACTTATGATATGGCCACTTTAAAGCTCATTGCAGCACTGATTTGACTAACACTACATAAATAAAGCAGTCGTTCACCCAAAAATGAAAATTCTCTCATCATTTACTCACCCTCATGCCATCCCAGATGTGTATGACTTTATTTCTTCTGCTGAACACAAACAAAGATTTTTAGAAGAGTATTTCTGCTCTGTAGGTCCTCACAATGCAAGTCAACAGTTCCAAAACTTTGATGCTCAAAAAGCACATAAAGGCAGCATGAAAGTAATCCATATGACTCCAGTGGTTTAATTCATGTCTTCAGAAGTGATATGATAAGTGTTGATGAGAAACAGAACAATATTTAAGTCATTTTTTACTATAAATGTACTTTCAAACAGCCCTGCTATGCGCATTCACAAGAGTTCATCTTCTGTTTTTTGGTGATTTGCATTCTTCGTGCATATTGCCACCTACTGGGCTGTTGTGAAAATATGATTTGTTTATCTGTTTCCCTCCCTTTTGTCTTTCTCCTCCCTGACCAATAAGTGGCAATATGAGTTTGCAAATAGCCTCAAAACAGAAGAGGAAGATCTCTCATGAATGCGCATAGGAGGGCTGTTTAAAAGTAGATTTATAGTAAAAAACTTAAATATTGATATTTTTCTCACCCACATATCATATCACTTCTGAAGACATGGATTAAACCACTGAGTTGTATGAATTACTTTTATGCTGCGTTTATGTGCTTTTTGGAGCTTCACACATCACACATCTTTGATGGCATTAGGGTAAATGTAATGATGAGAGAAGTTTCATTTTTGTGTGAACTTTCCCTTTAAGTCTGTGTAAAGAGATGTGTAATTGAGAATAGTAACACTTTTTCTCCAACAGGGGACAGCAACTACTCATGAGTGTAATATGTCATGTTCAGAGGTGTTGGTTGTGTTTGTAGGTGTGAGAGGAAAAGATGTAATGGCTTGCTGAGGCCTCATGTGGTATGGTTTGGAGAGACTCTGGATTCAGATATTCTCACCAGCGTGGAGCAGGAGCTGGAAAAGTGTGATCTCTGCTTAGTAGTGAGTGAATATAAATCAACATGCAAGTGTCTGCTCGAAATAGTTATGACTCCACACACAGTCTTGTCAATTCCTCACATTGTTTTGTCTCTAGGTGGGCACCTCCTCCATAGTTTACCCAGCGGCCATGTTCGCTCCTCAGGTGGCAGCTGGAGGAGTGCCTGTAGCTGAATTTAACATGGAGAGCACACCTGCCACTAATCGGTTTCAGTAAGACATACAAATACACACTTTTACTGGCTTTACATGAATTGTAGAGGCGCATCCCAGTCAGCCTTTTAACAGAATAATGCACAGACAGACTCTCACACAAGCCTCTACATGTGCATGGACTGTGACGTCTGTACTGTCACATTTCATCAAACATTGAACCATGAATTTCACAAAACAAATTCAATGTTTTTGCTAAAAATAAAATAATATTTTTGGGACCAGTGAAAAGGTCAGCAGGGCACATACAAATCTGAACAACTGGCTCCACCTGGCCAGAAGAAAAAATCTTTATTGTTGAGCCCTTTAGCAGAACTAAATACGTAATACCATATAATGCCGTATTATTATTATTATAATAGATAATTTTGCCACACATACAGTTCATGTGGTTAATGCCCTTAATTAAAGGTGTTGTTGTTGTTGTTGTTGTTTTCAGTAGGGCTTACAACTAAAATTAAATGTTCACAATGTATTTTTATTTTCAGAAAGATAATTAAATAACTAATATCTACGAAGCGACAGTTTTCAATTATTGAAAAAGGCTGACATTCTAGCATTTTTCTTCTACAGACCAATTCATGAGATAACTAAGATATAACTTTAATGCTGCCATTAATTTTGCATTGTTAGCCTTATACACACCAAAATGTAAAAAATACAATACAAATAATAATAACAATGTTAATCATAATAACTCACTTTCTTCCAAAAGTGTCTCTTTGCACCTCGAGGTTGATTTTTGTGAACAAGTCTTACGTGTGAGAATTTAAAGTTTTATCACTGCCTTAATCCCCACGATATTAAGGGTCATTCTGGTTGGATACCTACTGTACATGTGGAGGCTAAAAAGTAGACAACCACAGAAGAAAACTTCTTGCATTAGTCAAATTATCTCTAAGGCTGCACTGAATGATGATACATGATGATGGTATTACATTGTGCAGAGCACAAGGACAGAGTCAATGGCAATAAAATTGGACCTAATCCAATGTAATATGACAAATCGCCTATAACCCTGTTGTTACATGGCATTAGCTTTCTACGGTCATTTATACAACCACAAATATTTGGAATTGTGCAGTGTAAAAAAATGAACTTCAAGAGCTTTACATCCACTTTGTACGTTTTAAATAAATCACGATGGAGTCAATGTGAAGCATTCTCAGACAAGATAATACAACCCCAATTCCAAAAAAGTTGGGACGCTGTGTAAAATGTAAATAAAAACAGAATGCAATAATTTGCAAATCTCATAAACCCATATTTTATTCACAATAGAACATAGAAAGCATATCAAATGTTTAAACTGAGGAAATGTACCATTTTAAGGAAAAAATAAGGTAATTTTGAAATTGATGGCAGAAACACATCTCAAAAAAGTTGGGACAGGGCCATGTTTACCACTGTGTAGCATCCCCTCTTCTTTTAACAACAGTCCATATACGTCTGGGAACTGAGGAGACCAGTTGCTGGAGTTTTGGGAGAGGAATGTTGTCCCATTCGTGTTTGATACAGGATTCTAGCTGCTCAACAGTCCTGGGTCTTCTTTGTCGTATTTTTCGTTTCATGATGCACCAAATGTTTTCGATTGGTGAAAGGTCTGGACTGCAGGCAGGCCAGTTCAGCACCCGGACTCTTCCACTATGAAGCCATGCTGTTGTAATAGATGCAGTATGCGGTTTAGCATTGTCTTGCTGAAATATGCAAGGCCTTCCCTGAAAAAGACGTCATCTGGATGGAAGCATATTTTGCTCTAAAACCTGTATATACCTTTCAGCACTGATGGTGCCTTTCCAGATGTGCTAGCTACCCATTCCATAGGCACTAATGCACCCCCATACCATCAGAGATGCATGCTTTTGAACTGAGCGCTGATAACAAACCGGATGGTCCCTCTCCTCTTTAGTCCGGAGGATGCGGCGTCCATGGTTTCCAAAAAGAATTTCAAATTTCGATTCGTCTTACCACAGAACAGTTTTCCACTTTGCCTCAGTCCATTTTAAATGAGCTTTGGCCCAGAGAAGATGGCAGCGTTTCTGGATCATGTTCACATATGGCTTCTTCTTTGCATGATAGAGCTTTAACCTGCATTTGTTGATGGCATGGCGAACTGTGTTCACAGACAATGCAGTGCCCATGCAGCGATTTCCATTACAGAATCATGCCTGTTTTTAATGCAGTGCCGCCTGAGGGCCTGAAGATCACGGGCATCCTATATTAATTTTCGCCCTTGTCCCTTGCGCACAGAGATTTCTTCAGATTCTCTGAATCTTTTGATGATACTATGTACTGTAGATGATGAGATATTCAAAGTCTTCGCAATTTTACGTTGAGGAACATTATTCTGAATTTGTTCCACAATTTGTAGATGCAGTTTTTCACAGATTGGTGAACCTCTGCCCCTCTTCTGAGAGACTCTCTAAGATACTCTTTTTATACCAATCATGTTATTGACCTGTTGCCAGTTGACCTATTTAGTTGCAAAATGTTCCTCCAGCTGTTTCTTTTTAGTAACACTTATTTTTCCAGCCTTTTGTTGCCCCCGTCCCAACTTTTTTGAGACGTGTTGCAGCCATCAAATTCAAAATTACCTTATTTATTCCTTAAAATGGTACATTTCCTCAGTTTAACATTTTATGTTTTCTATGTTCTGTTGTGAATAACATATGGGTTTATGAGATTTGCAAATCATTGCATTCTGTTTTTATTTACATTTTACACAGCGTTCCAACTTTTTTGGAATTGGGGTTGTATTCTTGCAAACTGTTTTCATAATGCTGAAACAAAGAAAACGTGAAAACTCCTATGAAAAACACATGAGCGATAGAGCACCACTTAACAGCTGAACAAACAGCGAGTAAGATACGTGCATCATTGCCTTTTTCCTCACCTGTTCTTCAAGATATAATCAAATGTGTTTCATAGAAGCTCAAAAAGTTCAGCAAAAACTATTACTAGTATAAACATACTCTTTTTTTTTTTTTTCCTGTTTACAGTAAAATATGAATAGGAATATTAACAAATTAAATTAAAGGGATAATTCACTCAAAAATGAAAGACATGATATGATAAGTGTTGGGGAGATACAGATAAATACAACTGGGACAGTATGAAAAATGCTAATAAAAACAAAAATGAGTGATTTGTAAATTATATTCACTCATTGCTATATTGAAAGCACTACAACTACACATATGACGTTTTACCCTGTGAATTTCATTGTTTTTGTTTTTTTGTTTGTTTTTTTATGTATCGTAATTTCAAATTGCTCCAAAAAAATTAGGACAGTCGAGGTTTACCACTGTGAATCATCACCATTTGTTCTAATAACACTTATTAAGCATTTGGGCACTGAAGACACAAGTTTGGTAAGTTTAGAAAGTGGAATTTTCCCCCATTCATCCATTATGTAGGTCTTAAGCTGCATAATTGTACGGGGTCTTCGTTTCCATATGGTGTGCTTCATAATGTGCCACACATTTTCATTTGGAGACATGTTAGGACTGCAGGCAGGCCAGTCTAGCACCCACACTCGCTGCTCACACAGCCATGCACTTAAAATCAGGGCAGTATGTGGTTTGAAGTTGTCCCTGGAAAAAACGGTGCTGGATGGCAGTATATGTTGCTCCAAAATTTGTACATATCTGTCTGCATTCATGGTGTTCTCACAGATGTGCAAGTTACCCATGCCATGGGCACTGACACACCCCTGGCCCATACAGACACTGGCTTTTGGACTTGATACTAATAACAGCTTGGATGGTCCTTTTCCTCTTTGGCGCGGAGAACACAATGGCTGTGTTTTTCAAAACATTTTTGAAATGAGGACTCTTCGGACCAAAAAACACAGTTCCACTGTTCTACTTTCCGTCTAAGATGAGACTGAGCCCAGAGAAGTCGGCAGCGCTTCTGGACAGTGTTGATGTAGGGCTTCTGCTTTGCATAGTAAAGTCTTAACTTGCATCTGAGGATGCAGCGGCGAATGGTGTTGACAAACAAAGGTTTACTAAAGTTATACTGTAGAGCCGAGGAGGGCGGGGCCGGGCTGGAATGAGACACACCCGGTCCCCAATCAGCCTGATGGGGCGCGCGAGGGATAAAGGCGGCCGGGGACGACAGTTCGAGAGAGAGAGAATTGCAGGCAGCTGTACAGTGTGTTTTTAGTTGTGTGTTTTGGTTGTGTTTTTTTGGTTAATAAATTGTTATTTAAGTTGTCAAGCCGGTTCTCGCCGCCTCCTTTCCACTGAACCCCCTTACACTGGTGCCGAAACCTGGGAAGGAGGAGGGATTCCCGTCGCAGGGTCCTCGACATTGCCGTCCACCCAGGGGAGCGCCGCTGCCGTCCGACTGGGGACAGAGTAGCCCGACCACC